>NW_020884893.1:5789249-5924572 GCF_003945725.1 Corapipo altera | reverse complement strand
GGGCTGTACCTGTGCGGGGCTGTACCTGTGCGGGGCTGTACCTGTGCAGGGCTGTACCTGTGCGCGGCTGTACCTGTGCGGGGCTGTACCTGTGCGGGGCTGTACCTGTGCGGGGCTGTACCTGTGCAGGGCTGTACCTGTGCGCGGCTGTACCTGTGCGGGGCTGTACCTGTGCGGGGCTGTACCTGTGCGCTGTGGACGTGTGCACGGACCCACCCGCTGTGCCGGCGCTGCTCAGGGCTGTAGTGCTGCCCTCGCCTTCAAGGGGCAGCGCTGAGCGAAGCACGCTGAGGCCCTTCATGGTGTCGGGGCTCAAGTGCTCCAAAAGACCTGTGTTAAAAATAATCCGAGGGAAATACTCGTTAGAGGAGAGTAACAACTTAATAAATCAATCTAGTATTACTGAAATCTGGATGAAGCACAGTCTTTAACATTATGTCACAAGGAAACGTTCTTATCAAGTTATAATGTAATATGACACCAGATTAATGAGGTGTGTTGTATGTCTGACTTGCATGTGGCACTGTCCAGTCCATGAAACAGAGGTGTTTCTGTAGGAAGGATATGTGTAGAGTTGAGAAGCGGAAATGGAACTGCTTTAAAAACATAAATCAAGTGATATGTGTCATTCAGTTGTAATAGAAACCCTGTTAAAACTGAAGGTGTACAGGTTTGTGTCCTGCTTCTGTTTTGTCAGCCACCCCTGGGAAACTGTGACCACAGCTGCCATGAGGAAATATCCAAATCCCATGAACCCCAGCGTGGTTGGAGTCGATGTCCTGGACAGACACGTGGATCCCAGTGGGAAGCTGCACAGCCACAGGCTCCTGAGCACAGAGTGGGGAATTCCCTCCATTGTGAAATCGGTGAGTATTTCGTCACAGAGCCAGAAAGGGATCCCTGCAGGGAAGGGAAGCTCGTGAGCCAGGTGTTGTAATAGACGTGTATCATTTCATAACTTTCATGGTTTAAAAATACAAGCATTAATATATCAGGAAGGCTCAACAGCAGTACATATAGTGACTTCCCAATAGCCAGAGATTGCCTGGATCTAAGATTGCTTCCACTGGGAGGATTAATCTACCTCAACTCAAGAGTTTTCTTTTGAGTTAAACCCTAATTCTGTTGTCTTGGTGTCTGTTCAATGCAATTATCACTACTTACACATTTAAAGGCAGGAAAAATTGCATAATTAATCCCATCTATGTTTGCCTGTCCTCCAGCTCATTGGCACCTGCAGAACAAGGACATATGTTCAGGAGCACTCAGTTGTTGACCCTGTGAAAAAAACAATGGAGCTTAAGTCCTGTAATGTAAGTAGCTGTGTTTGTGCAACTGCAATGGATTGCAGGGCATTAACAGCACCTTGTGCATTTGAAAAGGAAAGTCATCTTAAAAATAACTTGAAAATTGCATTAGAATAATACAAGTGAAAGGTTTCAGTAATGTGGTTATAGGTGACCAGTTCTGTTTTTCAGGAAGGAGCTTCTAGGCTTTTGGAGTTTGTCAGGACTGAAGCATCTGAACATACTGATGAGCAGGACAGGAGGAGTTTTGGGGGTGGGGGTGGTATTAAAAAGAACTTTTTTAAAGCCACTTGGTGTGGGTACACTGTGACTGTTTCCTAATTGTGTAACACTTTGCCCTCTGGACTACTCCATCTGTCTGATCCCACTGTGGAAATGTTCTTATAAATGTGGTAGCTAGTAAACGATCCAAAAAAATTAAGAGAAATAGATCAGCAAATGCTGAACTTGGAGATTTCTCTGTCTTGTTCTACAACCCTATACTTGGAGGAAAAGTGTAATGTTTAAATGCAATATAAGCATTAGTTTTGAAACTGCAGTTTTATTTGCTTAATCCCTTTAATAATTGTATCAAGGGGTAATCTTGTCTAATCTTATCTACAGATTTCATTTACAAACCTCGTGTCAGTAGATGAGAGGCTTGTTTACAAACCACACCCTCATGAGCCACACAAGTAAGTACCTCTCTGCTCTAAGATTGCTCTGAAGTAGTACAGACTTTGCTTTGAAAATTTCCATGGTTTCCCTTGAACAGAAGTTGAGGTTTACATGGCCTCTGTTATGGTAACTTTAAAAAAGGATTAAATGGACTGTCATTTCCTCCAGTGACACTGCTTCTGCAGAGCACCACTGGGACACTTCGGGTCATGCTGTAAAGGAGCCCAGTTCAGCTGTTCAGGGGGTGTCCTGTCTGGAACTGAGTTTGTACATCTGCAGTTTCCAGCCCCTGTTTCTGATCTCTCCGTCAGCCTGAGCAGAGACTCTGCACTAGAATGCACATTTATCTGCCTTTAGTCATTAATTTTGGAGGTTTGTGTTTTGGTGATTGGTTGGGATTTTTTAAGGCAAATTTAGAGTTTACTGAGTCTGTACTGCTGGAAGCAGTGATAACTCAGAAGGATCATTCTAGGGATTCTGACATAGGAGTTTTTTTCTCTCATGACTGTCAGAAATGTTAAATCCCTGTTGTTGAAGGGAATGTTTTTTAATACTCCTTTCCTGGTATTCAGATCTTGTGTTTCCACTCTTAATGTCCTGCTGCTAAAGATGGAAATGGCTGAGTGCCACAAAGGAACATTTGGACTTGATGGGCACTCTTGGCTTTTATTTTATGAGTAGAAGCATAAACCAGTTCTGTGTTACACAACCAGGCTGGTGAGGAAATGCATTTTTTGGGGAGGAGTGAATTGCTTTCAGCAGTGCATTCTTTTTTAAACTACTCAGAATAATTCAGTTTCCTGCTCTCTGTTTCAGAACCATTCTGACACAAGAAGCAATAATATCTGTCAAAGGTGTCAGTCTCAGCAGTTACCTAGAAGGGCTGATGGCAAACACAATTTCTTCTAATGCTAAAAAAGTGAGTATGATTTTTGTGTAAAGTGTGTTAACACTGGCTGAATGTCAAAGGGAATAAAAGCCTCTGTTTTACTTTTTGGCTTTGTCAGCAGTCTTAGGAAAGGGCCACATAGTTCTACTGCCTTTACTGCAGAGTAAATGCTGACTGAATGCTCAGTGTGGTGAACTTCTTCCTCTTTTTCCTCTTGTGAAAGAAGATAATAAATTATTTTTGTCAAAGGTCTCTGAATCCTCACCAGAGAAAACATCTGCACTCACTTGACAGTCTGGCACTGTCATTCTTATGCTGCCCTCTTGATGCCATCTATTAGTTTTTGCTGTTGAAAAAGGATGTACATCCAGACAGATCTGAAGTAGTTCTGTGGGAGTAATGACATGTTGTTTTAATTGAGAGTCTGTCCTCTAGGAATCCAAAGGTGTCTTGAGTTCAGCCTCAAGAACAATAAAACAACCTGGATAAAAGGGCTTTTGTGGATCATAATGTGAGCACTGTTGACCTAAGAGATTGTTTTCATGAAATGTAAGGCAGAACATGTTCCTGCAGTACTCCAGTTATTGAAATAAAAAATACCAGAGGCATGTATTTCTGTACCTTTTCTTTTGTCATTTCCAGTAAGACAGGACCTAACCAATTTACTTCTTTACTAAGATTTATCCACTGCTAAACTTTTCTTTAACTGCAGGGCCGGGAAGCATTGGAATGGGTAATTAAAAGACTGAATGCTGAAATTGAAGAGTTTGCAGCTTCAGCAAGAGGAACCATGAGGAACTCGATGGCAGCAGCAGCGTTTGTAGAGAAATGATAGTACTTATACCTGCATCACTAACGAGGCTTAACGATCTGCAGCTTCTCTCCAAGCCTAAATACATGTATCCTTTGTTATTTAAAGGCATACCTGTGTATTAGGCACGTTGCAAATTTAATTTGGAGAAAATCTGAATTCTTACTAAGGCTGAGGTTCAAAGGCTATTTAATATATTGGGTCAGCTGGACTGAATTTCGGTTACAGATGAAGAGATAATTTTCAAGTTTAGTTCCTGTATTTACATGAACACTAACTTAGAATGTCTGCAGATACAAAATAGCCTCACTTAGTGATGAGGCTGCACATGGTGGAGGACACTGGCATGTTAGGCTAATTTCTGTGGAACTTTTATTTTGTATGTGACTTCTGGACTACCTCTTTTGGGACCAAGCCCAAAATTAAGCAGAATGGTTGTTCCAGCATTGTTCTGTTTGTTGATTTTTGACAGTTGTGTGACACAACTCAGTTTAACAGAAAGCTTATTACTTGATGCTTGAAATACAAAAGAATGTACAAAATATTTTTGATAAGCTTTTTAACTTGTTTAATGAGGTGAACTAATATGGTACTCAAATTATTTTTCAGTCAGTGTAGGTAAAACATCAAATTGTCTCTTACCTACCAAGACCTACCTTCTGTTCCTGAATGCAACAGTAATGAGCTGGGCATGCAGTACCTTAAAATAAAATTTTATCTTTAACTTCTATAAGTATCTCCATTTCTAAAAACTTATTATATAAAGGGGTACAATAAGCATAGAGCCTGAAAATCCTGCAAGCTGCTACAATAGTAGGTGTTCACTTCAAAGAACCAATTAAAGACAAAAACCCCCTTGTGAATTTAGCTAAAGAGTACCTAAACATAAAAGGAAGTAATATTTAACAGTATACATATTAATCTGATCACACTCCAAAGATAACGTGCTACATCAATTGAATATTGTGTTGTCCTTTAATTTAAACAGTGTTCTGAGTTCCAGATTAATTTGCTCACAGCACAAGGCTCTTTGTGTTCTCAAGGGTTTCATTTAGTCTTCTACAGTTCTTGGTACTCGCTGTATGTTCTTGGTACTGTCACCAGTCATTTGCTGCAGGAACTTAAAGGTCAGACCTTGCCATCCTTCCTTACATCGTGTGCCAGTGTGCTGGTAGTGTGGTGACCTCAGGAGGGGCTCTGTCCCGTGAGGCTCCTTCAGTGTGACAGAAAAATGCAAAGGCACAGCCCTGAATTAGCTGATGGTGGTATTTTGGTGCCAGAGGCTTTTCCTGGAAATTCGATTCTAATCTTACAAGTGATTTCAAGACTCCCTCTTAGCCTTTAAGAAGTGTAATGTCACCTGTCCCAGCATATTTTATTTTGCATGCCATTTCTGTTATATCAGATTGCCTATTGAGTAGTGTCTGCTGTGTAGAGAACCAGGTTATTTTCAGTGGTAATCACACGAGAACACATTCTTCTGTAAGGTTTGTGTTGGGGGAAGAAAACAGGTATATAGATATATAACTTTTAAAAATTTAACTATTCTAAATATTTTTCTAAAATGAAATTGAGACTACCTTACTAAATTAAAGTCATTGAGGTTTGCCATGCTTTTACAGGAGATTATTACAACTGAAATAGCATTTCAATTTTTAAAGTATATGTGAAACTTCTGCAAAACTGTACCATCATTTCTGATAAAAATGCTTTGCTTGAAACTCATTTTACATGTTTGGTTAGCCATTACCATCAGCTGATATTTTAAAAGTTTTTTCTTTTCCAAATTTTTCTGCACTAAGGGCTGCATAGTATGAACTCACTTTGGCCCTGCACTGAAAAAAAACTTAAATGTTTAATTTTTTGCAGGCATTCAACAACTTCTTAAATGATAATAATTTTCTTTCTTCTATTTTATTTATGTGCCTGCATTCTCATTCTGTCAGAGTATGGCTTTCTGTATGTGGCGCTTTTTAAATAAAATTTTATTTGAATTCTGACTAGTTCCTGAAACTTTCTGGTCTATTTGGGTTTTATAATTACGAGGTGAGTAATCTGAAATAAGTGGGGTGAAGGTGAAGAAATACTCTGGAGTGAGTGGCTTCTTTTATTGAAATGCATATCCTGAAATGCACATTCACAGCTGCACATTTTTTACTTCTTAATAACTCTGCTTTTCTGCAAATCTGACACATTAACTGGTGACCACATTTCACAGTTTGCTGTGGAAAATCTGTGGAAAGATTTCCATCCTGTGGAAAGATTTTCACTCTCCTTGGACTGAGATCTGTATTCAAATTCCCTGTGAGGAATGGGGAATGCTATGGATGAGTCCACCAGTGGGAGTGACCTAAGGCAGTGCAGGGAACCTGTGGGTTCTGGGGTTGGAAGGAATGGAGGAGGTGGGGGGTAAGAAAGGATCTACAGCTGGAGGGACAAAACTGAAGGATCAGGAGGAAAGAAGTGGAGGGGGGAAAGGGGAAGGAACACAAGGAGCAGAAAGGGCAGAGGTGGAGGAATATGGGGTAAATAAATCAGTGGTGTGGTCTCTGATCAATCCCTCCTAACCAATGGGTGTCAGCACCTGTTTAGTCACACAGCAGTTAACTGTAAATGTAAAGTTGTTTGCTTTGGAAAAAAGCAGAAAAAACTTGAACCACCATTTCCTACAACGTTGCTGATGTGTCTGTTGTGGTCTCTACTTGCAGTTAAACTGTGCAGTCTAGCACGTTTCCAATAAATGTCAATAAATGCTAAGTAAACCTAAGCACCCATTTTCTGGTAACTGCAGCCTTTTCAAGCTGCTGACCCTGACAGCTGGTCGGTTCAAAGGGAAGGTCAGCAGTCTGTGGAGGTTCACGGTTATGGAAGAATTGAAGAGTGCTGATAAAGAGCCCTTGTGTGGAAGCACTGAGTCACTTCAGAATCCTTCCCTTTCTGAAGGTGAAGGTTTTTCTTTTACTTGCACAGGACCTGTTATTTTCTTTCTTCAATAATTTGACAGCTTTGCTTTATTTGTTGCTCTAGAACTAAATTATTCTAAAAGTAAGTTTACGTGTTACAACCGAGCTAATTGCTTACCTTCATAAAAGGAGACAATGCTGTGTTTGCCATCCCTCTTGCCTGGCTGTGCTGTCCTACTTCTTCCTTTGGTCTTCACAGCCTTTGTTGACCCAAGTCAACTTGTTGAGCCAAAAAAACGTGACCATGAGAAGTGATACAGTCTTTGTGCAGCCACCAGCAAGCACGGTGAGGTGCTGAAAGAGGAGAAATGTAGGAAGCTATTGGGTGGGCTGAAATTATATTGCCTCTGCAATGTGTATTGCAATAATTTCATATTGCATCTACTAGAGAGAGTATTTGATGTTATTTTAACAGTAAAAATTATAGCTCTGTAACAGTACCATTGTTAAGTTAAAGTCTTCCTTCTCAGACATGTATATTACAAAAAGTTCAGCACACAATGGCTTTTACACATTTTCTCCAGAACAGTCTGACAGTCCTTTAATCAAAAAGTTTAAAAACAATGAACGAAAAAAATAGTATCAGCTAGAGAATATACATATAGTCCAGCTGAATATATCACCTAGAATATAATGAAATTACCAACATATGTGGTATTTTCCTAATCATATACCCCATCCTTTTAACACCAAATTAAATGAAACAATTGCCCTTGCTGTGAACTTTGATGTGCCTAGAGCCTGTTCAATTTGTAGATGCCTTGCTAAGAAGTTTGTTTTCTAATATGGCAAGTAGCAATATTTGAGTGAGTTCTTGTCAACAGTTTTTTGGGGGACAGTTAATGTCACCTGGGTGTTTTTTAAACTTTTATTCAATGGTAGCATCAACTGTGGACAAAATGTCTTATGTTATCATGCTATTCTGTCATAACCACATTTAAAAAGTAGCATAGCCAACACAAGTCAATAAACACATTAAAAGAGGAAGTAATGGACAAGATTCTTAAAACTTGAGTGTACCTGAATTCTGCTCTGCAGATCCTGGGTCCCTCCACAGGCTATTTATGCCAGATTTTGTAGAATGGACAGCTGAGAACTTGGATGACACTGCAAAATTACTTTTGCTTTGAATCCAGGTGTCCAAAAGTTAAAAAATAATATCTTCATCTGCTTCATCAACTAACCTCCAAAATATTGTCCCGTAGTAGGAAACAGCACAGAACTGCAACTTTACCTTAAGATTAGAGCTGATTTTAGGGTGTGTTTTCTGCTGATGCTCTGTGCAGAGTGCTGTGCTTGGCCAGGAGATTTACCAGATGACCCGCATTGTCATCAGCATGGCATGAATTCCAGTGGCTGTGGAACAGATTAGGGTCATCAGCAGAGAGAACAGCAGAGCTTTACCAGCACAGCCCAGTATGGCTTACCCAGGCAGAGAAAGGAGATAAACCTACAGCTACCCAAGGTAGGAAACGTTATTACTGACCTGTACATTTTATACAATGGTGACCATAATTCCATGTTTCTTCACAGTGTTGTTTCATAGGAAAAAGTGCAATAACTGCATCATTTTCAATGAAGACAGAGGGAACACAGTGAAGAGATTATGGAATTTATAGTCTGTCAGACACCGGCTTTTTGTTGTGTTGTAATTTGCCTTTTGTTTAAATATTTGTTCTCCCCTATAAAATGCACTTGAGAAACTTCTGAGATTAAAGATAGTCACAAAATTGTAGTGTTTTTAGATAGCAAGGAATTTTTAAGGGCTTAATTATTTTTATGTTTTATTGAGAATACAGGGCAGCAAGCAAACTTGTGATTTCATCATAAGCTATGCATGTTTAGAAAAATTCATTTGGTTTGCTTTTTGATCTATAAACATCGTACTCTTGAAAGAATTGCAACGTTTTTGCAGGAGCTGTAAAATTACAGAAGCATTACCAATAAATATTAAATGTACTCAAGAACTTTTTGGGGGTCTCATCTTTGGTACCTAAGCTGCGTTTTTATTTTTTTTTTTAAGTTTGGTAATTTTAATGTTTGCATAGTAAGACAGGGTTCAACTTCAGCCCCTGTTCAGCAGACACCTGCTCCAGTTAAGAGGTGACCTCGGTGGGAGTGCAGCCGTGGTGATTATGTTAAATCCATTACCCACGCATCTGGACACTGCTTGTGTAATAACAGGGGCAGGGCTGGGCTGTGTTCACCTGAGGAGCTGCAGCTTTCTGAGGGACCACTTTGTTGGGCCATAAAATACGACTGTGATGACTGAGAAACTTCCTGTGCTCTCCTGTGCCCACAGAGACACAGAGACACCAGCGGGTTTCAGCTCCGCTTTGCAGCACAGTCTGGAGATGAGAGAAAGCAGCTGTGGATCAGCCTCTTGACCTACTCATACTATAATTAGATGCACCTTTATGAACTGAAATATAAGCTGTTCCCTTTTTAATCATATGTCTGCCTTCCATCACAGTTTCTCTTTAGGATATTTTTGTTAAACAAATCAAAAATTACTGTTATTGCACCGGTTTTATGTCCAGATTTATTTTCATAAAATCAAAGTAACAAAATAAGACCTCTTTTTATCTGAAAAATAAGTAGACCTATAAATGTGTGCCTCTTGGACACAGAATCAGTTTAGCATACTGCTGGCTTCCAAAAACAATCCTGCACATGCTGTGCAGAAAAATACCGTTTTCTTTGCCAGTTTCTTTACAATCATCAGGAATATCCATATTTTTTAGTTGATGTTATGAATCAAAAGGAAATAATCTCTCATATCTTTATAGTCAGAGGCCCAGCTTGACTTGCTGCCCTTTATAACTGTGTATTTGTTTAAAATCTCTCTCCACAGCCAGTAAGCAGTCTCAGATCTGAGTATCCTGTGGTATTCAGAAAAGAAAAGCTAAAGTGTTTTAATTTCCATTCTATTACATAACTATTATTTTATTCCAGACCTTCAGGACAGGGAGATGGCATTTGACAGGAGGGTATTCTTTGTCAGGCTGTCAAAGATGCTAAAATCTGGTTGAAGAAGAACATTTGCTCCTGCCCTGGTTCCCTGGGAAGGAGCAATGCTCTCAGTAAGTCTGTGAGCTCTTATTACTGGAGCTTTTCTGCACCAAAGGAGAAACCACTAAGAGACCTAACTAAGCACACAGTTTAAATCTTTATTTTCAAATTAAAATCATTTGGGGTCATGCTGTCTCTTTGTTTTGTTTTGGTGTGTTAATAGAGACCTTAAGTTTAAAATACTCCTGATTTAACAGCAGTCATGTTCCTTGGCTTTTCAGTGTCATCTCTTCAACATACCTGGACCTACTTGGTCTCACCTTTTTGGCCTCCCTGGACCCCTTCAGTGTCAAGACTTCAGCCTCCTGGGAACTCTTTAAAATCCCCTTTTCAGATTCTTTGGATTTATCCAGTCTGAGCTCTTCATCCTCTGTTGAGTTCTCCAGTCTCACTTCATCGTCTCTGGACCTTTCAAGTCTCCCATCTTCAGCCTCCTCAGATTTCTCCAGTATCTCCTCTTCAATCTCCTTAGAGCTCTCCAGTCTCACCTCTTCAGATTCCTGGGAGCGCTCCAGTTTCTCCTCTTCCATTTCACTGGACCTATCAAGTCTCACTTCATCAGGCTCTCTGGATCAATCTGGTGACAGTTCTTCCATCTCCTTAGATCTCTCAAGTGTCACCACAGATTTCTCCAGTCCTACTACTTCACTCTCTCTAGACCTCTCCACTCATACGTCTTCGTCCTCCACGGATGTTTCCAGTCACACCTCCTCAGCTTCCTTAAACTTTTCCTGTACAATCCCTCCATCCTCACCAGGCATCTCAGAGAACAGCTCCTCAACCTCCTCAGAGTCACTAGACCTCACCGATTTTAACTATTTCCTGTTTCAGCGCTCCTCTGAATTGTCCTCATCCACCTCTCAGGATGTTTCCAATCTCATCTCTACACCCTTTCTGGATGTCTCCAATCTCACCTTTCAGGATGCTTCTTCCCTCACTTCCCCAGTTTCTATGGACATGTCTAATCTCACACCCTTAGTTCCCCCAGACCTATCCACGCTCACATTCCTGGATGTTGCTAATCGCAACGCTTCAGCTTCCCTTGATCTCTGCATCTAACCCCCCTAACACATCCCCTCTCCCTGCAACCTCTCTCTGTCCTTCTGAACCCTCCTCCTTTATGTGCTCTCTCCTAAGTTCTCTCTCTGAAAATTCCTATCTGAGGAAATTTAAGGGCTTTCCAAACATCTCCTGGCATCTGAACAGAACTGGGCATGGAAACAGGTCGTACAGATCTATATAACGGTGCCTTGTAACAGCTGCATAAACACCAATATATATTCTGGATTTTTTTTTGTAGAGGACAGTTTCTGTCCCTGATCTGATTTCCAGGCTGCCTCAGCATGGCTGGTACCCCTCCCAAATGTTAAACTTTTTCAATTCATGCCGAATTTTTATCTGTCAGGACCAACAAACAGTAAATAGAGCTGAATGTGCAAATAATTGCATATCTCCATTATGGATTTAAATCTGAGTTAATTTCACAGAATTGCAGGTGGAGGCATTTCACAGAGAGGCACAGAGAGAGAAGATAATTGTGGAGAAAAAAGCAGGTGAGAGACAGGAGGTAGGGAGAGGACTCAGAGAAGGTGTGGGGCGGGAATAGAGGGACACGGAGCTGGAAGAAAAATGTCCAACACTGCTATTTTGGCCTGGGGTGCCCATGAGGCTTGAAATAATCTTACTGCTAATTATTTTACCTATCAAATCATCAGATGTTGCCATTAAAGCAGCATTTATATGTAACATCCCCTTTATCAATATATGTAAGTACTGCAGTGACCTGTCTTGCATCCAGTGTGCTGCTTAGGTAGCAGAGAGTGGCTTCCCTTTGGTGCTGTCTTGTATCTTTTTGTTGTCACTGCTGTAGTTGGGGTTTAGAAATCAAATATCATAACACTGGCACCTTTCTGGGCTAAAAGGGCAGAAACATATTTGTCATAGCAAGTATTTTCTCACTGATTTAATTTTTGCAGGTTGGAAAACTTTGTTCCAATATGCCGTGTCTGTCTCAAAATTTAGATAATTATGACTCATACAAAAATAAAAAAGGAAATAAGAGCACTAAATAAAAATTATTTTCCGCCTCCTATGCTAGTTGTTTCTTTAAAATTAAGTACAAACACTTGTAAGACATGAATTTAAGAAATTAACTCCAAATTCAGCAGGAGCAGGTATGTTTAGCAGTTTATAAAAACCCAAAAATCACAGGTTATTGGTCCAGATCTTACTGTCCTGCAGAAAGACTGGAAGATATTTTGGTTGAAGAGTTGTTCTTTTTGTTCTGGTAACTCTGTCCTGGCCATGTGTGGTTTGTTTATTGCAATGGTTCTGGACTAAATGAGATCTCTTAATAAAGTTGAAAGTTATCCTGTGCTTTAAAAATGGTTTGTCTCTGGACTGAAGGAAGCAAGAGAAGAGGCATGCAAAAGTGCAAGGATTTATTAAAAACCCAATATATAATCTTCTTAAGTCCTTAATTATTTAAATGAACCTTAATTATTTAAATTTAGGTTAGGACCAAACTGATCCTTATCAAATGTCATTAGAGTCTTGTAATAACATTTTGCTTATTATATATGGAAAACTGTCTATTTTTCCATTGTGTCAACAGCTGACAATAGCTTCTAGTTTGCTATGTCATCTTTTACAGATTTGTTTAGAGCAAATGACTGGATACGATTTCAGCTGTTTGCAGAGTCTTACATCCAGAGGAACCCCACGGCAAGGCACCATGTCCAAAGGAGTAAAAAATCCTCCAAATTGAAGCCAGTCTGCCTAAAAAAAAAAAAAATTCAACATTGGCTCCACATGCCTGTAAATGGTTTTCTTTTAGCGTTTCATCTAGAAATGGCACAAAGGGACAATGACAACTGATTTAAACTGCACAAAACATCCCTTTAACCACTTGCTTGGATTCTTAGATTTCAACGGGACTGCTGAGCAACGAGTTAATGCGTAACTAACATAAGCGCTGGATAACTAGCCATTTGCCTCACAGAAGACTTGGGCTTTAATTTCTGTCCTTTAGTTAATTGACATGTGCTGTGTTTCTGGCGAATTACCGTCCCTGAACCACGGAACCCCACATATTCACTCCCGTGATTTTGGACAGCGAAGCCACACCTGGAGGCGAAGCCGAGACCTTCCCAAACCGGGATGGCCACACGCCTTTCCCAGGCAGCTTTACCGGGCTGAACTGTGAGACTGGAGGGCGACACCCCCACGGCCATACCCCATCCCCCTCAGGGCCGCGGGGCCGCCCGGCCCGAGGGGAAGGGGCGGGGCGCCCCGGGCGGAAAGGGCGGGATTCGAGAGCCGCGGATGGGCCCTCTGATTGGCCAATGGAGGGGCGCGGGGGCGGTCCCCTCGCGCTGATTGGCCGGCGGGCCCGTCCCGGCGGCGCGCGCTGACCTTGCCCAGAGGAGCCGCAGCCATGGTGGCGTATTGGCGACAGGCCGGGCTCAGGTACCGCTGTCGCGACAGCGCCGCGACGACGCCGCGGCTGTGGGGACGAGGGGCTGCCGGGGAGAGCTGTCAGCGCTGGGCAGGGAGGGCTGGCGCGGTCACAGCGGTGCCGCTGCGCGGGGAAAAGGGGGTTTGGGGCCAGGGGAAAGGCGGCTTTGGGGCCGGGGGGATGCGGGTTTGGGGCCGGGGGGAAGGTGGGCTCTGGTCTGACCCCGCTCTGTCCCCTTATCCCCAGTTACATCCGGTACTCGCAGATCTGCGCCCAGGTCGTGCGGGCCGCCATGAAGCCGCAGTACAAAGCGGAGGCGGAGAGGGCGGCGGTGGCCACGGTGAAAACGGTGAAGCCCAAAAAGGAGTGAAATGTGAGTGGGTGGGACGGGCCGGGTGCGTGGTTGGAGCTTTGTAGTGCGAGACAGTGATGGTCTGTCACTGCTGAGTGCATTAGTCCCCGCTGTTTGAGGAGAATCAGCTCCGACCTTCAGGCACGGAACTGAGGGGGTTGGGGCTGTCAGTGTCCTGATTACGTGTGGAGTGGCTTAATCGCATTAGTGCAGTGGAGTGAGGTGTCCTGTCCAGCAAGCCCTGCTTTTGGGGGTTTGGTCAGGCTTTTTATGGGCTCACACAGAGCAGCTGGGACTCTGTAGTGATGCCCGCAGGTTTCCATAGTGATGTGCACTGGTCTGTAGTGATGTTCAACTTTCATATTTCCTCAGCTCTCTGAACTGCTGTTTCCCCTGCTGGCTTGTAAGAGTTATCTGCTGTTGGTGAAAGACAGATGCTATTTGTATCTTTATTCATGGCATTGCATAAATCACAAGCAGCTGAAGTGTCTTCTGTTCTGAATAGAATAGCTTCTGTTCCTGATCTGAAATTAAATATCATTACCTTTTGTTTCAGGTGTACCTTATACATATTCTTGATTCAAATAACTCAAATAACTTTATATATACTCTCGTAGGAACTGATCTGTGGTGAATAACAGCAAACTGCAAAGCTGTAGGAAAGCTCAAGACTCTGCAGCCTGATGTCACATCAACTGTAAAACTTGCCTCTGTATGTAAATCAGTATGCTAATAAATGTAATGGCTGAATGTGTGCAAAGTGTTGTTCCTCTTGAAACAAAGTTCTCCATTTTGCAGAGACATTTACTTTTCGCTTATGTTAAAATAAAAGACTGTTTTTATCACAGTCTAGCATTCAGTAGCAACATCTTTTTATTCTTAAGGCAAATCTCTTGTTGGGTTTCATGCTGATATTTCAGGTATGTAAATGACTGAGGGATTTAATTGTTTAAAACTTTTCTGCCTGCTACATTTTAATTATTGGTTTTGGAAAAAAGTTTTCTTCCCTAAAATCTCTGTCAATGGAGAATATAGGGATATAATTTCAGTGATTAAAAGGACCTCTGATGGCTCTGTCTGATGGAAGAGGCACACTGTTGGCTTTAAGGGAGGGACATCCCAGTCCCAGTAGGGGTGGAGGGTGACACTCCACCTGCTCTTGGCTGTGGGGCAAAGTTATCCTTTCATCTGGTTTGGGGGAAGTGTTGGCATGTTCCTGCTGTGTGTCTTCACATTGTCCCACTGCAGAGGAGGAACTGCAGCTTAGAATGGAATTCAGGGTCATTCCCTTACACTGAGCTCAAACATGAAGCATTACTGTTCAGAGTACAATAAACTTTCACTTCCAAGAGTATAATAAAACAAGCTCCCACTTTTTCCTGTAATTCAAAGTTAGTCCTTGCAAGAATATTTTTTTTTTTAGTATCAAATGTTTCAAGTATAAAAAGTATCTTACAGAATGGTATATATTTTTTATTAAAAGAATATTCTAAATACAATGTTAAGTAGAAGGCTGTGGCAAGAAATTTTTTTTCCTGAAGTCAAAATATGGTTTTGATTTAGTGATTGCCCTGGAACTTACATCTAACAAGCTACAAACCATTCTATCCTTTTTGTTGTTCTGAATGTTAGGGAAAAATTTACAGTAGTTAGTACACAGGATTAAAAAAATACCACACCAAAACTTTTACACAGTGTCACAACTTTGTGTGCTAATGTAACTCAACGTATAGTTTAAAACAGAAATAAACCACACCATGATAATGAATACAAGCTCTGCAATAATATAAGCCAGCAATGTGAAAGAACTATTAAAAGAACTTTAAAAAAAAAAGAATGTACATATTCAGTCTTTTGCCCCATCTTGTTTCTTCTGCCCTCCCCCTGCAACTCAAGTTGCTGAACTTGTCTGCAGATCTACATCAGTCTGTGGAGTGACAATAAAACAGACACTGCCTTTCCAGACCTTACAGATATTCACGTGTTCCTAAAACAGTTACAAGTTCACAATCAAAACAGACACTGTGTTTACCTGAGAATAAATAAATGTGATGAGTTGACAGCGTATTTTGCTGTTGCTTATAATCCTGATATATATGTACACAGGCACAGTGGCTGTATAGTACATTCAGTATCTGGTGATTATATACTAGAAGTGAATACATTTACAAGACAGGCTGTTATGAGACAACTCATCTCCTTTTTGGGAGCGATCAGTGTCAACAGTTGTTTAGGAGAGTAAAGCAGAGCTGCCATCAATTTCAAAAGCACTGTGTTGTAAAATTGGAGCTGTTTGGCAGATGCAGAGAAAAGTTCTGAAGAAATGTCTAATTTTTGGCTACTGCTTTGTCTTTAGTGAATGTCAACAGGCTTATTCAGAGTGTTTTGACATTGTTTTTATGCTGCTTCCTTTTCTGGGCTCGCTTCCACTTCCACCTCTTCGAATTCCTCCACATCTGCAGTGGCATCCTGGTACTGCTGGTACTCAGACACGAGGTCATTGGTGTTGCCTTCTGCTTCAGAAAACTCCATTTCATCCATGCCTTCCCCAGTGTACCAATGGAGAAAAGCTTTCCTTCTGAACATGGCTGAGAACTGTTCGGAGACGCGGATGAAGAGCTCCTGGATGGCCGTGTTGTTGCCGATGAAGGTCGCTGCCATCTTCAGGCCTCGCGGGGGGATGTCACACACAGCCACCTTGACATTATTGGGGATCCACTCCACGAAGTAGGAGCTGTTCTTGGTCTGCACAGACAGCAACTGCTCATCCACCTCCCTGGTGGACATCCTGCCCCTGAAGATGCAGGCCACGGTCAGGTAGCGCCCGCGGCGAGGGTCGCACGCTGCCATCATGTTGCGCGCGTCGAACATCTGCTGCGTGAGCTCTGGCACGGTGAGGGCTCTGTACATCTGGCTCCCCCGGGCTGTCAGTGGGGCAAAGCCTGGCATGAAGAAGTGCAGGCGAGGGAAGGGCACCATGTTAACAGCCAGCTTCCGCAGGTCCGCGTTCAGCTGGCCGGGGAAGCGGAGCGAGGTGGTGACGCCGCTCATCGTTAGGGACACCAAGTGGTTGAGGTCACCGTAGGTGGGATTGGTGAGCTTTAAAGTTCTGAAGCATATGTCATATAGAGCTTCATTGTCAATGCAAAAGGTTTCATCTGTGTTCTCTATGAGCTGGTGGATGGAGAGGATGGCGTTGTACGGCTCCACGACCGTGTCGGATACTTTGGGTGAAGGCACAACACTGAAGGTGTTCATAATCCTGTCGGGGTATTCCTCCCTGATTTTGTTGATGAGAAGTGTGCCCATACCTGAACCTGTACCACCACCAAGAGAATGGATCAGCTGGAACCCCTGAAGGCAGTCACAGCTCTCACACTCGTTCCTGACCACATCCATGACGTTCTCAATCAGTTCAGCACCTTCTGTGTAATGGCCTTTGGCCCAGTTGTTTCCAGCACCTGAATTACCTGTAAACAGAATCACAGAAAGAACAGCCACAAAGTTAACAGGAGACTTTTCAAAGGCTACAACAAAAGGATATCAAAGCCCATTTTGGGCCAGTTGACTCCAGTTAGTTTGCTGGCAGCATGATGTACATACCATGAATAAAGTTGTCGGGTCGGAAGAGGGGGCCTATTTTGCTGGACCGTACACTGTCCATCGTACCAGGCTCCAGGTCCACCAGGATGGAACGGGGCACGAATTTATGGGCTGGAACAAAACAAAGTGAATGCAAATGATTGCTGTTAGAGGTCAAAGAGACAGCCTTGTGATCTGCTCTGAAAAGTCCAACCCACCTATAGTGGTTTAGGTTTTTTTGAGGGGTTTTTAATTAAAAATTGCTCTGCCAACACCTGACAGTGCTGAGCACTCACAGAAAGCCTCGTTGAAGTACACATTAATCCGCTCGAGCTGCAGGGGTGAATCCCCACGGTAGTTTCCAGCGATGTCAATCCCATGTTCATCACCAAGCACCTCCCAGAACTGGAAAAGGAATGATGTACAACACACTTAACAAAGCTTTATTTATTTTCAGCACACTCTCCTGCTGCTCTCGTGCTGCTCTCATTCCAAATGGGAACTATGCCTGAAGCAGGGGATGTTTTGCCATTTATTTATTAGATCAGAGCAGGGATCCTCCTCTCCTCCTCCCCAAATAAGTTCAAGAGAAAAGTTTAGTAGGCTGTGTATACTGCTTAGCTATCACCCATGCACTAATAGGTGGAGGCCCTCAATTTGTTCCCTTTATAGTAAAAAAAAAAAAAAACCCATAAAATAGTGTAAATAACAGAGGTAGTAGTTTGTATGAGCTTAATAAAAAAAGTCATGGAGGAGGTGGATAGTGGAGGGTTGCTTTGAGTCCTGTCATGCACAAGTGTGACTGTGGCATGGCAAAGCTGCACAGGCAAATTTTTACATGAGCAAGGCTTTCCACGAACAGCTGCTGGTCCTAAATGTCCTATCTTGACGCTCATATGTCTTGTGCTGGGGCTCTTATCTGGAGAGCAGCCACAGCAGTGTTCATGTAGACACACCCACCCACTGTAATGACCAGGCTACTTTAATATGAAAGGTCTGCTGGGTCAGCATCCAGTCTCATTTTGAGTGTCCAGATACATCATTTCCAACATGTGCATGGGGGGTGTGTTCTTTTCCACAGGTCTTAATAGACATAAGGGGTTTGCAGGTCAAAGCCAACAAAAAAAACACCTTTCACCTCTCACACTGGCTGCATTCAAACCAGCTGGGTCTAACATGACATTCCCTGGCCATCCACAGCTTCATGTTCCATTAAAAGAAATCAAGGTGAGATTTGTGGGAGCAAGAAATGGAGGAAGAACACAACAGAGCAATCCCTGATAATTTTTTTTACTACTTCCTACTCATAAATAAGGATGAACATCACAGAGCAGAAGCAATGGTGAATTTTTTTTTCTCCTAGCATAGAAAGTCAGTGATAGTGACTTCTCTCTGAGTAACAGCATTGGAGTGTTTGAACTACACAAAAATGCTCCAAATTACTTCTGCCTGTCACAGGAGGCCACTTTGTGTCACTCTCAGGAAAAACTAACTGGCCACTGATAGCACAGGTCATCCTGTTGATTAATAAGATCCCATATGATCTGTAAGGACCCTTCCAACCCAAAGCATTCTATGATATTAATAAATATAATGTGGCAGTTGCTGCTGCATGGCTGAGCTAAAGTACTGGAATCACAGCTTTGCAGCCCTTGAATTACTGGCTCCACCACTTGTCCCAGTATTTTGTAGACTAGATTAGTTCTCCTGGGAATATGAGTCCCAGAAGGAATGCTCTGGAGCACCTGTAATCACTGTGCCATGGTTATTGTAGATGAACATTAAGCTTTGCACGAGGAGCAAGCCCGTCTTTTGCCTTTCATACCAAAATACTCATCTTCCCTGCTAGCATGCCATTGAATTCCCAAAAGTCCCCATGGTTGGGGATGATGTTTGATGATGTTTGACCCATTACCACTGACTGAGGAGCAATACTGAAAAGAGACCTTACCTTGGCTCCAATTTGGTTCCCACATTGCCCAATCTGAAGATGCACAATTTCACGCATTTTGTGGAGCTCGGACCTGCTGGTGGCCACAACCTCTCACAGGTTCTCCAGTTGCAGTCCCCAGAACGAGCCCTCTTTCTGCTGCACTATCAGCTACACCCAGCACAGCCCATCCCAAGGGGCCTTTTTATATCAGAGGGACCGTCACTCAGCCAGAAGGGGAGTAGCCAACTCCTCAGGCTGCTCAGCATTTCACAAGGAGGCAAAATGCCTGTTTACTGCCTGGGGACAAAAAGCACAGGTGCTTTTCTGAGTGCCTTGGAAAGGAATATTGTAACATGCACCCCCTCACAATTAATTCCAGATCTCTGCAGCAGTGTGATGCATGCATTTATGTGCACATTCTATTTGTGTTTCATTATTTGATGTTATACACAATATATATACAAATATATGTGCATATATAGAGATTACAGCCAAAAATGAGTGATCTTAATTTATTAAGCACATGCGCTTCTGCCACATAATTTAAATTTTAGCATCATATGAGTCATACAGGACACCACCCATATTTAAACCAGTGTGAGCAGTAGCTTCCTATAACTACAACATTCAGCACATTGCCAGGCAAAATTGAGTTCACTAATAGTCATCATTCCCAGTGTCTGACTGCATGAAGGAAGGGCACAGGATCAGAACCAAAAAATACTTTGTAACACATAAATGTAAGACTGCACTCTCAGTGATGCTTGTTCCTTAAACAATTATGAGTATCCCCCAATTTCAGCCAAAATCTGAATTAACTTGTGACTAACTTGCATAGATGCTCTCTCTCTTAATTTTCTGTCATTAAGAAATACAGCATTTCTAATATTTCTTATTTTCTTATGTCTAAGATGTGCTTCAGAACTTGCCAGGAAAATGCTAGAGGTGAGCCCCCAGTTCCACTGAAGTTCACTGAACTATAATGTTCAAAAGGAAACAATGTGAGGGGGAGCAGAACACGACCCAGTCATGTTGCCTGCTGATAACCAGGACCAGTATCACTGAGCAGCAGAAACCCCAGAATGGACTGTCTGCTGGAACTTGGAGCAGTTTCTTTACATGTCAAATGACTGTCACTGCTTTGCAAGTGTTCCTTTTAAGGATGGCAAAAGGAACTATAATTAGGAAAACACCTCAAATTATTTTATATAAAATGGTGACAGTGGAAGGACTTGACTCATTGAAAGTTACTACTTTACCACTCTGTGGGTTGCTAGAGATAAGGAACCTCTGCGCTTCCATATTGTTTCAAAAGAAAAATCAGCTTATTCCAGACTTCCCCCCCACCCTATATGACTTCCACTTCTCCCACCAGCCAATGAAGGAACAGACAAGTGCTCCTAAGACAGTTTAGCACCTAAAGTGCATTGCAAAAGAGTAGCGAGCAAACATTTGTCATCCTCTGCCAAGCTATGAGTATCCACAGTAGAAAGCAACAAAAGCAGGACTCAGTTCAGGTAGATTAGTTTTGTTTCCTTAGAACACAATTATTTTATCATATTCCAGAAGATAAATATTCTCTAAGCCATTTAGTTTACTCAGCAAGATAACCAAACCATTCTGTTCTATCTCCACATTGTCAATATATCCCACAATGGCAGTGGGTGTCTTCTAAAATTTCCTAAGAAAATTCTCAAAAGGTTATTTGGACATTTACTTTGAAAGCAAATCTCATTTTATTCATGCACATATTTGTTTTCTCCAATGATCTTTAGCTAAAAGTAGTTGTGCAACTCTGAGCTGTGTATTCAGTTGCTGCATTCTGGATGGAAGCTGCCTCGATACCATGTGTCAGAGAGCTGCTGACACTAAATAAATACTACGGAATATATTCATCTACAATAGACACAGCTTATGGAGAGGCTGAAGATGCTAATTCACTGTCCAGAAAGTTTGGCAAAATAATTTCTGCAATAAATACACTGGCTGAATGCATATACAAGGAAAGGGGGAAAAAGGGAAGTGGAAGAAATTTGCAATCACTTGATATGGGTTTTTCTTTTGCTAGAAATAGCTCCCTGAAATCATGTGCCTCCTCTGAAGCACTTTCATATAGAGTCTAAAAAATTATGGCACACGACACCAAGTACCTGGGATGGTTTGTGAAGCGGATGTGGGTTTGGGGCTCTTTTGCCCCTTCTCCCCAACTGCTTTTCCGTGAACCTCCAAGCCTGGCTTTACCCAGATGTGGTCTGTGAGGAGCCTGTTTCTCTGTAGATCTTGTTGCAGGCCTGTCACTCCTCAGCCCTGGGTAACCCCAAGCCTGTTAACTCCCAATGCACTTCCCAGGCCCAGCCACCACACATGTGCCGCTGCAGATTAGCGGGGGAGCGTCCTCAGGGCCGGAGGGAACATGGATGGGCTGGCTCCAGGGACTGTTGGCACAGTGAAGATTAGGAGCAGCCTGGCACTGGGCACAGCCTGGCCCACAGTGTCTATTATCAGGCTGCCAACTGCTTCCATTGCCTTCGGAGCGGACCCCAGATACCACAGCCCTGGTCGTGGCCTTAAGCTGAGACCACAAACAAGCCAGGTTTTTGTGGTTGCTGGGCTTTTTTGTTGTTGTTTCTGATTTTTTTGATCGTTTTGTTGTTTCTTTTTTTTTTTTTTAAGGCTGCCTACTAGCAACAAAAATGCCTGTGCAGGGAGGCATTCTGGGATACCTTTTGTGTTTTAAATATGGTTTGCTTGGGAGGAACTGGCTTTTCAGAGCAACCAAGAAGATTGTTGAGAAGAAAGCCTGTTCAATTTGAGATAGGCCTGGCCACAGGACACCAGATAATTTTAAAGAGATCTGTGACTGGCTACCAGATGAGCTGATGCAAGTCTCAACTAACCTGGGCTGGGTGCATCAACCTTAGGAATGATACCAAAAAAACAACAGGAATAAAAAGCACTTCACATTTGCATTTCAATTAGTAAGTAAAACTATTTAACCTGCCTTGCTCTGGCAGGTGGTCCAAGGAAATAAGGCAGGATTGCCCACTGTAAGTCATCATCAGTGTAATGAGCCCGTGTGATTAAACAAATAGGTTTTGGTACAAGGACAGTGGAAGACTGAGCGGTTCATTACCTTCTTCTCACTGCAGATCTATGACCTGGCAAAAACGTGGGGCTTCAGGATGTGAATTCACCTGCTGCACAGTGCCTTTACCTGGGCACTACTGCCACAACCACTGTCACTGTTGAGTTTGGAGCACTTGGTGAGTTGCCAAATAAATTAACTGCCCAGCAGTCAGGCTCCATTCCTGCTCTGCTCCAGGCCTTTTACAAAAAGTGCTGAGAACTATGGAAGAAAAGCTACGAGGGGAGAACTGTCTGTGGTTTACTAAACCTGTTCACCAAACATGAAAGCTCCAGTTAATATATGGAAAAGAGACTGACAAGCAAACAAAAAAACCCAGCCTGCTCTCTGCAGTGTCACAGTTCCTGGTCACAGTCTGGCACAATGCTGAGGTGTTAGGCCAAAGGTAAAGGAACCTATAGGCCTGTCCCAGATAGGAGTCCTCTTGTCACAACCCCTGTGACCAAATTACTTCACTTTTGAGCGCGTGAGCTGGAGACTTCCCTGGGGGGGCAGAGAACGCGGGCTCTCGGATTTGTTCCTCATCCCTACAGATCGATCAGCCGCCCTTGGGAAGGGCTCAGGGAGGCTGCCCTGGGCATCCTGGAGCGCAGCTTTTCCCTGAGAGGGGGCCATACCCGCGGACTGAGGACCCCGGGGGAGGGTCCACGGCCCTCGCCCGCCGCAGGTGAGGGCGCCCGGCCCCGCCCCGGCCCCGCCCTGTCCTCCGGCCCCTCCCCTGAATCCCGGTGCCAGCGCGTGTCCCAGGAAGCTGCCGCTGACCCAGCATGGCCACGCGGGTCCAGCCGCTCCTGCCCGTCCTGCTGCTGCTCTGGGGGGGCTGCCTGTGCCCGCCCGCCCGCGCCGGGCTCTACTTCAGGGAGGGGCAGCACTGCTACAAACCAGCCCCGCGCAAGGCTCCCGGGCTCAGGTGAGCTTCGTTCCCCCGTTCCCCCCGGGGCTGGGGCAGCCCCCGTCCCCGCTGGGGCTGTCCCCCGGCCACCCCCTGGAGCTGGGGCTGCCCCCCGGCCACCCTCTGGAGCTGGGGCTGCCCCCCGTCCCCTCTGGAGCCGCCCCCATCCAGCCTCTCCTCGGAGAGCAGCCCTGGGGAAGGGCTGGCCGGGCGCAGCCGCAGCTCATGGAACCCCAGCACCACCCGGATCGGGGGGTCCCCGGCGGTGCGGGGGGTCCCGGGGCCGCTCTGTCCCCGCCGGGGTTGGCGGGGGGGGACACACGGGGACAGTGTCGGTCACGAGACCGCGGGGCAGGGCCCGGTCACGCTCCGCCCGCCGGGCACTCGTTACGAAACTCCGCGGAATCCGCGATTTTTTAAAAAAAAAAACGCAATCCCCTCACCTGGCTGGGGATGCCGGCGCTGTAGTTCCTCTTCCCTCCCCGCCGCAGGACGTACCCCCGCCCGCACGAGTACCTGGAGCTGTCGGCGCTGCCGCGGAGCTGGGACTGGAGGAACGTGGATGGAGTGAACTACGCGAGCACCACTCGGAACCAGCACATCCCGCAGTACTGCGGGTCCTGCTGGGCCCACGGCAGCACCAGCGCCCTGGCAGGTACGCCCTGCACCCCCTGCCCACCCGCCGGGCTGCCCGCGCCCCGGAATCCGTGGTTTTCGGAGGCCAGGGCAGCTTATCTTCTTCACGTTACCGGCAGCTGGTGTAAGGACGAGGTGCTAAGTCACTGCAGCAAAAAACGGGGCCGAGATGTCTGTGAATACACCGGGAACAGTGGGAATGCCCAGGCTGAAGGGAAGGAGGTTTGGTTTCTGTAGGGAAAGCAAGTGGAGCGAGGCTGTCCCCACCCTCTCCAAACGGTGCGAGGGGAGCACTGGCATGCTTAGAAACCTGTTTGCAGAAGGAATGTGTTCACAGCTCCTGCGGGTAAGAACGGGGGGTTCTACCCTCTCCTCCATGGCAGCAGCAGATGCACAAGCAGTTCTTGTGTCTCCCTCCCTTTTGTGGTACCTCAGCCTGTGCTGCAGCTGCAGAACAAGTGCTCCAGCCCTTCCTGGGAATGAGGAAACGAAAGAAGTTGCCTCTTGTGGGGAGGGCCCGAGGGGTATTTGTTTCAGGAGGCCTGTTATTCAAATGAACTATCACAGCACACAGACAATCTGGTTTCAGCAGCAATCTTCGTATCAAACTTCTGCTTAGGAAAAGGGAAGTAGTGGTTTGCTACAGGTGAAGTAAATTCTCTATAGAGAACACATGATTTACATGCTGCAGAAGTACTGTTTGCATAGGGAGGCTGTAAGAAGATGGACTGTGAAGGACAGATAGAGGAAACTGTGCAGAAAGGGGAAGACAGTGCAAGTGTGAGCAGACAGCAGGAATCATGAGGGATACATTCCTAAGAGGTACAAGAATTCAGATGTGTGATACCTGTCAGAATGTAGTGAAGTACTAGGATAGGTAAAATACAGCAACTTGTTAATTATATAACTTTGGTTAAAACTTAATATGTAGGTATGCCAACGTGTAGTTTTAAAAATCAGGGTATTTTTTTTCTTAATTTTTGTGAGTAGTTTAAAGCATTCATTCCTTTTTTTTTTTTTCTTCATTAAGACTAGTCTGGCATAATAGTTCCCAGTTCTGTCCAAGTATATTTGAATGTTGTTAGTACTAATAGGATTACAAGTACCAGGGTGGCACAGTTAAGACTGTTAATGCGGGGTGAGAAGCAGTTTATAAATACCCATCAGGAAGCTTTTCTGCCAAGTAAGCTGATTTCTGACAAAATAAGGCAGCAGGGTGGCAATGCCTGTCTGAGATGGCAGGATGACAGTGAGATGTTGGTGTAACAGCAAGGAGTTAATTCTGAAAGCTTTTCCTTGCTTTTAGACTGTCTCAGAGCCAGTGACTTGTGTGGGCTTATGCATAAATCTCTACTCTGTGAGAGATGCTGGTGAGAGCTGGTTTTATGATGTGTATTTGAAAACTCTTTGCTGTCAAAGCCACGAAACAGATCTGAAGTTTTCAGAAGCTTGAAGTAAAAGAGGTCTAGGGCTCTTCAAGGCTTTAGACAGATCTTACTCATCTGCATATTTTTGCTGAGTTTTTAGTGGAAAATAACCCTTCTATTGGAAACCCCCACTAATAACTCAGCCTGTGGTTTGAATTAGGTCATGCTGTGCCTCAGTGCTGATAGTGGAGGGTTTTGCAACCACAAGTGCTGTTGTCTGGAAACAGCTACAGGTTCAAAGAAAAGGAGACAGTTTGAACACTACTCGCAAAGTGTAGCCACCCACATATTCCACTCACAAACCCCAATTTCTTCTCTTTACAGACAGAATCAACATAAAGAGGAAAGGAGCATGGCCCTCTGCCTACCTCTCTGTTCAGAATGTCATTGACTGTGCTGACGCCGGGTCCTGTGAAGGGGGAGACCACTCCGGGGTCTGGATGTACGCCCACGACCACGGCATTCCCGACGAGACCTGCAACAACTACCAGGCCAAGGACCAAAGTATGGTGCCTTTGCTTTGCTGCAGGACTCCTCTCCAGGTTTAACAGATCTTAGTATATTAAAAAAAAAAGAGTTTATTGGGTTTTCAGAATACTGGTTGCTGCTGTTTGACTGACAGAACAGGTTTTCTTTACAGGCCTGTGTGTGTCTGTCCTTACTCCAGACAGACAGTGTAGCACTAAAACATGCCCAGGCAAGTCTGGACAGCTAAATTGTTTTAATTTAATCTCTTAAATCTGTGACACACAATCTCTAATGTACTGAAATATTTACAAGTGTCACCTCAAGCTAAACAAAGGAGAAATTTAACCTTTGTCTGGTCATGTATGACTGGAATGATTTCTCTATCTATGGAGAGGCATGTTCTCATCAAAGCACTTGTGTGTATGGACTAAAAAATAGTAACTAGAGATAGTAGGGACTTAAATTGCGGTTTTCAGAAAGGTATTTAGTTCACTAGAGAGAAGACATATTATTAATATCTGTCTCACATAAGTTAAAAAAAAACTTAGTGTCCTATCTTTAATTCACTTGAAGAAAAGCACCCTCCTGCAGTGATAATCTCAATTCTGTTTTACAGAGTGTAAGAAGTTCAACCAGTGTGGGACTTGTGTCACTTTTGGAGAATGTCACGTGATCAAGAACTACACTCTGTGGAAAGTTGCTGACTATGGGTCTGTCAGTGGACGAGAAAAAATGATGGCAGAAATCTACACTAATGGGCCAATTAGGTAAAAAAGAAAAATGTTTATCTACAACTAATATTGGGGTAAAAATACCTGAAGCTCAGTCTGGTGACTGCAGTGTAGTTTTCCACTCTAGCATATGAGAGCAGCTCTGCACTGCTATGCAGACTTCAGCTTGTTTGTACATCAGCTGAGCTCAGAATTCAAAACTGTTTTGTAGCCAGGCCCCTGCCCTGATCCCCTGGTATAAAAACTCCTTTCTCTGCTTTATTACAGCTGTGGTATCATGGCTACTGAGAAGCTGGATGCCTACACAGGAGGCCTCTACACAGAGTACAACCCCTCTCCCACAGTGAATCACATCGTGTCCGTGGCCGGCTGGGGCGTGGAAAATGGGACAGAGTATTGGATTGTCCGGAACTCGTGGGGGGAACCCTGGGTAAGGAAGCAGAGGAACAAACACATCTGTAGGATCACTCTGGAGGGAAGGTGGGGCTTATCACAGAGCAGAAGCTGCAGAGATGGCCTGTGGATACAAAACCTAAAATTTTTGAACCAGACTAACAGTTTAAAAATGAAACTTAACGAAGCTGGAGACAAGGATATTCATCCAAAGCTACTTGATGTCAACTCAGTCCCAAATTCTGCCCTTCTGTGCAGCTCCTGTTGTGGGCAAATGTCAAATTACTTTAGTTGTAGGCAAGAATCGAGTCACACACCTGGAATGGATGAGTGGGATGTAAATCCACCAAAGCAGGCTGCCCCATGAACGCAGTGTTATACTTCCTCTTGAGTGAATGCCTACATTCACTTATAAATAATTCATATTTGGAAGACAGAACGGACTCAACAATCTACATTTTCTGTAGTTGTGTTTTCCAATTTACAATGCAAATTCAATCTCTTACAGGGCGAAAGAGGGTGGCTGAGAATTGTGACAAGTGCCTACAAAGGTGGGAGAGGAGCAGACTACAATCTTGCTATTGAAGAGGACTGTACATATGGAGATCCTATACTTCCTTGATTCTACATTGTACGTATTTGTTTAGGAACTACTTTGTTTGGAAGCTTCCCCACACAACCCTTTTTTGTCTAAGACTCTCTCACGGTTCTACACCATCAGGCAGTTCTGCAAAATTAGCCCAGATAGTACCACACAAGTGCTTCAAAAAATACAGAGCTGCCTTGAGATAGTTATTTACAATTAATTTGCCCATGAAAGAGTTGTCTGTCTTGATGCACAGTACTGAAATCATACTGACTTAATCACAGAACCTGTATGTGTAAATATCTATTTTTTTAAATACAAATTATGTAGGTGTACTGGAAAGGAAAAAGTATACTCAATATTTGGGTCTAGAGCTTATTTTAAATTCTCTGACAGTACTGAGATGATGAAAAAAACCAAAACTAATTCTGGACATGATAAATTAAAAAACTAAATCCCCTCTTTCCTTGGCCTTCTGGTGAAGCAGAGGTGGTGGAAAGGCATGTAGTTGCTTTTATCCATCAAAATGATATAGTGGGAATTACTTTGATCAAAAGATGGTCTAAACATTTCTTAATTAGTCTTTGCTCAAATTCCTTGCTTTAATCTGTGATTGACTGTGCCATTTTTCTCCTAGAGGCAAAGGATAAATTGCCATAACTCAGAACTCCTCACTAATTTGAAGAAATGAGGCAAATTCCCTTCCTTAGTCTTTTAAGTGACAAATCAGTGCCATAGCAAATGTTACTAACTGGCATTGTTAACTGCATTTAATAAACACTTTTTCTCATAACTGACTGGGATATTTATTATAAGAGCTTATTAATTCCTGTGCTTGGTTGTCTCCCCCTGTTGTACTTAAGCTGTCTTAGGTCTAGGCCAGCTGCCCAAAGCTTATCCAGGATGGTGCTGCTTTTACTGGATTTTTCCTTGTGAAAGGCCTGATTGACAACAGTCTGTACAGCAGCAGAGTTCAGAATCTAAACCACTGGCTGCTGTTTCAAGAATTGTCAGGGTAGCTCAGAATTCCATAAATGAATAACGAAACTTTGAAAGATATCTCTGGAAAAGAAAAAACACCTTTATTTAAAGGTAATTCTTATTCTTGGGTGTATCCCCCACTGTTTGGCATCAACCAGGACAGAGCAGAGGTAATTATAAAAACAAAGCCACAAGAAACAATAATGAAACTTCTGCACACATTCATCTTCTTGGACAGCAGTGGAATTCTGACATGGTAATTAAACTTACCAGTAACATCTGATGCATCTATTTACCAGAAAATAGATTCTGAAAGGTAACACACACATAGAGTTCATCTCCCACTAGAAAACTATCCACTTGTGTTGCACAAAATGGGTTTTTTCATAGCAGTAAACATGTAGGATATTTAGAATTCTAATAGAATGCAAAGGGGAGAAAGAGGCAGTGGGGCTTCTCTGCTGCACAGAGCTAATCACACAAATCCCTTTTTTTACAACTTGCAATATCAAAGCCTAGAGCATTCAAGATGTATTCAGAGAATTATCTGCAAAGTGTTTTTAGTAGGAACTACCTTCCCCACTCTTCAGGTTCTGGGCATCACACAAAGAATGAGTGCCAAATTCACTAAGTAACAAAAATAACGTTCTTTTAAACAAATCTGTTTCTCTCTTGCTCTCCCCTTCAGAACATTCAGATTTATACTGATTTGTGGAACAACAGAAAATCCTTCAGTATTACTCCATTTGCTAAATTACATTAACAGTTCTCTGATAGGAAAAACAAACAGTCCTCTGATAGGAACTTCAAGTCAATCAAATGCCCTTCAGCCCTTTCCTCCTTATTTTGTTACTTTTGTTGGTCTTGTTGTTGTTTTCTTTTTGCTGCTGCACTGCCCACTTACAGAACCTTACTGGTGGAGAGGGTGGCAAAGTAGTGATCGTGCTCTGCAGTCTTGATACTTTCCACTGCTTAGTTCATCATAATAAAGTTAGATTTGCAATGAGCTTAAAAAGAAAAAAAAAAAAAGAGACAGTGTTCAGTACATTACTCTGAGTCAGTGATTTATCTGCTTGCATGTGGATTTCTGCATTATGTAAATAATTAGGGTCTGGAAGATGTTTTTGTTTTAGGATATGAGGGTATTATGACAGAATACAGTGTATTATGACAGACTACTTCCCTTCCTCTCCTTTCCTTACTGCAATGCTAGTTCTCAAAAAGCAGTATTTATCTCCAGTTCCTCACTACAACCCCCAGATTCTTGATTACAGGAAAATTGCTAAACATAGGCCCCTAAAAGGGAAGCTGTCTGTCAAAATATCTGGCAGTAATTTTTAGAAATCCTCCTCCTAAACATTATTTGCAGTTGTAACATACACAAATGGAAGCAGGTGTGCAAGGAATAAATGGACTTACCTATGAACTCAGTGACAGGATCATGTTCACCTTCTGTTTTTATAGTACCTGCAATACTTTCATTCTCCAAGATGGGAAGAAAAAGCTGTACAAAGTCTGAGGTATATGGAGGAGCAATCACATCAAGCACCTGAAACAGCAGAAAAAACCAGATTACTCTTCCACTTACAGGGGTAGTAGAGACAATATTTAATTCACATACTAGTCTTGAAAGCATACAAGTACTTGCACTTAGGACCTCTTGTTCTCCATACAAATAATTAGCTAGGTATTCTTGAGGTACTCTGTCCAGTACCTTATTAATTCCAGAAGTCAGGAGTTAGTAGGACTAAGTCACATCCTCGTGAATACTGATACACATACATTGCTCAGAATCTGCTCTCAGAACTTGAAACATTTCTGAATCCAAGGCAAGCTGATTTAATATCCAAACACATACAACTAATATTAAACTTTAGATGTCAGTAAACGCAGTTTTTGCCACTGACCTCTGTCACAAAGTATCTGATGAGCGAGATATCCGTGTCCAGCTTCTCCAGGCATTTGCGGATGTAGCTGACAACGGGCAGGACGTACCCTCGGCTGAGCAAGTGCACCATCCTGTCCAAGAGAGTCTTCTTCAGTTCCAGCTGGTGGTGCAGGGAGGGAAGAACCAACAGATCAGAACTTCCTCTCAGAAGCCTGCGATTTTTATCGCTTCAGTATCTGATATGTTACGTTTTAACCATGACCACAGTCCCAAACTGCTCTGACAGCAAAAGCCATTAACTTCAACAAGTGTAACTAATATGAAGGAACACAAATACTGCATCCTTTGAGAGTCACCTGCTCCATCACATCCAGCTGGGAATGTTCTGTTTCAAAGAGCTTGACAAGAAGTTGTAGGACTTGGGGATGAAGCAGCTGATGGCATGTACTGATCTGCAAACAAGGCAGCAAAGTCAGATGCTCAGAACTGCAATTTAAAAACCAATGCAGCAGTCTTTATTAGACAAGTTTACATTGATGTTCATGCCAAATGGAAATTCATTTAGAGAACTATTCTACCATTTCTTTCTTTGATGCCCAAGTTTTCCTAGTGTAAATAATGCTGGGCTGAAAAAAACAAATAATTAACTCCGAATAGATTCATCTCTATATTTAGTGACTTACTGCAAACAACAGGCATTCAATGGACTGGTTGTTACAAGCAATCAAAATTGTTCTTGCTCTCCAGCAAAGCTTCAGATACATTCTTACCTCATCTAATAGTGCCAGGTGAACTGGAGTGTGATCAGTCTGCAGCTGGAAGTATCGTGGTTCTGACACTGTCCAATCCACCCACTTCAGCACACCCATAGCCACCACTGGGAACCTACAGAAAGAGAGATCACTTCAGCACAGGAGCATGAAAAATAAAGGAAAGCTTTACTAGGAAGACAAAGTAATCTGTCACCTTTTCCCAGTGGCACAGAAAAGCATGTTCTGTGACCCAAAGATGACAAGCTGCGTGTGAAAGGCAGGATTTATGTCTTCATGAGAGATTCCAGAGAGTCAGATGGACAATTCTGAAAGCTGCTTTCAGACCACATCTTCACATATTCTAGAGTGAGGATACCCTCACAGAGCAGCCCATAAAGACATCTCCCTTTAGCAGCACTGCCTCTCCTAAATAATACTTTTCTTCCAACAACTGAAGCTTGGGACCAGCCTCTCTGCTCACCTGATGCACTGATAGAGGGTGCTCAGCTCTGCAACCAACTCTGATGCTCCTTTGTTCTCATTGCAACACAGATTGTGAACAGTTTCAATGGCTTTTGAAGTCGACTTGAGTTCGTCCTTGTTTATGCTGACTCTCTTGTTCTGAAAAATTATTGCACAGTTTGAATGCAAGAGTTGTGAATATACTTCTATGGTAGTATTTGATCATCAGGTTCTACATTCTTTAGTCATGGCAGCTGAAGCCAGAAACAGTTTATATTCAAATAAGTAACTTCATGACCACGCATTTCCTGCAGCACAGTCAGGCTGCTGTAGGTAAAAATAATGTTATTCACAGAGCTGAGCATTACCTTTTTCCACATCTCTACCACACTGGCTGCATAAGCCAGTATGTGAATATATTTATGTTTGTGGTCCTGGTTGATCTTAGCACCTGGCTTAAACAAGGACTGCATGAAGAGGTCCAGAAAGGCAGGTACTCGAATCTGTGAAGAAAATGAATTGTCTGTCAGAGCCTGAGAATTAGGAGAGGTGATTAAAAATATGGGTTTTGCATCTGATATATCTCACACAGAAAGAGATAACACATACTTCCCCTTGAGAGTAGGTCAGACAGTTTTCTGAAGAGACCCAAAGTTTTACGGAAAAAAAATAAAAATTAAAAAAAAGGAAAACAGAATTACAGACTATATTGCTAAAGTATCTAAATGCCATCATATTTGTGACCAGAATCTATGTTAGAATGAGGCAGTGAGAAATATGAAATGTGTCATTTAGGCCTGCTTATAAGAAACTGCAGAAGTGGGCAGGTTTTTGATCAAAAGATTTAATTCGTTGCCACCTTTATGTCCTCTTGCAAATTTCTTTAATTTAACTATATGTAAAAGGACAACTTGGAATAATTAAAAAAACCAACAAAAATACCAGGAAGGTAATGCAAAACAGAATACAAGTAGCAGTTTCACATTTAGACATTACTTACAATTATAGAGGGACGAGTGCTACTATAATTTTTGTGTCCATACAACACTTAGCACAACAAGACATCACGTTTCTGAGTGCTACTGCAATAGAAATAAGTATCAGAGGTTATAAACAGGTAACTACTAACCAGTTCTACTGGAGGTGGGTCCATGCTTGTAAACATTTTGAACAGGACAGTGATATCTGCTGGATTCAGAGCTCCTTTGGACAGCATTGCACCAAGAGCCTGACATGCTCGGGGATAGGAGGCTGCAGTACCCAGTGCTAGAGTGATCTGACTGGCATCATGGCCTCTGCATGAAGAGCAGACACACACAGTGACTTATTTTCTTAATCCAGTGACTTATTTTCTTAATTCAGTGACTTATTTCCTTAATTCAGACATTTTAGTTTAAGCCTCACTGTGTCAACAGGCACATCCTTTGGAATGCAATGCCTTAGGGCTGAACCCCTTGTTCTGGGTAAGTACAGTTTGTTTTTAAGATGTTCACAGAACAGTAAAAATACATATTTCTTAGTAGACAGAAACTTCACTTCTTTGCTTTTCCAATTTCGGGTCGCCCTGAAATCGCACTGAACTTTTCTGCTGTTCTACAGACGAAAGCCTGCTACAAGAGCTGCTGTGTTGCAGCTAAGGATTCTCCTTTTGCCAGTAAAAGGTAACTAAGATGAGCAAAAGACAGCAGTTTGCAGATTCTGGTGACTTCTATTTTAACTAATAGTGTACTTCCCACTTACTTCTCATGGGCGTATCGCTGCACCTCCTGAGCGATCCTCCTGACAGCCGACCCTCCCTGCTCCTCCTGGGCCAGGATGGACATCATGGACTGGGCAAAAAGGTAAGTGTGTTCCCCATGGCACACCATCTTCTGTGAAAGCACACAGCACAAAGCTTACCAGTCAACAAGGAACTTCCCAGCCTTCTGCTGTGGTTACATTGTCGTGAGAGCGAAGGGCAAAAACAAACGGCAAAATTGCAAAGGAAAAAAAAACCAAACCAAAACAACACACAAAAAACTAAGCAACAAAACCAAAAACCCAACAGCCAAGAATAAAGAACTGATAGAATAAAGCATTGATACCAAGCACGAAGAAATGGCTAAATTGATAACTTCATTTCTTAAATGCCAAAACTGAGAGGGAAATCTCTTTTACTTACACTCGGCACTTTCTCTGCAGTATTTAAACAGTATGAGAAGTACAAAGTCACTCAAAAACCATCAGGTTATTTCACAACATATGAACATATGGTGGGTTGATTCAGGTGGCAGCTTTCACATTGATGTGGATGATAAAATAATTATTGTAATTTGCCAAGGGTCTGACAAGACTGATCTTAGTGTTTCACATTAAATGTGAAAGACGACATTTCTACCTTCACCATTTTCCAATCCATTGATGATGATGATAATAAATATAAGAAGTGTCACAGAAGCAACCCAAGGAATTCCTGGTCACAGAACAACCAAAAAGCATAGATTTCTGGGTTTTAACTCAGATACACCTTCTCAAGATCTTGCAGGAAATCAAGACTGTCTACGACCTCACACTGATCCATATCTCCTAACCAGAAAGGAAAACACTTCTTTTTCCACATAAAAAGGAAAAAACCCAAAACCTCAAAAAAAACCTCCAACAAAACAAACAAACAAAATCCCAAAAAACAACTTACAGCAAACTCAGGGAGGTTTTTTTCAAGGTTTTCTTCTCCTCCATCCAAAATTGTTGCCAGAGATGTACGCAGGACTCTGGAAAATACTTCTAGTTGCTGACATGCTGTTGAAACACTGGTTATTTCCCCTTGATATCCAGCATCAGATATAAGCTACAAAAACATCATAAAAAACTTGTTATTTATATTTCAGATATCCTAACAAGTCTAGAAGAACATACAAAATGCAAGATTCACCTTGCATACACTTATTGGAATTACGTTCATATCACAGTTTACAGAAAAGGAAACCAATAAAGATGTAGTAAAAATAAAGCAAACCATAATAACATAAACTATTCCAGAGCACAGCAAGATATAACATTTTTTGTCCCAGAAACATACAGAAGTGACTGAAACATTCCACTGCACCAGAAACCCAGGATTTTCAAATACAGACCAAAGGGAAAAAAACCAAACAAACCAAGCAAAAAATTTTCACAAATATATATTAAAAAAAAGGAAATAAAAGCCACAGTCCAAAAAAACCTCAAAAAGCAGTACTTCAAATCAGGAAACTACATGTACTGTTTGTAACTTATAGCACAACTCCTCCCACCAATAAGTTCTATTAGTAGGAATACATAAAAGACACAAGCAAGACCACAGCTAATATTTGAAGCCAGAACAACCATCCCTTTATGAATATTCTTATTTATTAGACTTGAGTGTAGTACCTTCACAGTAAAATTAAGCATTAAACAGTCAGGATGAGCTTCTGCCAATTTGTAAAAGAGATCTCTCCACGTTGTATGTGCTATCATTTGCTCAAGCCAGGCTGGAGTCTGAAAAGATCAGAGCAACAGAGAGCAACTTAACAATATCTACTTGTCAAGATCATTAAAAGTAAGGCTTTTACCTCTCAGGAGTCCTGTGAGGTAAATTTTCTACAAAAATTTATTACAAAGGATGCATTCCAAGTTTCCAAGTTCTCTAAACCTCTGAGGACTCCAGTGAGACAGAGCTGGTTTTCTAAAACCAGTTTTTTCTTAAAACAAAGAGTTTTGAAGATACGATTTCCCTTCCCCCACCATCTGCTACTCCATCGGATGAAGGCATTTAGGGAGGACCCACTCGAGCAGAGACAGCAACATGGATTCCATGCACACCTCTCCTTCCTCTGTAAAGATGGAATCTGCTTTCCGAGGGTCAAAATGCTTGATAAGTAAGCTCTTTAAATGGTTTTCTACAGTCTCCTGAACTTGCATTGGCTCAACACCTGTAGAGAAGGAACAGAAAGCTTGGCAGATGCAGTCCAATCACACATGGCAGCAACACCTTACATTTTCCAGTGAAAACAGAAACTACTCCCAAACTTACCAACACAGGATCAGAGGAGAGGCATCAGTTCTACTATTGAGCCATACTGATACAGACAGATTTACAGATTCTCTACCTTTTTTTCCTAAATGTTTAGGATGATAAGCAGGTCACACTAGTCCCTTTCTCTCACCCTCCGCATCAGACACACAAACAGCAATGTCAGCCATCCCAAAGGACTGGTACTGGGCATGATACCAAAATGCAAGTGTACCTGAACCACAAAAGGGATCAGCAGGGCTGGGGAACAAATCCACTCTACTACAGACTAAAGTTCATCTTTTTAATATACTGGCCATCAGTAGCTTTAATAGTCTTCTATAAAACAATATACAAATAATAGTAAGTAGTTCTAAGTTTCTGAACTCAGAGAATAGTAATTCTGGTGATTTGTAAACAAAAGTTTACACTAACTGAGGGACAGAGATACCACAAGATAATGCTGAATATGTCTTGCAAGAGGCTTAATTCTTGTCTCAGAGAATACAGCTTCTCTATATGAGAATCCTTAGTGTAACCACTGATACACTGAGAAGGAATAGTAACTAGCAACAAGGTAATTGTTTTTTTCAATTTAAATTATTTATTCTATTACAAAATATCAAACATTTCTAACACTATCTATGTAATAGCCCTCTTGCTCTTTGGGTGAAAACAAAAAGAAACTATCTTATGCAGTTGTTTCAACTATAAAAAGTCTTTATAACACAGCCTGCTGGCATTTCAAACTGTTCATCAACAGATTACTTCATTATTCTCTGAGCAGAATAAACATATTATTATAAAGGGTTTAGCCACATAGTAGATGACAACTTTATAACAATCCATTTCCTATATATGATCAAATTTGGTACTGATTCAGATATTTCTGACAAAAGAAAGACTATAGACCCAAACTATACTGTATCACTTATTGTACCTGTTTGAATGAGCCACTCTGCCAGCAAATTTACAGTCTGTGCCACTGCAGTGTAGTTTTCAGAGAGGAGCTGGATTACATTCTCTGGAGAACCTCCTGCTTGGAAATACCTGATGAAAGGATTACAAAAGAACTATTTGAGTCAAATCAAAAAGTAAAAACCAGTTGAACTCTAACTAAAGGGAAAACAATAGCACCATTTGTACATTTTCACACGCACTTCCATACAAAGTGACAACACCACACCTCTAACACACATAATGTGCTCCATAACACACTTCATGTCACACTCACCTCTTCAACGTGTTAAAGATAGACGGCTCCATTATATAGTCAGGGGTTGAAAATTTCTTCAGGCACTCTTGCTGGACTTCAGCATCATCTTCTCCCTCCCCATCCTCATCATCTTGCTGTTCACAAGTACAGTCGAGTCACATCCCTCTCCTGTCCTGTCTCCCCCCATACTATTTAGGCCACTTTTTCCCACAGAAACACATCCACCTGCTCCCCGCACGAACAGAGCTTCTTAATGGAGAATCACAGAATCACTGAGGTTGGAGAAGACCTCTGAGACCATCAAGTCCACCCTGTGCCCGATGCCCACCTTGTCACCCAGTCCTGAGCACTGAGTGCCACGTCCTTGGACACCTGAGGGGATGGAGACTCGAAACCTCCCTGGGCACCCCACTCCAAGGTCTAATCACCCCTTCCGCGAAGAAATTCTTCCTAATGTCCAACCCAACCCTCCCCTGGCACAGCTTAAGCCTGTGTCCTCTCGTCCTGTCGCTGGTTGCCTGGGAGCAGAGCCCGACTCCCACCCGGCTACAGCCTCCTTCCAGGTGGTTGCAGAGAGGGATAAGGTGACCAAGTTTTAGGGTTTGCAGCTGGATCCCTCCCTGTAGCCCCCCTGCAGCCCCAGGCCACACCGCCCGCACCGGCACTGGGCGCTCCTCGCCTCAGCTCGGAGCCGCAGGGCGGGCGGGCCCGGGGGCCGCTCTGGGACCCGCCCGGGGCTGCCCCTCGGCCCCGCTCCCGGGGCTCCCCCGGGCCCTCACCGCGCCCCCGTCCGCCTCGCTGCCCCACTCGGCCGCGCTGCCCTCGAAGTAATCCGCGTCCTCCATAGCTCCTCCCGGCTCCTCCCGCAGCCGGAACGGGCGGGGCGGCGCCGAATGGCGGCGGGGCGGGGGCGGGGCGGCCGCCATGGGCGGGGAGGGGAGCCCGGGATGGGCGGGGAAGGGAGCCGGGGATGGGCGGAGGGAGCCCGGGATGGGCGGGGAAGGGAGCCCGGACACCCTCGGGTCAGGTGCTCGTCCCGGGCACGGCCTGCGGGGAGACGGGCGGGACACGGCACAGTCGGGGGGGAGCAACGTCAGGGGGGGAAAGGAGCCCTGCCCTGCCCTGCCCTGCTCTGCCAGACCTCCCAGAGCGTCCCAGCGCAGCGACAATCGGACGGGAATTGCAAGGGAAGAGGGAAAAATGGGATGTGCAGCTCCATGGGATGTGCTCTCCATGGGATGTACAGCTCCATAGGATGTGCAGTTCCATGGGATGTGCAGCTCCAGGGGATGTGTTCTCCATGGGATGTGCAGTTCCATGGGATGTGCAGCTCCATAGGATATGTTCTCCATGGGATGTGCAGCTCCATAGGATGTTCAGTTCCATGGGATGTGTTCTCCATGGGGTGTGCAGCTCCATGGGATGTGCTGTCCTGGCTGCAGCTGGGTAACAGCAGTTCCCTCCCTCACACTTTGTGAAGTGTCAAAAGGATGGTGAACAACAGCAAGTTGATAGAAATAATGAAATTTATGGTAGAATTGGAAAACTAAAAAGTAAGAGGGGGGAGGGAGGAAAGGAAGGATAACTTTGAGGAATGAAAGTGGTAAGATCTTTAGGACCAGCTTTTAATAATAAAGTTTGAGGCCCAGCATGGGTGTAGCTCTGATTATCCAAAACTTGCCAGAGAATAACGTTAAGTAACATTTGAAGTGTTTGGGTCTTACTTTCAGCCTAAGACAAAATCCTGAAGTCTTTGATCTAAAAAAAAAAAAAAAAAAAAAAAAAAAAAAGAGTTAATAAACTAGGACTAGGAATTACAGACAGATGAAGATGGGCTAAGTCTAAAATGAAAACTGATCACAGAACGTGGCCTCAGGCAGGAGATGGGCATTACTGAGACCATGTGAGAGAAACAGAGTCCCTTTGTCCCTCTTCAGATCCACTCCTGTTCTTCAGTTGTATAAGAGCTTAACTGTGAGAAAGGGGAGGGTGAGGGTGTGTTCTGGGATTTGGAGGGCAGCCAAGAGCATTGCTGATTAATCATTTAAATGGTCCTTTATTCTCATTCAGTTTCTAACTGAAAACTAGTAAAAAGGAATTACATTGTCTTCCATGCAGTCCACGAGATTGCTCAGTAAGAAAGGCCAAAAAAATCCTTGCTCAGAAATAAGTTGTTGTAGGATCTTCACCAGCCATGGTCCTTGTTCAAGTGTCTGTGCTGATCAAAGGATTTACTGCCCTTCAAATTTCAGTGTAGAAAATGTGCAGCAGCACCCGAACTGCAGCACAGAGTGAGTTGTGTTGTCGTGTGCTGCCCTACAGTGGTGAACCGGCCCTTCCTGAAACACTGCTTCAACACTGCTGTGAGCCCGGGATAATGTTCTTTCTGCTCTGCCAACAGAAAGGAAAAGAAACTTTTCCAGAATAAAAAGCATGGATTGAAGCAGAGGCACAACAGACACATTCCCTACCTGTGCCAGACACTGCAGTCAGGGAGACAGTGAGGGGCATTTCAACGCCTGTGGAATCACTGGGCATTTTTTATGAGGAACAAACTGGGAGTGAGGTGACAGGCTGAGGCTGGAAGCCAGTGGAAATATCCTTGAGAAAAAGTTGTTGGCTCATCTCCATTTGGTTAGCGGGCAATTTCCATCCTGTAGACATGAGGAAATAACAGTGGACTCGGAACAGACAGTGTGATTAACCAGTCAGAGCTCCTAAGAAAAATCTGAGTTTAATCTATCCTAAAACAAGAAAGAAAAATTATTTTCTGGGAGTCTCATAAGAAATATCTATACACCTCCTCAGCTTCATCAGCTTTTTTTTTTTTTTGGCTTGTAATGATGTTATAAAATGTGTAATTAGGTGTAGGACGTTCTCTGAAGGTGATTTCAGAGTAATTGTTATAGTATCTTAACAGAAGGTTCAGAAAACTTAAAACTGGAGAAAAAGCAAGGCTAGAACCTAACTAACATTCCAATGAAAATGGATGGGAAAACCACAAGGCTGATACTTCCTGAGGCTTAGGAGGAGATGTTAATTCTTTACAGAAGGCTCAACTAAATACAGTTTCTATGACAGATCTTTTTCTACAGGTAGGAGAGGCTTCCTTCCCATGACTGGAATTTGCTCTGGATATTTGGATCTGCAGTCTGAGGAATTTCATTGTGCCCAGAGCTTATGGCCTAAAGCTGTATGTCTGAACCTCAGGAAAAAGCATTTTCAGAGCAGGTAAAATTTCTGTGTAGTGACAACAGTTGGACTTGTAAGACTTTGATGGTAAATATGCTACAAAACTTCCCACTTGGTTGGGAACCAACTGCCTGTAAGAGACACACTGGCATTAGACATTATTGATACCAGTAATTTCAGTCTCTGAATCTTAAAACCGGAAGTTTTTTGTCTTTATATATTTATCTCTCTTTATTTTGATTGCAGTAACAGAAAAAGATTTATTTTTTTTTTAATATATAAAGAACAAACAATACTCAAAGCATTTACTTTCAACTTTCCTCGAGGAGAAAACTAGGGATCTGTAACAGCCAGACATTTGCTGAATAGCCCTTTGCAGCATTGCAATATCCAAGCTTGCCCCACTTCAGGTCCATAAACAAGAGGTAAAATCAGATCAAACCCAACAGTTTCAAGGTATCACTTACACTGTGATGAAACATTAAATGTACCAGAAGTTGATTTTGCAAACTAAACTTTTACAACTTTGAATGGAAACAAGGTTGTCTTCTTGGGTTTAAGTGTGTTCTCCCATATGGATTTGTGTTTTACAAAGTTTCAGTGAAATGTTCATAAATAAAAGCACTTACATTTACCTGAATGTCCCTGCAAGATTTTATTATTCCACAAATCAATGGAACAGATTTTTCCCTAAATGCATTATTTGAGTACATTTTGTGTGTAAAATATTCTTGAGTCCCAATTCCCATCCAATGAGATTTTGATGAGGCAGTGATGAGGCAGAGAGCAAATCTTGAGATAAATTTTGAGACAGAGATAAAATTTTAAGCCCAATAAATACCCCATGAAGGGCAGTCTTGGTGCCTCTGCATGCTCTGAGGAAGCAGTAAAGGCATTCTGGAAAGTGAATGTGTGTGAAGAGCCAGATCTAGAGGAATAAGGAAAACTACCTTATTTTTTCTTTTTTTTTTTTTCTCTTACCTTTTAAAAAAAAAAACCAAACAAACAAAACCCAACCCAAAATAAAAACAACCTCCCCAAACAAACAAACAAACCACCCCAAACATCCCCAACAAAATCCAGAAGAATAAACCAAGGATCAAACGCTCAAGTTTCAATTCCACCCAACTATCAAAATTTGTTGCTTGATTTTTGAGCAGATTATTTAACAACTATACTTCAAGATCTGCTACCTAAAGGGCTGAATGTAATACAGCCGATCATCCAACTTCATTTGGTTCCTTCCTGGAATAAAAGAAAAATCCCAAACAGAAGAGCCGATTTCCAACAAAAACTGTTTGCCTTTTATTCATATGTTTTTTTAAAAAATATCCACCCTGGCATTCTCTGTCATTCCCTCTGCTCCTTGCCCTCTACAAATGCTTTTAGCATAAATTTGTATTTTGTAATCATTAGCCCTTTACAAAGCAGCCAATACATTCAACTAGAGGTGAGGTTATAACTTTCAAATGGGGTAGGAAATTACAGCAGCATCATTAGGCTAATGAGTTTTGGCTAAAGAGTTCTTCCTTCTCAAGCAGAACCTCAAGATGAAGCATTTTTGTTTGTACCTGGAGATTCACAGTTATAGAACAGTGTTGTTCCAGACATTGAACACATGACACTTTGCCAGGTAACAGCAGCACTGTGAGACAAAACAAGGTGGGTCTGAGGTTGCTGACGGGATGTCAATTCTGGTCTTCTTCAAACAGCAACTTAAAAGTTGGAATTATATTTATAGACTGAGAATTGCTTAAAAGCAGAGCCTCACAACACCCCAAGTACTTTCCAAGATGAGCCTATAGCAGAAACATTTTCTTGCCTCAAAGCAAGTTCCAGCTGATTTGAAAACTGATCATTAAACTCACCCTTCAGTGAACTGTCCCAGCTCTAGAATGGATGCACCAAGTGTTTTTTCTGCAGTTCCTTAATTGGAGATATCCTGGCCTTTCGGAGAGATACATTCTCTGACCTGCAAAATTTGTGTAAGGATCCCAAACTGGATCACTCACCTGGGGAATGTTCTCCCTTAAATCTATTTTTCAGTGTCCAATGGGATGGATTTAGGAGGACTGTTTAGCCTTCCCCATCTCCTTTAAACTTTGGCTGAGGTTGTCTCAGAACTTTCTTTCATAACTGCTCTATTCCCTTCTCAACCACATCATTGTAAGAGGAAGGGGGGTGAGGACAGGAGAAAGCAGCTGAATCCAAAGGCAGCAGGTTTTGGGCCATGCTGTAGGACAGAACAACTGGCTGTAAACTCCCCGGTTTTAAATCCCAAACAGGTTCCCAAGAGCTGTTGCTTGTGGCAGCTCTGGGCTTCCAGAGTGTCTTACAAAGATGAGCCTCTGCAGCCCAGCAGAGTTTTGCCCTGTGAGAAACAGAACTCAAGGTTAGCACCAAAACTGGCATGAAATACGCTACTTCATTTTGGATGTCGTGCCTTCAAATCATAAGAGAACAGAGATTAAAAATCCTGAGCTCCATCCGTATCACCCATCACACTCCCCCCTCAGGACAGACACTGCCCCAGGGGCTCTACCCTAAAGCAAGTTTGAAATACCTTCCATTAATACTTTGAGGTCTCACACAGAGATGTTGGTTCTCTCACCCAACCCCTAATTTGTCTTCTTATGGAAGCTCTTCTGATCCTGCCAACAGAAAACTGATAATGTAGCAAAAAAGAACTGGAATGGGCCCCCCTCCAAAACCTGATGTGGCAATTCCTACCCCTTACACAGCAGCTCCTTCCTCTGCCTGATCTCTGCCATTTTAGTTGCAAGAATGATACAATTCCAAAGTCATATCAAATACCAAGAAACTACAGATAGAAACACTACACTTCACTATTAATAATTCACATAAAATTCACAGCCTAAAAAACATTAGTTTGCATAACAGAACAACAGAATTGAGAGAATTCCCAAATTTACTCCTAAGTAAATTTAGTCCTAAGCTTGTCTTTCTCCAAATTTGAGCAGTACTATATTAAAAGAATAAATTAGCCAACTCATTTAATAAAACAACTGGGTAAATTGAAGAGATACATTCACATTTTAATTTTGAATTTGCTTACATTTGTCTACCAGTAGCCCAGCCTTAGAAAGCATGTTGTTACATAAAATCCCCTAATGTCATAATCTTCTCCCTCAAAAACTTATCATTCTCTCTGTTTGGGACAATATTTAAAGGTTTTATTTTGTCCTGTCAATAAAGATTTTTGAGGCAGACTTCCTAAGTGAAAAAAACAGGAAAATCTGTAAATTCTGGTTTTGTTTTGTTGGTTTTTTTTTTTTTTTAAAATTATATATTACACATTTGGTCAGTTCTCCATGTTGCAGAGGTATCAACGAGCATTTGCCATTGTTACCCTATTTTTTCCACACAACCAGGCTAAGGTTATAGGATACAGAAGTCAGAAAAAAACCCCCACCTTATTACCTTTTTGTTTTATGCAGTGAGGGATTAGTTTGCCTCCCCACCTCCTCCCAGGTAACACTTGTGCTTTAAACTGCACCCATTTTGCTCAGCTCAGTACACTGAAAGCAGACAGGAAAAAAAGCAGTTTGAACTTTTAATAAGACAAGAATCAGGGTTGAAAATGATTAATTACAAAGCCAGTGCTTGTGGCTGAAATTTTAGCAATCTCTGCACTACAGTAAAATACTCTGAAGCAATTTACCCACAACTGACACCATCCACTCCCAGGATTGAAACCAACTGGTTATGACCAAGATTAAAACTGGTTCTCTCTTGGAATTTGTCTTCTCAGTCAGGAGAGAGATATTTCAGTGTAAGGTTTTCATCAGCAGAACTTCAGAAATCCCCTTTGTAGCTTATTTTGTTTACAAAGAAGCTTCAAAGTTTGTCAGAGAACAGAAAGATTTTTTTCCCAATGGATGAGTTTTCAGAGATACCAAGCTGAGGAAGAAGGGTACACTCTTGGGTTTGGACTGCAAACAGATGTTTGCTTGTAAATATTTTTCCTGTTATAGAAACTCAAAATGTATTTTAGGGATGAGGACCTGCTACCGTGTGAGATTTCCACTGATGGTAATCTATGGCCCTGATCCTTATCACAGTTAGTAGGAATTTTACCATCTACTTCCATGGAAGAGGTCTCATGAGTGCCAGCATTGTTAGGAACACACACAGCATATTACATACAGTTGGGGAAAGAAGAGAACTTACTCTCTTCCTGAGTAATTTATGGAATTTTATAACTTATAACAACTTTATCACTCTTTTAGACACTTGTATAGCACCAATAACCAACAGTATTGTCACTAAGGCACTGGACTGGCACTCAGTCACGGGCTCTGCCTCCAGATCTGGGGTCAATCTCCTGTGTTTGTCTTGTTTTTACTGGTACATAATTTTTGACATTGGAAAATAGGATAAATAATACAAAACATCCTACACCATTGACAGGAATACTGTGCCACGACAGAGGACAAGGTGCTCAGACTCTAAAGTGATGAACATTAATATTTCTGTGCATAGATTTACTGGTAAAACAAAACCATCCTGCAGATCTCAATTCCTTGCAGCACAGTGAAGCACAGTCAGCTTCCCTTCCTTTGGAGTTAAGGACATACCCTCAGTTCAATCCTATCCTCAATGCCACAATTCAAAATAGTTTTTAGATAATTGAAGATAAGCCCTCAGGGCTCCTGTCTGACAGCTGATCCAGGATGCCTTCCTCTGCTTTTGCATCAAAGTCTGCTCCTAACAACTTACACAGCTCCACTTTCAGCCTTTAAGAGAGCAGTTTTTGATGCCTTCAGAGGCAGCTGAATCCTTTTTTAGTCTGTAGTGGCTTTGCCTCTCTACACTACTAAAAAAGAAAAAAACCTTCAGGAGTTATCACTACTCTCCTGCATCACATTGAACGTGTGTTCTGATGGAAAAAATTACTAAAAGTTCTTGGGTTGAAATAAGTTACTGCGAATGCACAGTAGCTGATTTTGAAACCACAACATCTCTACAATTTATTATTATTTTTACAAAATACCCAAAGTGATCAGACCATATTGTAGGTTACTGGCTTGCCAAAGGTTGTTTTAAAATCAAAACCATTTCTGAGTTACAGAAGTGCCAAAAACAATCTTGAACCAGGTTTGTTTGTTGGGTTTTTTTTTGTTGTTTTCTTTTTAAACCAATCCCCATCCAACAAAACAGTTGTATAACTTAAAACAGAAACAAGAGTTTGTGTTGGAAACTGTTTAAAAACCAACCCACCAAATCATGCTTGAGCAGAAGCCTTGTATGGCAAAGATTCAGCTTAGGGCAATTTAGTGCCAAGGTAGAGACCCTCCATAGGTTCACAATGGAAATACTGACACAACCTCAACTATAGTGATGCAAATGTGCCCTAAAAACACTGTATTTGCTTTTATTAATAAAAGTGGTAGTGTTTACATTTGCAGGTATCTTACACTTCAGCATCACGATGAATACTGAGTAGAATGAGTTAAGTTTTGGCTGTAAGGTCAGAAGTTTCCAAACAGATGAATGAGACAGAAGTGACAGTCCTCAATCATGAAAATAAGAAGTTCAAATAAATAAATAAAACAAAACTAGGAAATATGGGTAAGCATTAGGTTGGAATGGTTCAATTAACTGCAAATTATGGCCACTAAATTAAAGACAGAAGAAAACACAGTTACTTATTAAATAGCAAGCATTAAAGCTTTATGGTTTTGTACTTAAAAAAAAAAAAAAAGAAAAAAAGAAAAAGAAAGCTGTTAAAAATAAGACTTGCATTTACCAGGCCACCAAACTGCATGGACTAATAAAGAGACTAACAAAGGCAATACTGAGACATTAAGACACACACATACACACTCTGTACTTGTGCAACTCAACCATATTCAAAACAATTGCCCTTTTCCTCACTTAAGAAAAAAAAAAGCATCCCCTAAAGATTTCTGTTCATATAAAGCTTTAGGTTTCTTAAACTGTTGCTGTCTTATATAGCTCATTGTTATTATGTTTCCTCATTATCAGAGGAAGAAGCTTATTTTATTTTTTTTAATGGAGGTGCTTTGTTTCTCTCAGACAAGAGATTACATTCCTCACACCACTACAGGTTTTCTCCATTTATGAATTTGGTGTTCACACCAACTCCTCCTAGGCTTAAAAACATAAGGGTTGGCACCGAAATAAAGATTTTGGCTCCTGTAACTAAAATTAAGGCTCACAATGAGTTTCCTTTCCATTACGTGTGTCCCGTTTTTCCCTAGTGGAAACACCAGCCCTTAACCTACAGGCACTGGATACATTCTGACTTGGAAGGGCCTATTTTCAGTCATGTTCTCCTACAGTTCTACAAAGTTCAGGTGGCAACTGTCTAAACCTGTGAACAGGAAAGATCATTCTGAAAAGGCAAGTAACAACCACAGCTCTAATTTTTAAATTCAGAGTCTTCTGGAAGATCACAAGTAATTTTGAGTTGAGATGGGACAGTAACTCCACCATGTCCCTGCTCCCTAACGAAGATGGACAAGGTGATTAATTTTAATTTAAGACTTTAGCCACAAAAGCAAATGAAAACTCACAATTCTGAACAGTTGCAGTTCTCAGTATTGAAAAGGCATCCGATACCTGAAGCAAATCAAGCTGCACATCACTGACCACACCCTCATTTTAATTTAAACTGGATCTCTTCCCAAAAAAAGAAAGCTAACACGGTCTCTTGGGTGGAGGGAAGCTAGTGTGAAAGGTAAAGAGGCAAGTATTTTGGTGTTTGTTTTTTGTTTCTTTTCTTTTCCTTTTAAAGTCACTGCAGTAAGATCCAGATCAGTTTAGGGGTGTAAATGAAAAGGAAAGAGGGGTGTTTGAGTAATATAGGCTAACACTGTTCTAGATGTGTTATTACAGCTGTAATTTCTGACTCTGTACAAATTGTACACGTAGGTTTAGACACATGAAAAAGTAACACACTCACAGAGACATAAAACACCTAGGTATAAAATATAAAGCAGTGTAGTAGTTACTAAAATTACATGCTCTCTTATTGCTACAGTGATTTTTGCTCTTTTTTCTTTTTACTGTACCACATGTTGTTCTAAGCATATAATTTGCATAAATTATTCAAGTTTAAGAAAAAATCCACACATCTTCACTTTAAGCTACTTATATAGTTAATATAAAACAAAAAAAAAAAAAGGTTCTAAAGTATCTCTTTATTAAAAGAGAAATAAAAATGTCGTTTGAAACTGGGATTCAGTGGCCAAATCCAAGGGCAGTGCACACCTTGTCATTCTGGGAGTCGTTGCCCACGCAGCGCAAGCCGAGGTTGGTGGGTATTTGGCCCAGTCTAGAGATGGTCACCAGACCTACATGATGCCCTACGTGTCTTGTTATTGTTCTGGGTTTTGTCTTTTAGCAAAAAAAAAAAGGACTATGAATGACCAAAGACTAACATTTATAATTTGTAGCAAAATTTGGTTTATGTAGAAACAAGCCATGTTTTGCATTTGGATAGAGATTTAAATGAATTAAAGCTAAAAATTAAAAAGCACGATGCTGCAACATCTGGTCACTTGTTGAAGACCTCACTTTTAAAGTGGTTAAGTTTGCACAATTTGTACTTTTTTCTTTTTTTTTTTCTTTTTTTTCCTTTTTTTTTTTTTACTAAACAGTATTTTTCCTTCTTTTATAAACCAGAAAAACTAAACTACAGATAAATTTTCCCTACCTTGAGCTAATGCTGCAGATAGGGTTGACAAAGCTGTACAGCGCAATCAAACATACTTACATCTTAGCTCATTGTACAGGTACAGCCATAATCAAGGCACAAAGATCTTCTACAAGTTATTTTCAATAAAGTTGTACAAAATAATACATTTTACAGTCTGTACAAGAATAATAATCCAGCAGTAAAATAAAAAATGAGGGGAGGGAAGAAGAAAAAGAAGGGAAAGACTGTGAGGACTACAGTCCAGATAATGATTTTTAGAGCAGACGGGATCATCAGTGGACAAACTGAAAACAGTGTGTGGTTAAACTCTCTCTGCAATCACAGGCCATAACGCAGTTCGATTCATAAACGTCCATGGTTGTCTTTAGACCACCAAGACTGGTTTTAAAAATACCCTTCTGAAAGGTAGCAGTTGGTTTTTGCACTGTCTAGGTCTGTTGGAGAATTGTCAGTATTTCCGCCCAAAGCCACATTTACAGTCAGAGAACCAAACTCAAGGGTCTGTCTTCAAACTTGGTCTGTGACTTGGCACCTTCGTTACTCGGATGCAGTGAGTGATACAAAGTGGAGATCACGGGTTATAGGATTATGCCCACAACAGTGCTAAATTACCTAAGGTTTTTCTCTCCCCCAATTTTTGTTTTATCTTTTAATTTTTTTTTTTTCATTCCCAATTCTTTCAGGTGCTCCACATTCAGGGCTTTTAATTAATTAGTTTTTATTTCTTTTTTTTTTTTTTTTCCTTTTTTTGTTAATAACAGTGTTAGGGAATCCTCATGGAAATGGCCTTTTTTAAGTGTTAGGGGCCATCTCAAACTGTCCGAGGGGTACAGAAGCAAGCTTAGAAGTGCTGCTATTGTCCAGCAAGGAGAAAAAGTTGAGGGGTGCAAATCAATGGGAGATTCAAACAGTTCTCTTCCACCCTATGTGGGCAAGGGTGTTTTTTTTCTTTTTTTTTTTTTGTTTTAATAAGGAATAAGGAGTCCAAAACACAGAAAAAAGTGCTCTCCATCACAACAACTCGTATTGGCGAAGGTGCATGCGCTGAATAATGTCCCGACAGTCATTGAAAACCCTCCGGATGTTCTCTGTGTCCACGGCACACGTGAAGTGAGGGTAGCAGTAGTGCCTTCCATCTCCACTTGCTGTGCTGATTCTCTGTGGAAAGTGAGAGATTTCAAATAAACGGGTTAAAATAAAACTGACTGGGCAACTCCCCCCCCACGTTCTCAAAACGCGGCCGAGCGCAGGCAAAGACGCCTCTGTGGGAGTTGTGCCTTCACAGGGTGGGACTAAGCGGTGAAACACCCACAACTTTTCACCCTCTCACCTAAACCATGACATTTAAAATGAGCAGAATTACATGGTGAGAAGATCACTGCAAACTGGGAAACTCCAGAGTGGAATGAGAGATCAAAAAAGTGCCATTATTTATACACAGCTCTGGTGAATTTGGCAACACAACTCCTAGTCCATTCAGCCGTGAGGAAAGTAGGATTTTGCCTCCCTATACAAGGCAATTTTATCCCAGCTTCCCACTTACAGAAAACCTCTCTCAATATTCTATTTTGCTCCATTTTAAAATGAGTCCACAATTTGATTGCCAGGCTCACTGTTATAAGTGATTGTAACAATATTTAAAAAAAACCCCATAATGTCTATTATAGTTTCAGCTAGCCAGTAATGGGAAAGATAATGAAAAGAACATTAATATTTGACAAATGATGCATCTTTTGATTAGTCTCTATCTTTGGAAATAATGCATGGAAGAAAAATCTGGCCCCATTAATAAGAGCAAGATTTCATTCTTGATTCTATTTGAGGTTTCTTAATTCTCACCCATTCTTTTGGTATTTAATTAGGTACTGTGTCAACAAGCAAATATCCAAATAGCAGCTGAGAAACAGCAGTAAAGCTCTTCAACATAACTGTTTTATGCAGTGTGGATGTTAAATATAAACAACACAAGAAGTGACAGCATTTTGCAATAGCAGAAAGTGCACAAGAGTTTAGGTTTGAGGAGAATCAGGTAAGAAATATCAAAAGAAAGGAAATACTTACAAGAAACTCGTCTCTAATAAAATACTTGGCCCTTGTAACTCTGGGATCCTCACCAGGCTCTGGTGTTGCTGATTAACAATAAAATAAGTATCTTATTAAAACAGATGTTTTCTGGTAATAGCACTGAAAAAATCTTAAACTTGTTCTGTTTTCTGCTCATGTCTGATAGAAATATACTTGGTAAAACTGACTGTGAGATAAGACAAACCATAACATTGTTTAAAACAGCAAGATTTCAGGAGAACAAAGGAATATTACAGTGGCCACAGTACTAAGTCATTTGGCAGTAAGAGAAATGACAACAGGTAGAATTTGGGGAAATCCAAAGGACACATCAGTGCCAAAATGTCAGACTGTGGTCAACACCAAAGTCACAAGATCTGTCAAGATGAAATTATTAATATATTAAATGTGTAGAAGGCAGGATTCTCTTGTTATTAGAACCTAAAAGTTAACATTAAAGTTTGGTTGAAAGACAATGAAGTTTACATCTACTTAAGAGTTTTCAAGTCTTAGCTGAAGCTACCAGAAACATTACAGACGTGATTAACAAAGAAATGATAAATTGTAAATAAAACTTAAAAATCTTACCATCATCTGGTGTAGTGTAGCGAGCAAATTCTGGAAAGTAGTCTTCAATTTTAGATTTCCCTGCCAAAACTTTCTCTGCTAGCAAATCTTGTTTATTCAGGAAAAGGATTACTGAAATGGTCCGTAGCCACCTGTGGAAAATGGGAACACTTGAGAAGGCACAGCCTGGATCAGACAGAAACTGAACCCAGGGCTGGAGACAAGAATGCAGCACACTGAGATAATTTTGAAAGGTTACTTTTAAACCTGAATCCTGAGGGTGTAATTCCAGGGGTGCACCCCCTGAGGTTGGTTTATGCTGCTGATCCAAACCCATCACCCAGGGGAGCACATCCACTGCTCAGGGCACTGCTCTGTCACTGCTTTAATTACTTCAGCCATAAGGAATGATTGTTTAACAAGTGAAAGGTAAGTGGAAGAGAGGAGAAAACAAAACAAGTGATGCAAAGGCAATCACTCCCCTCCTCCTGCGGGCAGACCAATCCCAGCAAGCTGACTAACCTCCCCAAATCCCCTCTTTTGCCTCTTACTAACGTGGTACGGACCATCCCTCCAGTCAGTTTGGGTCTGCCCACTCGTGTCCCCTCCCAGCCTATTGCACACCCCCAATGGATTCACTGCAGGGGCAGAGTGAGGAACAGGGAAAGCCTTGATGTTCTGCAAACACTGCTCAGCAACAGCTATGAGATCAGAACGTTATCGGCATTGTTTGGGTAAAACCTAAACCACGGCACCGTATGAACTGTTATGGAGAAAATGAACCCTGTCCCAGCCAGGCCCAGACACAAATTGTGACTGTAGTGCAGGGCAGGATCAGCAATTTAAGTGATATGAGCAACAAAACTTCAATTCACAGACCTGTTGTTCCAGATACTCTTGAAGAGGTTTAGTGCTTCTTGGAGCCGATTGGTCTGATTGTCCTCTCGTATAACCATGTTGTAGCTACTGCTCGCCACCACAAATATGATAGCAGTCACATCTAAACCAAGAAATATCTTTTGGTTAATACCAAACTTCAGGAGAAACATCCAGGAATCCCAAAGTTCTATAAGAAGCTGCCAGACTTCCAGCTCCATGCAGAGGACAGGCTGGGATGCTGCTGCTGGCAGCTTTCTAAGTACCACAAATCAAAAAAGAAAGTGAAGAGACCATGAAAGGCAGGCAGGGCAGGCCCCAGAACAGAAGCTGAAAGAATGACAGAAAATGTAGAAAAGGAAGGAACTGAAGCAAGAGAGACAAACTGAAGAAATCCAAGAGGAGAATTTCAAGAAGATTTAAAATGCGTAAAGAAAATCAGAAACAACTCGGAGCTATCAGGAAAGGACAGGGGGGCCCTTGGGGGAAGACCTCAGGACAAACAGCACTGGTGATCTGTGTGAACAGTAATAATGACAGCTGAATTCATGGTTAATTGCTCCAGTCCCCTGCAGTGTGCTATACTTGGAGGTCTCTCTCTTTCCTGGGAGGTATTCCCAGGATCACAGAATCCCATCTCTGTGATTCTGTGTGGCTGTGCTGCTCCAGACTCTTCACAATGACTGACTTCCAGGCTCATCTACCTCAGGCATCATCAGCAGAAGAGATGAGTCAGACCATGAGGTAACAGGAAGAGGAAGGAGCAGAGGTAAAACCCAAACAAATCTGTTATTAATAGCACAGAAGAAAATAGTGCACAGTAGTTCCACACATACACACAGTGTTCAGGTGATACTCTGATAGTAACTGCAGCAATATACCATGAATTCCAAGTTGCATTCTACTTTATTTGTTCTGTAAGATCTCAACGTAACTTTTCTACAAAAAGATGGACTTTTGCATAAATTCATCAATATTTTGTCCAAACAACGAAGGAGAAAAAAAATCCACCACCTCTAGCTTCCAGAAAACATTTGGAGAAAGGTTTCACATCTAAACAGAGGTACAGAGTAAAAAACAGCTGCAGTGAAGGTACCTGTCACACTTCAGGCCAGACACAAACCCACCTAATTTCAACTGTGTGGGAGTTCAAAACATTGTCACCTGAACTAAACTGATGGGGACACTGGTGTTGAGAGACTCCACATCTTACCATATGTGACAGCAGGTCTAACCAGACAGATCTTCCCTACAGTCTCACTCTGCATTACTGGGTCAGTGCTGATTTGGAAAGAAGCACCATGACATAGCCATGTGGCTGCAATTATATGCCAAAATGTGATATTCTGATTTTATGCATATAATTATGATCCTGTAGTTCTGTATTTTGCACAGGTACATACATATGTAAACCTTCATATGGAAGAAGAATATAGTTGGAATTTATACTCACATAGCTGGCAAATAATGCACTAAGCCACCACCAAAAAAACCTAATTACATGAAGAGAGGGAAGCCAAAGAAAACGGACAAGCTTAAGTTATCTAACTCCTCTCCCTCTCCCTGAAGATGTTCTATGCAGTTACAGAAGTGTACATGTCAAAAAAAATCCCAACCCATACAACTGTTGAGGTAACTCCTTATCAAGCTACACTGAAAAGATGGGGGCTTTCCCTGAGTGAGAAAATGCAGACTGGGCATTACAACCCTGCAGAGAACTGTTTTATAAAGCAAACAGAAATTCTGATCCTACCATTGAAACACTGGATCCATTTCCGGCGTTCATCTCGTTGCCCTCCAACATCAAACATACTGGGAAAAAAAACATAAATCCAGTCAGGATACACTTTGTATTGGGTTTTTTTGTTTGTTTGTGTCTTTATTTTTGTTTTCTCTCCCTGAACGCAAGTAGAAAAGGTAAGAAATTTTAGGACTCCTGTGTCATAGAAGCTAAAAGGAATCAAGGATGAGGAGAACCTGAACAGGTAAACAGTCCACCAACGTATGCGCACAGAGGTAGTGGATTTAAACCCTTTTGTTCTTTGCAATTTAAAATAAAAGCAGAAAACTGCACACCAATCTGCCTTTCCTTTTCAAGTCAGACTCCTAAATCAAAAAATCAAAACATACTCGCTTTCTACTAAATATCAACTTGAGAAATACAGAAATCTCAATGATTCTGTAGGCTCTCCTCCAATTTACCCTGGTATTTGTCTGCATTGTATTAACAAAATAAAACCCCCCAAAAATAGAAAGAAAAAATAAGGATACTTACTGAAAATTTACTTTATCCACCTGAAACTTGGTTTCAAAAATTCCTGATGTCAAAACTCTGCATCTGAGAAGATCCTACAGCATAAAGGGAAAGTCATTGATTCAACACAGATATTTTGTAATTTTTCAATGGAAATAAACCCCTTTTTATTCCATGCTGACAGGGACAGCATTTCAGTGTTAAGTGACACAGAACGTGATGTAAGTCTTGTAAGTCAGATTTCACAGGCATTTCTGTGTATAAACATAATCCAAACAACAAAGTAATTTTTACTGGAACACTAAGTATACACGGTGCATGGCAAAAGCTGTGTTAGTGCCACAAATGGAAATTATAAAATGAGACAGTTGTCCCTAAAGCTGGGGGGGCAGATAAATGGTGTCATTTCTTAACGTACCTGGTCAGACGGGGTGTACTCGTTCTGTTTGACTATGTCAATCTTGTCTAGAAAACTGGGGAGAGGAAAGAAAAGGAGAAACTGTCATTCTCAAGCTAGACAAACTACCCAATGCTTTAGTGACAGACAGTTGCCAGCTAAGTTTTGGTGTATTTTAATGCTCTCAGACTCCCAAAATGCTGAAAAATCATACACTGAAATTGCTCAATTTGGGTCACTGGTCGTGCTTTCCCAGCACGAGCCAGCAGAGGGCCAAGCCCAGCTTAATTAATCCATCTGGGAATCTCACTCCAGCCCCTCCCGCCGGCTCCCTCTGCCACAAACATACCAGGAGTTTAATTTAGGTCATTTATTCATATAAATTCTACACTATAACCTGCTACTGCTAACGGTAAGGCAATGACTCAGGTAAATCGCCTACGTGTAGTTTTCCTGAAAGAAAAACAACTATTTTTAAACAACTTATCATCACTATAATTCTTTAAATAAATGAAATTCTGAAACCAATTTCAGCACAAGTTCAGTTAAGTGTGAGGGAATACTGATTTTTCTGTCAATTCTATATCAGTGTTTCAGTTTATTTTCTGGAGCAGCAGCAATAGTAGCTGCTAAATGGGTATTCAGACATATATTTCATTCAAATTCATTAGGTATTATGTGAAGAGGATACCCTGGAGTCTTTTAAATTTTTTTACCAATTAACTGTAACCTCCTAATTATCTTTCACTTCAACTCAAAGAGCAAAAATCTCAAGGAAGCAACTTGTTAACTCTGTTTTACTGTGGTATTATTACAAGACTCGAGGATGTGGCAAAGCAGTAGCTTGGGATGCAGATTTTATGGTGTTTGCCCCCCAAACCAACACCAGGCACTCGGCAGGGATACAAAGTGCTCAGCCACCTTCCACCTCAGCAATGCCTTTACCCATCACATTAATGATTAATCAGTCTTTAAACCAATATACTTCAAGTTCCCTTTGAAATTCCTTTGCAGGAATCGTTTTCTCTCTGAAGCAGAAATCACAAAGGAAAGGTGAATTTTCCCTTCTCTCAATGCACATTAACTACAGTTACAGGCAACAATTCCAAGGGGGAAAAGGGAGCCACGTCCCAGATTCATGAATCAAAAATCCAACCCCCAGTAACACCAGCACAGGTCTCAGCCCTCAGTCCCAGCCCCCTCTGCCCAACTGATTTCCTAAAACACCTAAGGAGGAGCAGGGGAAGGGTGGGAAAATAATTGTATATTTTAACAACAGCTTCAGTGTAATGTCCTTTTCACCAGGAACTAGATGATCTTGCTTCAGAGACACATGAAAAGTAATTTTTCTCTACTCTGAATTACAGAATTTTAAGCACATCAAAACGAATCTTAATAAACACTCTACAAAAACCATGAGATGAAGTGCAAAGATCCACTTCCATCATGCAACGTGACACGGGGACAGACACACCAGGATAAAACGATGACAAACTGTGCTCTGCAATTTGCAAGTGGGATTTTTTTCCTCATCTATTCCAGGCTGTTAAGTCATTTAATTTTTTTTATTTATTTTTTTTTTAAATCCAAAGGAAGAAATAAAACTCTTTGTTCAGTACACAGAGGATGTTAAATACAACAACCGTGAGCTCCAACCAGCACGTGTTTCCACCCCATACTCTCCCCTAAGAGCACAGTTTCAAAATCACGTGGCAATTTCACAAGTTGGAGGATGCCTGAAAAATGTTCTGAACAGAACATGTTCATCAGGATATACAAAGGTGATTACTGCAATGAGCCAGCCTTTCTGTATGAATTTATCCAAGCATAACATTTTCTGCTGGGTTCTACAAGAGGTGAATTTTGGGGTTTGTTTTGGGTTTGGGGTTTTTTGTTTTGTTTTATTTTTAAACACTCTGCTAATCAGCTTAATGGATTTTGGAAACTGAAAATTAGAAAATAACAACAAGATATTGCTAAAACCTGGAACTGAAAGTACAAACCTCTTACTGTTGTTTATGCAGACTATTTTTAGGCCTATGATTTCCTTGAAAAACATCAGCCACATAGGAGCAGCAGTACTGTACTTGAGATGAATTCCAACAGCAATGTTCATGCCAGGTAAAACAAGTTCGGATGGAATAAACATTTCTTCTTCCCCCCAAAACAAGTTCCAACATTCAGTAACATCTGATACTCGTAACAATACTCGTTGGAGAAGGAAGTCTTTCACTGTGTGATAGTTACCAGAAAACCCACCCTGCTTCCAGTGGCATTTTAGGGAAAATGGAGCAAAGCGATATGTTAAATAAAGATTTCCTCCTCTCCGTGTGCCTGCTCATAAAAGTCCGTCCTTTAGAAAGGGCTAAAGACATTAAAAACCAGTTTGATTTTTTGCTCAGATGTAAAGTAAGGGGATTATTCTTTCAGCTGGTCAGTGGAAAAATAAATGTGTCTATAAGGAGAAAAGAGGAACAGAAGTCTGATCCAGTCTGATACACCTAAAATAAGGAGCAACAGCAGGAGTTCAGAAAAGATCAATACACTGTGTTCAGAGACTTCTCAGTCAATGTGAGTCAAGACCAAACAATTTATCCAGTAAATTAAACTAATAATCCAGTCAGATGAGAACAAAGCCTAATTCAAAATAAACACAAATTCACCATTATTAATTTCTATTTTTAATTCTTGCTATGCTCTACCCAAAACACAAGTGAGGCCACTTGAGTACTACTTTGTGTGCAGAACTCACTGCTGTGAGAGATTGTTCTAAGCCTGCTGGAGAAGTGCCCACCATCTACTGTGTCAGCAGTGAACTTGCAGGGAGAAAGAGAAGTGACCTTGGTGAAATAATTCAAATAAAACTGTCAAACCACGAAACCAAATTTTATACTGCGAGTAAGTCTTGCACCGAGTTACAGAGTCAGTTTTTTGCCTCTGTAAAATTTTCCCAGAGATTATATGGAAAAGCTATTTTCCAGAAAGCAAATAATTCATTCAGCATCGCTGCCAATTCTCACTTAGGGCCAGATTCTGGACATGACTAAATAACAGGATCAGCTACTGCTCTGCAAAATACTGTCACGTAGTATGAGGCACTTTTGCCTGTGTTATAAAACATCAATCCTACTAAGACACATGCTAACAAAAAAAAATAAAAAATAAAAAGAAGTCTTTAGGTTATTTGTAGTCAGCAACAATGAGAAGAAGCATCCCTAGGATAAGTAGTAAATGTGTGTCTGAGATAGTAAAATGAAAGGTATTAATACAAAATTAAAACTATCTGAAATAAAAAACGTGCTTTATCTTTGAGTCGCTTTATTTTAGCTTAGGGAAGGAAAAACACACCTGAAAGTTTTTAAACAGATCTTTGGGACAAATAAAGTGTCTTTAATTTTAAGGGTGCACTGAGGAGACAGATTCATAGAGAGAGATACACTGAGGCTTTCCTTGGCTCCTGCAGGTCAAAATAATTAAGTCATACATGTACCCCCATTTTTTCCCAAATTTTTACAAAGCTTATTATGTCAAAACCACATTCCAACTTCACATCAAGATATATGCTAGTACCTGATTTATTCGGGAGTTTTTTCATACAGGGAGAGTTGCTTTATCCCTGTGGGGGGGGGAATTTCCTGAATGAACAGTGTTGCTGCCAGACAAAGAGCTGCAGCCTGCGCTTGTTTTCCCTCCTGGAAAGGTGTGTAACACACGGAACCTTCCACCTCAGAACCTGCACAACTCCACCGTTGGGGGAAGCCCGGGAGGGGGAACTCACACTGCCTTTCCTCAAGCATTTCCTGACAGCCTTTTCAATAAACAGTAACTGAAATCTTACTCCCTGTGATCTGATGAAACGGTTGGCAGACAAGGATTATTTTTTTTTTTTGCTTTGTGAAGAAGAGCTTTTGTTTTCAGTCTAGAACAACACCGGAAAGGTCTCTTCGAACTGACAACACACCTATTTGAAGAGCTTTATTTCCATCAGGTTTTTTTTTCTGGTCGAGTCATAACTTGAATTTGTATACAAAATGTCTCTGTTAAAAGACACACTAAGATCTCATCTTCTGTGTCAATAAGACAAATCAAGAAATCAAAATTTCAACCCCAACTAAAGACAGTATTTGTTCATAAACCTCAACAGCAGTACTAGATCTCTGAATTTGTGAAGTTTCTTGCCTCTAAAAGCCCCCAGGTATTTCACAGACAGTAAATCACACCCCCAACTCCTGCCTGCCTTCATTCAGGCTGCATTTCCTGCCTCCCCCATCGCACCCGAAACACACACCTTGCAATAACCCCACTTTAAAGGAAGCCACTCAGGGAGCGACTTAATTGCCCAGAGTCCCTTGAGTCAGTGGAAATTTTCATTTCCACTGAGTCATGTGTTTCTACCAAGATATTACTAAGAAACCACCAGAATATTACTAAGAATTATCAAGATTTCACTAAGAATTACAGTTGCATTTACCCTGATTGCCTCTAAAAAACAGACTTTCCAATTCAAGTTTCTATGTCCAGAAAGAAACTAATATTTGTTTACTGATCTCCCTAAAGACCAAACTGTGCCAATGCCCAGGAGATTTTTATTTATTTATCTATACCTTATCAGGACTACAAAACTAACACAACTCTCCCTAAAGTAGTTTTAAGCTGAAATTTAACTGAACATTATAAACATGAGTGTACTTTTTATTTTTCAGAACAGATCATGCTTTACTTCTACTTTACCTCCTTTTTAGTCCTTGCCATAATCCTTTATGTTATTCAGCAACAGCTTTTAAAAAGCTCAGCAGTTAACTATTTGATAAATTCTGTCTTCAGCTATGCTGTTAGTATTTATGGTATCCTGCAAACATGGACTATGTGAAACCAAACTTGACAGGTTTTTCTTCAAAATTAAGTTAAAAATTACAACTGGCACATCAGTAGTTTTTTGTTTGTTTCTTTTTTAAAGATATACTGATATTTTCTGTTATTTGGCCGCTGAAGACGTGCCACAAACACGTTACTGGGCAATTAAAATTGTTCAGAAAGGCACAGTTCTTTTATTCTTTCCTAAACAAAACTAGATGGAGAAAATAAATGCCATCAAAACCTTTGCAATTACTGTAACTACTTCACAATTAGGAAAGAAAAAAAAAGCCTTTAGGGACGGGCACATAGGGACAGTACTGTAAAATTGGTTCAATTAGGAGAGAACTACATTGCATTTAAAAACATCTCATATACGACGTTCCTGTAAGGAAATTCTGCACGTCAGTCCTCAAACGTAAGGATCCCATTTTAAAGCAGATTTATACTGGAAATGAACCTCGAAATGTAGTATAAGACGTGAAAAGAAGTAAACTAAAAGACAACTCTTCAGAAAACTGTCCCAAGAAGCTGCAAATGTATTTTTGGTTTCCAATTCCAAGTCAAGGGGTTATTATAATTTCTTTATCAAAGCAGCAAGTCACATAAAAAGATTTACAAACAGTTTAAAGCTCAGAATTTAATTATAGATGGTATTAATGCGTACATATCGCAGAAAAGTGATTCTGAGAGCGGCCCCAGCTGTAATTCCAGAAGAACCTCGAGCATTCCAGCCACTTGGAGGCGGAGGGGCACCATGGGTCTAATTTTGAAGCAAATAATGAGAAAGCTGAAAAGTATGACTCCATATATTTGGAATCATCTTGTGGTAATCAAGGTTACAGTTCCTTATATGGCGCGGAGAACACGAAGCACACACAAAAAACAGATTATTAAAAGTGGGGGGCTATAAAAAACTGTGACTATCGCAAAAAAAAGCCACGACTGCTCAGCAAAGCCCCCTTAACTTTTGTGCCTCCACGAAGCTCCAACCTTGCCCTAAAATCGAGGCTGGTTACGCACCCAGCCTCCCAAACTGCCTAATTAAAGCAGTGTAATCCGCCGGGAGGCATGAATGAATCGGAGACAAACCCAGCAGAAGGCAAAGCAGCCCTCCAAAAACTGGGGGAAAAGGTAGGAGAAGGAGAAAAATCTATTTAAAGAGGTTGTAGTTGCCTCTTTCCCCCCACCCCCCTCTCTGCCTGTCTAAAGTTAGTCTGGCTTAGAGGATGCACTAACTTTCCCAATCAGTTTTACATTACAGCACAAGTCCAGAAATAGCTCCCAGCCGCCTTGGCCTCTAGCACGGTTGCCATGACAATGGAACCACAGGGCTATAAATAGCTCATCAGCACCAAATCTTGTGAGACACATCTGGAATGGGGCCAGCCCAGCCCCGGCCTGACAAATAAAAATAGGCACAGGCAGTTTCAAAGGCTGGAAAGGTACAATGTGGCTGGGGCTGTGCGGAGCGGCGGGCAGGGAAACGGGTTTGATTGCTTGTTAGCACGAGATTTATTTGATAGGAGATTGGGAGAGGTATAAAAGTCACTTTATTGCATGCTAAACAGCCAGCCTTTCTCTAAGGTCTATTTTTCTTTCTTTCTCCCCCCCCCCCTCCCCGTTCTGCAGCACAACCATCCCGCTTTTGAAACTCTAACAATGCGGCCTTTTGCCCAGGAGACCATTAAAATAAGGGAAAACAGAAGGAAAGAAAAGAGATCTTCAAAACTTCCCCCCCCCCCAACTATTTCTGTACGTTTTTGGCTCAAGTGTACTGAAGTGCTCCTGTGGGTCTGACAGGCATCCTGGCCGGGATCCTGCACGGGCCGGAGCGCTCTGCTCCGGTTAAATCAGTCACGGGCTCCTCGGTGCCTCCAGGAGCCTGGAGCGGGACGTGGTTCCCAAACCCCTGTGCCAGGCTGGAGCCATGGCTGCTCTGCCTCAGCATCATCCCCTGGACCCTCACCAGGACTCTGTGGGCTGTGCCGAGGGTACAAACCAGCTGTGTCTGCAGCCCAGGGCAGCCCTGAGCCGAGCCTTCCGACTTGGGGGGCAGATCTGGAGTCACAGCACAACCCATCCCACTTCCAAATGGCTCCACTTGACAAAACCACCTCTGGAGCGAGCATTTTCTTCCACTTAGTGGGTGAGAAAATGTTGTATTTTTAGCACAGACTCTTGATCAACCCATTCAATTACATCCAAATTATCTGTGTGGGAACAGAATGTTATGTCAAAAATGTTATTCAGTGTATTTGTCAATATTACCCAACAGAAGACATTTGTATAATCAGGAGATTCAATATTTTCTACAGCACAGGAAAGCAGCAGTGCAGGAATCAGACTGAAGTCGTGAGGCTTTGTTATTTCAGAGACACTGGAAGTAGTAGTCGGTGTGACACAACACAGAGAACACTACTCTCAAAATATAAAATCTTAGTTGCTCTATCAAAAACCAATAGAGACTACAGATGGTGATCAAAAAACTGCAACTATAATAAGCATTAAGCCCCAGTAAAATATCTTCCATCTGCCATAAAGGCACCGTGCACACACTCCACGCAAACTGCACCATCAGCCCACAGGATTCCTTTAGGTCCCTACAAGGATATTTTCATTTCTAAAAATTGTAGAGTAACTTCCACCCAGGCTTAAAGCTGTATGCAAACTTCCCTCCCCTTCCCCCTGCCTTTTACCACATCCAGTTTGCTCCCCTGCCATCTGAACAATGAATGCTTCAGAAACAGTAGTTCTCACAGAAGTATTCTGGATAATGTTCTTTATAACATGCAATGCAGGATTTATTGTTTTTTATAAAGATACTCCAAGTTAGTTTAAGAGCCTATTCCCAACTGCAAGTTTTGAGTTAAATTATGTAAAGAAAGAGCTACACATATTTTTTTCTTCCTTAAGAAAGCAATTCATACATTATACGAGATCACCCTTTCTGGTTCATATAATGGACAAACTTTGTCTGGGAGGAAGATGAGAAGGAAAGGGCTGTAGAGCAGCAAACATGACATGAGGTAACCCAAACATGGCCAATATTCCAGTGCATCGCTGGAAGGGCCTCCATGGCACCCCAGGATACCTACCAGTTCCCCTCTGCCATTGACTCTTCATCTTGACTGGATGCTGCTTATGGATCCCTCCTCCTCCAGTGATGGTTTTGGAGGGGTATCCCCCCCTAAGGAGATCATCTGTGCTCCTTTACCCTGACCAAGGCCACAGCTCACCCTAAACTCTACATCCCAAGCCCCGTTCCCAGCTCCCACACGAAACTGTTCTGCACAGCTTCCCTCATGGAGAACCAACACAACCCCAAGCACCCGAGGCTGCTCCAGTTGCCTTCGCTCCTACTTTGCAAACCTGTAGGAAGGTGTTTTCACACTCTCAACAACCACCAAACCAGACTGACTAAATCCAACTCTCCCCATGTGGCCCTGAGGCTCCCCCGCCACACAAGCCCATATATGTCAAATAACCTCAGAGCAGCCCCTCACCCCACCCCACATTACTTCAGCTGCTCCGAGGCCAAGGCTGGGAACAGAAATGAAAGGTAACGGTATGGATGAGATCACTACACCAGGATCTGATCCCAGGGCAAGCCTGGGGCGGGAACATGAGGTGAGGGAGTGGGAAGGAACATGGTGCAATCCCTATTAAATTTTTTTTTTTCTTTTAAGAAGGCTGTGAAAGAAGACAAAAACCATGGGAAAAGGCGAAGCAATTAAATGCTTGCACAAAAAAACTTCCCACTTCGCTTTGCTTTCCGTCCCTCTTCTCCAACTTTTCTTCCTGAATTTTGGAGGGCTGAAAACACCAGACTCAGATCTAATTAGAGAGCCTGTTTTTGGCAAAACACTATCAAAGTTGCTTTAGATATGGAGTATTTTATCTTTTCTACACTTTAAAGGAATTTTGCTTGCCTGCTTTCATTTTTATCTATCCTTATTTCTGTTCCTCCTGATGCTGGAAATGGTTTTAACCTCCTGTGACTCTCAAAGACTCCACTAACTTCCAGATACTCCATCCAGTTTGGTATCTTTTCCAGTTATTTCAGCAAAAGCTTTGCACACTAAAGACTACAATTTTTAATTTTATGCAAGGATTTAAAAGCTGTAGTACTTAACTGTAAGAAAATAATAAATTGTCTACACGGTCTTTACTATCTATAAAACCACCAAGGTGGACTAGAGACAACTCCAGTGTGGCTGACTTGAACTCCTCTCCCAACTGCTCTCCATAAATATTCATATTTTTGATATATTTTTTGCCATGGCTGTTTTCTGAAAGGTGGGAAAAGGTCTGTATCTATGAACAAACTCAGGGATTTTTGTTTTAAGCCTTTTTTAATTAAGTCCTAGACCTTATACATAGCAAAGAAACCAATGCAACTGCATCACTCCCGTGCTCTGTGGGGACTGAACTTGGAGAGAAACTTTAAATTTAATAATTTTTCACAATCTAATCTAATTTAAATCCAGCACATGCAGTAAGGATCTTCTCAGACAGGTTTAAAGAATATTTGTCACTAAGACTAAGAAGCCTGTTTAAGTGAAGTCATTTATGCAAAGTTCTGTATGAGTAATTTTTAATGAAATTAAAGCTTCCTTCAATTCCAGACGTAATTTTTAATATAAAACAACCTATGGATGTTGTAAGTATGTAGGCTGCTCTGAGCAATTAAAACAGGTGAACCTAATGCGATATCCTTTCATTGTGTTTCAACAAAATATTTTTATGAACCTTGGCCTCATGGTCTGTAGCTCCCTCCAGTGCCATCAAATCAGCCGAATTGGTTTCAGTTGATAAAGATCATCACATATGTATTATTATCACAGAATTGTCATCATTAACAATAATAAAAAATTATGTTAATCATTTAAAATACTAATAAAAGGGCCTTCAGATGATAAAAGAATTAATAAACTAATGCTTCATACTAGTTTCTGTAACTTGAAGGAAAAAACTAATCTGTAAAACCAGATAAAATAAGGGTTCAGACAGTTCCCACATTTTTCAGCTTGTGTGTGGCTTGTAAACCTAAACCTAAACACGGAAAACACAGAACCAGGCACTTCCCCAGCTGCTTTTGGAAAAATGGGCAACATCGTTTGTAACAGAAATTTTAGGGACAGAGGCAGGCGGAGCTGACACGATCCCACGTGGCAGAAAGGAATTTTGAACCCAAGACAGCGTTTCCGCAGGAACTAGGGAAGCAGTGATAGCTCAGGGAAGGAATCAGGCCCCAGATGAGCCCAAAACAATGGGAAGACAAACTGCTGCAGGGTTCTGAGCAGGGTGGTGAGGGAGGACTGCGCTGCCCTATTTAAATACACTTGTAGGAAGATCTCCAGCAAAACAGTTCCCATGTATTTAACGTGCGAGAACAGAAACCCAGCGCTGGAGTTTTGCCTATTCAGGTACCATCCCAGCTGAGATTTGTGTTTTAGGGAGGTAGGTTCTTTAGCAAAAAGGCAGTAATTTTGACTCTGATCCTGTTCACAGGAGGCTCAAATGTTTAATTTATTTCCTGTGACACTCGGGACTGGAACTGTAGTTGGTGTCTTCACAGAGCTACCTGTCAATACCTGCTCGGGGCTGACAGTTCCAACAACTCACAGCAGCTCACGTTTCAGCTTTTGCCTTTCCCAGAGGAATTCATCTTTCCCCCCTCCTTCTTTTTTAAACATTCTTCTTTCAACTCAGCAAAAACAACTCCAGGCCTCTGTAGAGCAGACACACAACCTGGCATACAGCTGAAAGCATCTGTAAAGAGCACACCTCTCTTTCAGAAGTGAGTTGTAAAGTTATTCTTCTTTTTTTTCTTTCTCAAAAGCATTTGATCAGGCAATTTAATACCAGGCATACTCAAAAAAATCATTTTAAACCAAGCAAATGATACAGAGCTGCAATAGCAATTTCATACTGTGAATTTCAAGCAGTGCAGTGACACTGATCTCTGGCTACTATAAAAAGCATTGCCTGCAAATATCTGGTTCTGTGTTCTTTTGCCATACAACAAAACACAGAAGTCAAAATGAAGTGCCTGTCTCTCCCTGGTACACGTTACATTCAGGCAGATAAAAGGAGCAAGAAATCAAGCTTGAAGCCAAAATCAAAGACAAACAATAAAGGTGACCACACTACTTCTGTGGGAAAGCCACTCACAGGAGTGACCACGGTTCTGGAATAGTGCAGCCCTCTTTTATTCTCCATGAAAAACCTGTCAGTCATCCAGTTTCATGGTTTTGCTCTTGGCTTAGAGTTTTGCTACTCTTAAAAGGAAAATCTAATACAGACCCTCCATCTTTGCTTACTCACATATTTGTGATAACACCAAAACACAGCTCCTGACTACGGAATAACTCCCCAAACTGCATTTGAGTATTTAGTGCTTTTAAGCCTGCAATTAAAATGGACAACTCACAGAATAATGTGGCTTTACAAAGGCTCACAAACAGCCCCAAATTAACATGGGACATGACATGCCATTTTAGAATCTTTTAAATAAAATATTTTGGCCCTTCCCCCTCTCCTCCCCACTGACCTGCTAACTTGACTCAATTAATTCTGAAGTTGAATTCTAATCTTTATAAAAATATGAACTTTAAATCTCATCTCTCAAAACGCATACCTGGCTATTAAACCCCTTAAAAACAGTTTTAAAAGCTCCAATCATTCAAATATCTGTAAAACAGACAGTAGGATACACTTTGTATTTACAAAACGCATTTTAACATTTGCAAAATGTGTTTTCTAATGCGGGCTTTTCTGAGCTGTGTGCTTTTAAGACTGAAGTGACAGAGAATTTAGAATGAAGTGTGCACAGGAAAAGTAAAATCCCTGACAAGGCACAAGCTCTGCCTGTTTCCTCTCTCAGCCCAGTCACGCCGGCTGGTTTCGGCACAGGGAGGTTTTCCACGGCAGTCTCTGACTCACAGAGGAACAGTCAGGTGCTGCAAAACATGGAACTGAGACAGGACTGGAGTGATGTGTGTGGGTGAGGGTTGGGCATGTGGGAGAAAAAGTTGGAGGCGAGGGGAAATTTCGGGAAGACTTTTAAAATCCCTTATTCTCTAATTAGCTTGTATTGTAACATTCTAATGTTAAAATGAGGAAGTTGTAAGTCAGCTGCTTCAGGTGGAATTAGTTCCTTTAAACTAGCTTTATTGACTATGTTTATTACCTATATAAAAGTGTTGTAATTACCTAAACAATTACTAAATGTATTATTCATAGAACATCATTATTTCAGCATTACAACTCTAAAAGCCCTCAGCAGCAGAAGGGACACATCTCTCTTGAAATAGAACATTATACTCAGAAGAATATTAAGATTCAGGGGGTACTAGAGGTGACACATATGCAGTCTCAGCATCCTCCCTGGCTGCCTTGTTGGCAGACTTTCCAGAGGCCAAGGACCGGGAAAGTCTTCTCCCACAGCCCCATCCCTCTTTCCTGACACAGGTTTCTGCTCCCAGGCACTGCCAGAGCCTTGACCACAAACCACCCTTCTAACTCTGTGCTGAGCTATGCTGTAAACAAGTGCCAAATTTAAATTACTGCCACGTTCTCTGGAAACCTTAACTCCAGTCCCACCTTTCCTTATGGAAGAGAACAAATAAAGAAAGATTTTACATATCATGACTGTGAAATACAAAATGGTGCAGTGAGTTCTACCTGTGCAGGTGCCATGAAACAAACACTGAGAGGTGGGAGAAAATTTCATCTCAGTGGGCATTAATTCTGAAACTCCAGGGATACTGGTTTATGCTTCTTTGTTCTTGAAAAGAAAGTATCACAGAGCTATGAATAACAGCTCATTTTTCCACCACAAGTGGGTGGACTCCCCACCCCCTCACACTCAGTCTCAACCGGGCAGCATGGAATCGAAGGGAAGGAAAAGCCAAACTGAAGAGCCCAAGGTGTGCATTCAAATTCCAGAAAATCTCCAAATTCCATTGGATGATTAAAAGCCATTGGATTCCAGTAGAGGACATGCACATCTTGCCCATCTCTTTGTCTGCAGAGGGCAGTGTCTCTTGTTTGCATCTTAAATGGCTGAAACCCTAAACCTGAATTATTCATTAACAGATTACAAATTTCCTCTTCTACATGAAAGAAACATTTAAACAGTCTCAGGAGAAGAACTGAACTAAAACAGACACTAAAAATCATGGATATAATTGCTGCAGTGGGAAAGATAAGAAGGGGTCTAAGATGATACTTCCTTTCCCCAAATGTAGTCCATATTTCCACAACAACACTCCTTCAGGGGTTATGAACCCAGCTGAGGCTTTTGGCTGCCCAATATCCAAGTCTCTTATTCTGCACAAAGACATAAACCCAGCAATCCTCTTATAACCCCTGACTCTAAGGAAACACTAAATGATGAACAGCAACCTTCAGAGTTGCAGTCTTGGTTCAAATATGTACCTGAAACTTTGTGGCCATCTGATATTCACAGCCCAGAGATCTGGAAATAAATGTGCAACTCAAAGCTGTGCTCGGAAGCAGAGGCAGCTCCAGAGGAACAGTCCTGGGCTGGCTCACCTACTGCTCTGATACCTGCAACTGGTAACTCTGCAATTTAAGAGTGTTGAGGACAATTCCAGGATTTCCATTTGTTCTGCATTACTATAATTAGAGCTTCCGGATCGTGGTTTACACTTAGAACAGCAGCAAAGGCTGTAAGGTGGGAGAGACTCAGATCAGATGGGTCACACGGGGAGAAAGTCTGGAGAGAAGACTCAATGGTTCTGGTGAAAGGGAGGTGTGTTCCTACATCACCTACACCATAGCAGGTGCTTATTTATACATACACAGTCTATAAGCACCATAACCATATGTGAAACAGCTTTTATCACACGACTGTTTTAACTGCACTTCCTCTACTCAGTGGCAAATTATTAGACTCACCACAAAAAAGGGTGTCTGAGCACAGCAACCGATACATTACACAGAAGTTAATAATATGCGACTACTAAATATAGCCATTCCCGCTTTTCTTCTACATTTTGCTGCCTAAGAGATTTCTGCAGCATCTTGCACACACTGGCTGCCCTGTACGGATTGTGATGCTCAAAACTAGTGACAGGTGCAGAGCTTTCAAAACAGCACTCTTCCCTCACGCCATCCCACCCACGTTCAGCTTCAGCTTGTAAAACTGCACTTATCTGCTTTGTAGAAATGCACACGCACAGGAAGTCCAAGGAACAGACTGCCAACAAGCAGAGGAGAAAATTAAAAAAGATCTGAGACGCTAATAAACCGTGCCAGAATTACACACTGCAGCTAAATACAGGTTTTAAGGGAACATCACTGGAGTACTTCTGCAGATAAGCATAGCTTTCATTTTAATTAAAGGAGAAAATTCCCCTCCTTTGAATGAACTCACTTCCACAGGAGAGACCTATGTTTTACTAGCACATCTTATCATTTTCTGTTTCTTTGCCTTAAGACAATAGAATGGGGAACAAAAAAAAAACCCCAAAGGTCTATATAATTTATATTAAGGTCACTAACTTTCTTGATTGTGGCTCCGAACACCAAGCATTTAAAAAAACCCCACAAGCCCCACACTGCTCTGCAGTAGAACTTCTTCCTGTTACCTACATTCATTTTTATCAGTATGAACTGCAGATACTTAGTGGAGTTACAGTCAAAAGGTATCCCAAGGGAAAAAAAAATCTTTTACTAACATCACAACTCAAAAATGCAACTTTTTAAAGAGCTGTCTGAACACAAACCTGAGTAAGGTGCTTGAGGGGACCCTGCTTGATCAAAGAGGTGGGACTGGATGGCCTCAGTGCTCCTGTCCAACCCTACCCATTCGGTGTGATCCTGTAACTACTGATTTCTAAGGGAGACCACCATACATTTACACAGTCTAACTCTGCAGAGAAAAATCTGTTTCAGTTTTCTGCATGTCCAGCATTAATCCACTATAATGCTTCGTGGTGTGGGTGTCAGAAATAAACATGAAACGGTTCAGAGTTTAAAAGAGACACTATTTAAATCTGGATAGTACAACCTGATTCGCCCTGTAAACCTTGTATGCATAAAAGCAGCATATGCTTGTACAGATTCTGGTAATTACAGAGGTTTGTTTCAAAAAAACCCGTGTTTCATACAATATAAACACGGTAATTGTCACATTATCTCACAATCTACATTGTGATTTCAATTATGCACAACAAAGGGACTGCTCATGAGAACTGAGCTGAGAGGGTAAATCACACCCCTCATAATAATAGTAACAAACCTGTGTTCATTAGTGTCTGTTTGTTTTTAAAAGGTATTTGTTGAACTATTACAAACATCTCTTACAGACTGGTGAAAAAGAAAAATGTACTGGGTGTGGCATCAATCTTTCATTTGTAAGACTTGTCTTGAGGGAAATCGGTTTCATATTCTTCAACGCCACGTGACTTTATCAGAAAACCGCAGTACACAATTTTGGCATAATTAGCAGGACCTTCTTAAATTCAACCCAGAAGAAAGCTCTGAGGGAAACAAACACATTTCACATCATTAGGGAAAGTCAGAGCTGAAATGGAGGTACCAGCCTCTGCACACAACAGCAGAAATCCTACCTATTTTTAGTTCACAATTCCAATAAGAAAACAGCTGGGAGTCTAATGAAATTATCTTGGTGACAAATTTAATGGACTGAACACTAAAGTTACTATTTTTAAATAAAGTTCCTAATTATCCTTCAAAACAAGAAGCAATTAAGGAGCAGTGGAGCTACAGCTTCCCAAGCGTCTGCTGAGGCTCGGCTCCAATCAGATTGAAACTGGGAAATGGCTCAACACCTTTCTGATCCTAAAAATTGGTGGAGGGCCAAGCTTGGGGTTTGGTTGGGGTTTTTTTTAGTTTAATGAGAGCAGTTCTGCTTTGACCTGTCCTGTCCAGTCCTGCCTTGCCCTGTTTTTCCCTGCCTGATCCCCAGTCACCCTCCTCACGCGCTGGGAATGTCTCTGTGCAGCTGTGTCTCTGTGCACAATCCACAACGTGCTCGGAGAGGAGACTGTGGAGGAAAATAGAAATGGAGCACAAAATGTCTGAAGAGAGCTGGTGAAAACCATAGAGGAGAACACACTGCTTGGATCCTAGAGTAGATTCAGCTCCGTAGAAGAGAGGTGGACAGGGAAGTACTCCAGAGGCAATGGAGAAGTGTCAAGGCTTGTACCTAGCCAAGAGCTCTGAAAGAGCACAGAGGAGTTCTGATATTTGCCACTTCAATGAAACAGCTACATAAATCACAATAAAGTGACTTTTAATCTGACATGTTCTTCTCCAAATAGCTCTTTAAAACTAGACATTTTAAATAATGGTTCCCTTGATAACACACTATGACACCAATGAGTCCATTTTACACTCCTATGTACTATACACCTGATTTCTGAAAAAACTTTGAACAGGGGTAGACAATTAGAGTTAGCATTGAAAATACACTAACATACTAACAACTACATTTTCATGTGACATGCCAAGATCCTAAAGTCTGGAATGCCCATTTGGGGAATATATCATCTATGCTGCTAAAACAGATCTCTAAATCCATCCTCTCACTCCTACCAAACCACTTCATCATGTCAAGATGCTTGATGACATTGCAATACTTCTTGGCATTAGTACCACAAAAGATTGATCACCCTTCACTCATCTGATTTCATTTAAAACCTCACACTATCCAAAATCATCCAGTGGTTTTTGCAGATGTGAGCTTTCATATTTTTTTTGCATAAGAAATATATCAAAACAATGGGGAAACTATGTTTCACCCAAGTCTGGCCTTTGATAACAAAATGTGTGTATGCTAAAGCAGCTCAGTTCTGTGAAACAGAGGGGAACAGTGAGTCCTTCAAAAGAAACAAGAAGCCACTCTGAGGCAAAAGAAAGGAGACTGCACACCTTAACTGCAAAATCTGTTCTTCATGGCACACGTACTGATAGGCAGAGCTAATGAAAAGACCAAAATAAAACAACAACCTGGTGACTCGAGCAACATTGGCTCACTCATGAGACTCAATTTGATGTAAGAATATCTAGAGAACAGCCACACTCTTCATGAAACTATGTAAGGAAATTGCCTTGCCAGATATGAAGCTTCAAGATGTACACGGTCCCTGATATTTTATACTATAAATAATTAAAATCCCTCTGAGATGCCTTAGCAGCAGAAGTGGTGGACAGCGTGGTATTGAGCAACTTAGCAAGTAATACCAACATTAATAACAATAATTGAACAATCAAAACAATAAAGAAACAATCAAAAAGGGAAATTAACACATCATGGGGATTTTGCACGTATATTGCTATTTTTGTTTATTTATATATATTACTTAGGCTTCGGAAGGATTTTATTTTTTATTTTTTGTAAAACCAAATCTCAGTCAAGACCCCACAGCAGGACTTGGCCACCTGACCTGGACTGGATGTGGGTCCTGCCAGCACCACGCTCCTCCAGACCCTCCCTCTAGCATCCAAGGCTCCTTCCCTCCCCCAGCTGCAGCAGCTTTCCTAAAAATAGCCCCTTTCTAGCTTTTCCTTGGGCTGCAGCTTACATGAATCCTCGGGGGGAAGGGAAACTTTGTGGAATACCCAAGGCACTTCACAGGAAATTTTGCTGGGCAGCCAACATGTTTCAAGTGTAAATTATCACCCAGACACTGAAACCCCTCACCTGTGTAATGAACACACTGCAATTTAGCTTTGATGGTGCAAACTCTTCTCGGAGACCTAATTAGTGTACTACAATACAAACACAGTTAACACAGTTCAATATAATTCTAACACGTTTCAGCTAGTTTCAGCTACAAAATCAGCGTATAATATACTACTACATAGTAATCCGTTAAAAATGGTGTTTCAAATCAAAAAACTTATCAATCACATCCTGCTACAAAATTATTCTTAATCACATGTAAAATTTGCCAGCAATTTCTTCCAGTTTATTTAGAACTAATCACATACTATAAAAAGTACTTAAAGATTACTTAAGCTCAGCATCAGTTTGAGAACTTCTGCACCTAATATGAGCTTAATCTATTTTTTAATTTTCAGCCTGCCCTTCCCTATAGTCGGGATTTTATGACCATGTTCTCTGCATGCAAGCACATGGTCTCAATAAACTTTTGAGCCTGCTGGTAAATCTGTACCAAATGTACTGCAGACATCTTTGTCAGGGGTCTCTCAAAACCAGTAACTTCAGCAATACCTGTGAATGCAGGCAAGCATCAGACAAAAGAAATTTAAATTGAGGTCCCCAGTGAAGGAAAGGCTTTGGTGGATCACAGAACAGTGGAGTTCCCAGAGGAGGAAAATGAGGGAGAGAACGTGCAAGTCAGCACTGAGTGCTCCCTCTCCCTGGGACTGGCAGTGATGTATCTGCAGTGTTTCGGCCCAGGGAATAATTGGGAATCGAATCTGGCGCTTTCACACTGTACCAGCAAATGTACTGGCCTCATTTGATCCTTGTATCAGGAATTTTCTGTTGCCTTCTATCTTTCAGAACACTCTGGTTTTTAAATCCTTTTTTAAAAGCAAGTCTTTAATGAGGTTTTATAGTATCCCTTCAGGTCTTAATTTGATAAAAGTATTCCCCTAATTGTCACCCTCCAATCCTGAGATGTTCCTTTTCTGCAGCAGAACAGCCCGAGCGATAACAGCTCTCATAAAAAACAACCACCAACTGTGCTACAAAAGCTGTTGTGCTTTCTGATCCTTCTGTGAACACCAGAACCAGCAGCTCCCAAGGTCAGGCAAAAAGTTCCAGCAGCTACTCACCCACCAAGGTGAGTAAACCGCAAAATCCTAAAAACACCAGTCACACCTGCTCCACGTTGGGAGAGCACGGGAAGCACATCATTCCAGCAGCCCTTTCCTGCTGCAGCAGCATTTTCTGTGGCTCCTACAGTAGCAGCCAGACAGACTCAAGGGGTCTTCCCTCTCAAGATCCCCCAGTGCACCAGCACTGCACCCCACATCAGCTATCCCGGCACTCCTACCACCAAATCCACCCAGGAACGTCGCTCCGGCCTGACACAGGCCATGCGAAAATGATGCAATCAATGCCACGCTCCTTCTTGTTTCCTCAAGCGTTTATTTATAGCTTGCTCTGTATTTTGTGCCTGCAGATCTTCCTCCTGCAGGAGGGATTCCTGGGCAAGGTTGCTCCAGCCTCTGTGGAAGTCTTTTATTCCGCTTGTTTCTGTCTCATACTGAATTGTTTGTTCGAACCACAGCTCAAAACAACTCTCGGTTCAGGGCTTTCTCGGAACAAAGGGACGTTGCACGAGCATGGGAAGGAAGGGTGAGTGAAAATTAATTCTCAGGAACCAATAAGAGTTTTAACAGTTGCTTTGATTGATTCTCACCACTTGACAGCTATGGTTTTTCATCGCTACAGTAAAATCCAAGACTTTTTACACCATGAAGGCTGATACTCACAATTCAAGATGTCGTTTGCTCTGTTTTTTAATAAGGTTATGGGAATTTTATAGTAAGACTGAGTACACTTTTTATATTAATGGGTAAAACTTGAATAAATACAACTGTCTAGTACACCTTGGGTGAATGACAACCTCACAGAGTTTACATAGACACAATTCCTCCTCTTATTTAACTTCTCACCCTAATTCACTCTGGCCCAATTCATTCATTCATTCCCAGTTCAGACTGACCACTACCTGTCTTCACAAAAACCAGAGGACTGAAGGATTACTGTGTACACAATAATCTACTATTTTACTCATTCTGATTTTCTTGAAATGTGTGTTTTGAGCAATGCATTACAGAAGTCTCACCTGCAGTAAACACAGTTATTTTTAGGGTGGATTTGTTGCATTTTCCCTACATTAAAAAGGTATATTCTGGGCCTAGAGAAAATAAAAATATAGAAAAAAAGAGCAATATCATTGCAAGATCCACACAAGGCAAAGGCAAACCTGACAATCACAAGCTTTGCCACTTGTCTGACTTTCTGCACGTGTCAAACCTCCTCCAGCACTGGGCCTGTCCTGCAGTAAATGCACCAATGGTCTGTCCAGCAGCTTTGCAAGAGGAGCCCAAGCCCGTGTTTACTACAGTGTGAGATCCCCTCGCTCCAGGAACGTGAGGCATCGCTGGAAGGATGAAAGGCTGCTCAGCAGAACCCCAAGGAATCCACACAATCAGCGACGCTTGTGAAACCTACTGTTAATGAATTAACTCACAGGAGGAGAGTTCCTGTAAGGGTGAATCCAGGCTCTTGAATTTTCTTTTAATCTTTACAATCACGAAAGAAAAATAAAATTGTGTGGGAATATTACGGTAGTAGCTACATTTAATGTTTTTAATAAATTACTTTGTGTCAAGTCTGTAACAACTGTGATGAATTTCTCAAAATGGATTGCACATTGAGTCAGGGTTGTGACTGCACAAGACATCTTGTTTACTAATATATTAGTTGTTTGACAAATACTGGTCATTTTAATTAGATGGAAAATTATTTATGATGTTTCAAGACTTAACAAATCATCAAGCAAAATAATCAACAAAAGTCAACCCTACACAACTCCTTGATTAGAAGTTGGTAACACTACTTTTCAGGGTGGCAACTCTCTACCTGTTTTGCAACACAAACCCCAGGTAAGTTTAGCTTTAGGCATAAATCTGTATACAAATACCCAGTTATGTGCAGAGCCAGTGTTGTTCACTAATTCCCATTCTATTACAAACTCGTACCTATCAACAGAGCAAGAGACCAATATAATATTCACAGCATCTCCTCCAAACCCCTCAGTGGGTAAAAGATGTTTTTTCATACATTTCTTGCATATTCTCTCACACTATTACTTAATGCCACAACAACAACTTTTGAGGGCGGGAAAAGAAAACAGTGGGAAGGAATGAGGAACCTGTTGCCATTAAAATGCAGAAATTAGTAAGAGTTTAATTAACAGAAGGTTTTGGCTTATATTCCATCTCCTTACATTTCAACTCTTTCCCTTCACCCACAAAAAAAATTCCACTGCATTTGCATTTCTAGGTTTGCAGAGAACAGAGCCACAAAAAACAAAGCAGAAGCCTGAACAGGTATCAGAAATATGTTGACTAAGAAATCCAGACACCACTGAACCAAACAGACTTGAAAGCAATTACAAAAATATGCGTCCGATATTTGCTTTAAAAAAAAGGCTCAAGATTATTTTATTTTCTCTTTTGAAATAGAAATCTCAGGGATTCTGCACATTTTTGCCTTTTATCTGTATGTTTAAAATCAATTGGTGATGCAGGCATAATATTCTTTTTCAAACAACATGTTGCCATTTTTACCAGTAGTAACAAGGAATCTGTTCTTCTGTTCAGTGAATTATTTTTAACTCTCTTAATTAACATTATGAGTATAGGCCACCCATCAAGAAATTGGGCTGAAGAACTTTGTCTGCAGAATTCTGGACTGTAGCCAAATACTTTTAGTACAGAATTATCTTCTGAATATGCATCATTCTTAGGTTTAGACAGCAGTACTTACTTACACATTCACATTCTTTGGTAAACTTTGCTTTCAAAGCAGACTACTAAAAGAAATTATCAGTGGAGATAACATCCTGAGCAAACTACACATTAGACTCCACACAGTATTTTCCTCTACCTAAAATGTCAATATGTCTGTTATCAAACCCTTCCTTCCTGTCACTCTCCTGATCTTCTGACATTCAAAATGAAACTTCTATGTTAGAGGAGCACAGCAATCTACTGACCAAATCATGTGAGTGTCTGTTTATGATCTCAGGAAAAAAATACTATCTTATTGGTAAATTTTATTTAAATAAAATGCCAAACTTTGGAAAATACTCTTGATCCAGCGCATGCCTAACCTGAGCAAATGTTGTGCCTGTGAATGTTACTGAAACTAAGAAATAGCTGTTATGTGAGCAAATGCTCCATTTGCACACGAAACCAAATGTAACACTGAGAAATGAAGATCCCTTTTCACTGAATCAAGCACCAAATGAACACCAGGGTTTATCCTTAACTCTTGCAGGCACTAGCAAGAGATGTTTTTAAACTAAAAGGCAAAGTCTGAGTGTTTGGATGCAGAACTGGGTCAGGAAATTGGGGAAGAAGTTCCAACCCAGCTATTTCACGCTCCTCAATCAGGTCAGCCCAGCCTCGAGCTGAAGGCAAATCTCCAGTATTTACAACTAGACAGGGAAAGGAAGCTGCATCTGCAGCCAAAGGCCAGAAAGGAACTGGCACATGAACAGATGTGTGGAACAAAGGAGAAATAAAAGCAGTAGATGAATGAAGGCAATGGGCCCGTGGGGCTACAAGTGTCAGAGTGAGCGAAGGTGGAGGCAGAATTGGGTTCTTGGAGTAAACAGCTAAAACCCTTCACAGTGACTCAGAGTAATGCAGTGGGCATCACCAAAAAACTGTGGTATGACTTCAGTTATTCACATTTTGGACTTGCAAAGGTCTTTTGGCCATTATGGCAATCACCTTTGTATTTTCCTTACCTAATTCATAACACTCAACCTGTTCCAGGACATCTTTCGTTTTGTCTTGTTCCATGCTAGGATGTAATTTACTTTGAAGACAGAGAAATTTATCTGGGGTTGAGCATAGCTTGAAATTATGAATTTATGATTAGCTGTGACAAGAGTGGGAACATGTGTTGGATTCATAATCCATTTACTGGCTAAATTTAGGTAATCTGGTTTTCAGAGCACTTGCCAGCAGGCACATCCCTGCTATTGACAGTCAGCAAGAAAGGGCACACACATGGAGAAGTTGGCTATAATTCAGCTACTATATATTTGGACTCATGTTGTTAGTAGTGACTTCACTGAAGTCACAAAAAGACAGGAGCTACTGTGCTTCCAATCATCTACAGCAACCTATTTCTGCACCTAATACCCCACTGGATTGCAGGAAAAGTATAACCTGGGCTGTATTCTTCTTATTTTAATTGAAATTTAACCTTGTTCAAAATATGAACTTCTATATTCCCTCAGGCTGAAGATGAGCAGGGAGAAGACCCTAATTCAGTTATCTCTAAGCACTCTGGAATAAAGTAAGGTGGGTTTTATAATCGAGACCAAGAATTAGAAGTTAGATGATCTGGGTCTACTCCCTGGCTTGCCAAGGAATTCACACAGCAGTAGACAAGCTCATCAGCTTTAGATCAGCAAAAGGGGACATGAATATTATTCTTCCTCATGGGAATGTTTAACAGTATAATTGTTACTGTCCGTAAGAAGCTCATGTATGCCAGGAATAAAGGCCAGGGAAATTCCTGTCCTGTTGAATGTGAGCATGCAGACATGGCTTGCAGAGCTGCTGGAGACAAGAGAAACCACTCTGTCAAAATCATATCCAATGGAAAGAAAGTAAAGGGAAAAAAAAGTAATAAATAATATGAATAAGAAACTAGACTAACAGTAGTACCCCTGATAAATCAGCCACTATTTAAAAAGGTGAGACTTTGAGCAAACACACTTTACTACATGTTCCATGAAGGGAACTTTGTCATGAAGTGAAATCAACATGGAAGAAAATCATTAAGTGCTCAGATCGGGGCTCTTAATTGCTCTCTGCAAGTCTGAAAATCCAGAAATAAAACACACCATAAATCTTAATAAAAATATAAAGAATTTACAACTCATAACACGTAAGAAATTAAAAAACCAGCGTGTCCACACGCGCTGATCCTTCAGCAGCCCCGCACAGCAGTCGGTTAATAGCTGCACTCCCCTCCTTTCTTTGATAAGTATTTTAAAAACAAACATCTTAAAAAATACTTCTCATAAAACCCTTCTGGAGCAGCCTGGCAGAGTTTCAAGGTATCAGAGAGAGGCTCTGCTGGTGCTGAAGTTGGAGAACCGTGACTCCGCACCTCGAGCAGCCGCCTCCCCGTGCCTTCTCCTTCCCGAAATGGCAGCGGCAGGAGAAGAGCTGGCGGCAGGAAATAGCGTGAGAATGGGCTCTCTCATGCTACTTCCAGCCCTTCCTGATATCAGAGGGTGTGAAATGGGTTGCAAAGACTGTCTCTCACATTATTTCCTTTTCCACCCCAGCCAAAACCAGGAAGCACCAGCGAGGAGATTCGTACGCAGAGAAAGCACAGCGTAAAATGAAGCACGAATTCAAATTAGTGGCCAAGGCTACTAAAGCAAAAATTTAAGGATCTGTGGGCACAGTCTAATATTAGCAACTCTAGGAAAAGCAGCAGAAGGCTCATGTACCCAGTCTTTGCTTTTGATTTGCTACTGACATCAAAGCAAGTTTCTTCAGACCATCCTCAGATTTTGGGTCAGACCTTCCAGCACGGTGTCAATCCTTCATGTCCTCATGCCACAAACAGCACATGCCTGTTTGAGGGAAAGATCCTTCTTACTCTGACTACTCTGCTGTGTATTTGTGAGTCTTTAAGACCAGAGCTCCTCAAATGAAACCTGAGCTAGAAGTATTAGCAACAACAGCACTTCAAAGAGATCACGTTTGTTCGTATTTGACAGATTTGTCAAACAGGTCTTGGCACGTCAAAATGGAAATGACTCCTATATTTTTGATATTAATAATATATTTTAAATAAAATGCAATCCTCTGCCTTTAGGGAAGAAATATGAACGATGGTAAATAATTTAACATCGTTTGGGATTTTCTGTATTCTAGACACTTCTGTGTTCTTCTGTTTATTATTAGCCAAGAGCAGGATCGCATGGCAGCTTCAGCAGGAACACTCCTTCTCCTCTGTGTAAATCCCTGCAAGATGCAAGAGCAATGAAATTTGCCCTCCTCATAGATAATGCTCCCTCCTCTCAGAATACATTCCTCACAGAGACAAACTGCGGACAACCTCACAGACCACATTGTTCTAAAAGCAGAAATGAAACTAATTACTTGGTAAGTCCAGTTTAGAAAAGGGAAACAAGCTGCCTTTCCTTTCCCTGCCTCTCGAGACTGTCAAATATGCCTCGACAGGAAGTACAGTAAAGCTCATGATGAGCAGAGGCAGCTACTCTTTCAAAATGAACAGGGCTACTCCAAAGTGACATTTTCATTTAGCCAGGGAGCTTGAGTATAAAGGGCAGGATACCAGAAGGGCTCTCCAACAGATGAGGTTACTGGTCGGGCCTTCCAGCTTCACACCTCCAAAGATCCCAACTGCAGGGAAATGGGAAGGTACCTGTGGCTTTTGGTCTTTTCTGAGCCAACACAACCAGAAACTCGGCAGAGCAACAAAAAGAGTGTGTATTAATGGCACTTCTTATGGGGAGACACGGAGTTGTAGTGATTCAGCAGAAAGCACTGCACTATTTAAAGTTACTGCTCAGCAACAGGTGACAAATACCATTTCCAGACTCTGAGCACCTACGTTTAAGTTAGGGAGATACAACACATTAGGCTGAGAATATTTGTTCCCACTTTTTTGGGAATGAACATGCAGCAAAAAGTGGCTTTGCCTTTGTGCTCTGTCTACCCAGGAGAGCTCCTGACCCACCAGAAAGTTCCCTTCTCTCCTCAGCACAAACTCTGCAGATGTTTAAGCCGCCATCTCCTGAACATCTTCCTTTTCCAGATGCCTCCTGCAGCTGTGCCATCGAGCCCTGAACTTTGAAAAGACCTTCTCCTGGACTACAGCTTAACTGTCCCCGTGGAGAATCAGCTTCTATCCATGAAAAGCAGAATTGGGAAAGCAGCAATGACAGACAGAAGGGAACAAGGTAAGTCCTCACGGCCTTCCCTGTATCTTAGTGCCACCCTCATCCCACTGAGAAAGAAGGAAATAGGAGGGAAAGGACTCGTGCCAGTTCCCAAAGCACAGCAGGCAGGAGGTTGCCTGGAACAGTTGCCACACGAGCCCTGGGATGTGCCCCCTCCCCGAGCACAGACCAGCCCCTGAGCTCTCCAGGATCCCCCAAGCTCTGCACACATTTCACGCAGGTGGGGCAGAACCAGAAACAAATTCTATTCTGATATTGACATTTCTGAAAGACAAACAAGGCCCTGTAAGATACACACTCCTCGCTGTTCCCTGCTAAAAGACAGGCAAAATTGATTTTTAAACACTTGGCAGAATCTCCTTGCAAAGCCTCCTATATATAACTGTGTCACTTACAACAGTGAAAAAAATGTTCATTTTTAAAAAATGCAGAATGTTAAATGAGCCCATACCAAGACAAACTTTACACTAAGCAATTCACACTTCAAAGAATGACAGTTGAAAAAAATTAAATTTTTTTACAAACAACTCTGAGAAGTACTTTTTGTGAACAAGAAATGTTTAGAATTTTAAAGCAATTCACTGAACAAAGAATCCATTAATATTTAAGAATTTGTTCAACTTTCAAGAGCAAGAAAGGACTTTTGGAACTGGATTGATCTTGAAAGAGAAAAGCCACTTTTCCATCTCCCATTTCCCGTATGCCTTTCTTGTTTTAAATGGGGACTTCAAAAGGGAATAGTGTTCAGGACCCAAAACTGCTCTCTGAAAAAGCTGACAAGCCCAACAGTTTGCTCAACTTTCTTTTTAAACTTCTATTAGCTCTAACAACAGCAGCTTGTACATTCAAATTACAACAGTCCTTACTTGATGAATCTCAGCTACATTTTATATTTTGCCTTTGCTACATTTTTGTTGGTGGGTGCTCACTAGGGTTATTTTGAGGTATCAATCAAGTCAGATTTTATAGGAAATAATTTTTGTCAAGTCCCTTTTTTAATTTAATTTAATATGATAAGAACAAGTTCAGCACTTTAAAGTGATGTTATCCTCCAAGCCAACATTTTGCCACTAAAAAGTCTCCTACTATGCATTTTCTGCTATTAAAAACAATATCACTGCATGGTCAAAAATGCCAGAAAGGACAAGAACTACCAAAATTAACAATTAGAAAGCTCCTTCTGCAAGATTGTAATATCTTTTTTTTTTTTCCTACAAAAAAAAAAATCTAATTTGTCAGCAATGTTCAAGGTTTATTTTTGGCTCAACAGCCCATGATGTAGAATTAAGCGTTCCACTAGATGGAGCAGGATGGTAAAGCCATCATGAAGGCCACTTCCCTTGCTGATCCATGAAAAAGTCAATGTCCAGGGATGATAAGAATTTTAGCTTTCTTCTGTGCTTTCAGGGCAGAACAAAATTTGTTCCTCTTTCAAGAAAGGGCAACACGAAACCCTCTTAGTGCTCAGCAATATTTACTTCTTCCCAGCACAGAAGCTGACTATTAACAAACACTAACCAGAAAGAGATAACCAAGCACTACCAGAAACAAAACCAGCTTTTCCTCACTTCTATCAACTTTATGCTAGAAACACAAAATTTACTGGATAGCTGACTGAAAATGAAAATCTTGTAGTAATTTTTTATTTTGTAGCAACTGAACTTGCAAAAACCTCTGTGCCAAATGATCAAACATAAGTCATCTAATGCAAAAGACATCACTGTACATCAAACAAATTCACACTGGAAACAATAGCAAAACTTCAAAGAGACTCCTACAGACCTACAGCTGTGCAAGTCATAGTAAAATTATCTCTCTTGTCTCTTTTCAAACAGAGCTAATTGTTGATTTACCTTTCAGTCTACCTAAACAAGCAAACAAAAAAAGAACCATATAGATTTTATTTCATCAAGTGCTCTTTCAGAGATGCAGCTCGAGACAAACTGCAGTTGCCCATCATCATGTGAAAAGAGAAATCTGCATGTCTGTGACCATTAAACCTTACTTCAGCTTCTCCAAAAGAAGTAGAGTATAAACTAAGAAATAATATTTTTAACTATTAAATATATTCCAAATATAAGTCCTGCAATTCTTGAGTGCAACACAACAAAAATACCAGGAATGGTCACAGTTATCATGAGCACTTTGCCACAAAATTCTGAGCCACAGTATGTTGCTGTATGTGATAAGTAACTGCAAACATGCAGTAGTGTCTCAAGACAATACTAATTATCACAGTGGTGTAAATACCAGAGGAGAATGAATCTCTCAGATATGTGCAGGAAGGCACATAAGGACAAGTCCTGGTGACTGATCAGAGGCTGCCTCCCGTGATTGCTGCTGCCATCTCTTTAGTTTTGGATAAATAAACTGCACTAGAAACTAAAGTGACAAACATGGGCTTATTTCATACCAACGTACTTTGGAACTTCTGAAACTTGCTGCAGCACCTGAGGTGGGAGAGGGAGGAAATTTAGCCTTTGAGACAATATAACTGTCCCCTCATTAAGGGGTCAGCCTGTATTAAGACCATTTGAAAGCATCTGCAAGGTTCTCAATGTAGACACTGTCTAACTGAACCACCTCTCTGAATAGCTGATTACCAAGAATTCTCTCTGTAGCAGACATTCCTTTTCCAAGGTATGGAAAAATAATCATCAGGACATGCAAATCACAGTCATTACCAGTCAGTGACAAAACCATCTCCAGCCCACTGGAAGCAATACTTACTACTGTGCACAATCAATCAGCTGATATTCGTTAGATCTCTCATAACAGGCTTTCACACCTTCGTCTTGCCAAAGTGTTTTTGTGTGTTCATAAAACTCCTGAAAGAGGAAAACACTATTAGCAAAATGGATTATAGATGAGGAGCATCAGCAAACAGTAACATATCATTAAATGATGCAATGAACGGGAAACAGCAGCATATTTAACAAAAATCTTTAGACAGTGTTTAGAACCTGACTACAAGTTCAGTTGGCTTTCTTAGTTAACGTTCTGTAACGCTTAAAGAATTGCTTCTCCACCACTTTTATTGAATCCAAACATAAGAAGAGTTAACTTCTCATTAATGACAACTCTGTTTTTAACAATCAATGCTAATTGGTACATTTGTTCTCTAACTCATGATTCCACTGTATGTTACATTTATGTGGCTGACACAATTTTTTTCTTCTTCAACGAAACACTCCTTGGTAATTCTTACATAGAGGTAACAAATGATGATTAGGTTTTACATGACTTTGCAATTTAGTGAGTACCTTCAGGGACTATGTAGACATCTGTACCTTACTTAAGTCTGTATCACTTAAGTCAGAGTATCTGCAAAATTTGTTCTTTTACAGTGTAAAAAGACATTGAACTATGGAAGAAATACAATCATACAAGGCCAGATCTTGTTTTGTCTCAACCTTAAAAATTATAAGCCAAGATACGAAAGCAGACAGTCAAAAATGCAACGCTTCAGCTTTGCTGAACTTGTAATAACACAAGTATAAAACACAACCAGAAGCCCTTTCTTTTATATATATATAAAAGATTCACTTTGGCTCCAACAAGGCATGTGCAACATGTAATTGTATTTCTGGCTATCACTAAGAACTCTGAATACTTAGAAAGAACAGCAGCAGCCTGATGACTTAAATACACACACACACCACTGTGGGCATTCCTTTTATCAACGACCATGGGCTTTTCTTGGCTCTCTCTCAGGGTTTTAAAGTGTTTTGGACTAAATACTTTTATTTTAAGTGGCTCAGGTAGCTTATTCCAAATAATTTTTTTAAATCCAGAACAGCATAAGACCTTTAAAATAGTTGCTGTCTATATTCTATTTTTCCCCCTCCAGCCTTTTCTTAAGAGTAGAATTATTTTAAAGAAAAAGAACGTATCTTGAATAGCCATTTTACTGCTTCAAGGTTCTTCCATCTCTTGGGATATCAGTCTCTCACATTCTTTTACTATCAGTGTAGTATAAAGAAAGAAAGGGCACATCCAAATATGACTTCAAAGGTTTCACTTGAAAATATCTTTAAAAAAATTCCCTTTCCTATCAGAATGTTAACTAACACCTGAACTGCACAGAACAGTAGATCCTTTAAAGATGCATAATGGCATCTTAAAGGAAATTTAGTGATGTCGATTTTCAAAGCATCCTCTTCGTGTATAAGATCATATGTGACTGTGTGATCTTACAACTGTGAATACCAATGATGGAAACAATCTATCAGATGTAAATTTGATCTTGCTTTTATTGGTATTAAATACTCACTAACTGCACATACACACCAGCCATAGTAAATGCAACATACAATTCTACATTTTGTCCTGGTTTCTTTTAATATATAGATTTTGTTTATATAAACATCTGATGCATCCTTTCATTTTGTTCCACGCTTTTAGGAACTGTTCATGAACAAAAAGACCAGTTAAATTTATTGCATAAGTAGGTAAGAAAATTTTACTTGATTTTTAGTATTTGCAGACTGTACAACCATTTGTTTTTGCTATTAAAGGACATAAGAGATTAATCAAAATCTTAATTCCAGTCCAGTTTTCTGTCTCCTATTGCTGGAATTATGTTTGTTGGATGCTTTAATTTTGAAGATTTCCAATTTCTTGGCAGCTGGGAGACTGTTAACTCCCTTCAATCTACAGCTCTGTCACAGTACAGTGAGGAAAATATCTTTCCAAAGCAAAAAGGAGAGGGAAGAGGAAGGAAAGGGGAGAAAGGGGAATTATCTGCAATCTCACTACCAAGCCCATTTTGGGGTAGGTTTCTATATTTATTTTCAAAAGTAACAGTAGTACAATACAGAACATCATATGACTCACTCAACTTATTACTACAAAGCTGGGAAATTGAAAAATTGAATCAGCAATTGTACAAGACTTTTTTTTTGCTGAAACAGCAGCTGTTTCAAATGGACAGACACCACTTAAAATTCTCATCAAGATAACTTACACCAGACTTCAGATGGTTAATTAACTATCTGGCAGAAATATACTTCTAAAACAGACATCTGCTTCAAACTGGGGTCAGCATCTGCCAAGCCAATTATATCCAAATATGCCCCCAAATACTCACTTCATCCTGCTTTATAGTAAGTAAACAAATACTAAGCAAAGGTTAGTTTACAGAGAGCACAGTAAAACATTCTTCATCATCAAATGTAGATATAAAGTGAAAAACAGGCAGTGCCTTAATAAAAGAAGTCACAGCATAGTAAAACTCTGCCTCAAAAATCCTTCCTCATTACTGCTTCTCACTGTAACTATGACACTCTGGCAGACAGCTGACACAAACCAATTATTTCAAAGAACTTCCAAACTCCATCATACCTTGTGGAGAAACAGTTGGGAGTAGTTTCCACAACCAGACTCTTTAAATGAGATGAAAAATAAACCCAGTTCCTGGTCTTAGTATAAACACATTGATAATCAAAAGCCCAGGATTTAGTTTACCAGAGCAGTTACATATTGTTTAGAAGAGTCCTCCCTGTGTTTTAAAGGCAGTTTTAACTTCTAAGAAAATATGTGAGTTACAAGAATGGGATAAAGATCAATGTTTGTGCCTTGTTAGGCCAAATTAGCAATAAAATATTTAAGACTGTCTTTATGCCTGTCCTGCTAATCTGAACTATAACCAGCAATGCTTAGGCAATCTCCTCAGTATGGTTATTAACTGTCCATGTGGGATGGAAAAAGAATTTAAGTTCACATTCTTTGAACTTTTTATTGGCATTTCAAAATCAGATCTACAGCAAGTAATGAGTAATAGATTATTATACTAGGACACAGTGGGGGTTTTTGAGGGTGGCTTTTGATGTTTCTTTTGGTCTTTTTTGTCATTTGTTTGTATTAATTTTGTTTTTAAAACCGAACTACATGACTTGTAATAATCAAATATGAAGGCCTCTTATTAACAAACCACTTTTTTTCTTTAGGCCACATCAAATACATCTTCACACATGTTGGGGCTAATGCTGACCCAGGTTACACAACTGTAAACTAGGAAGGTGTTCACCAAAGCAAAGGCAGAACCAGGTTTGCAGAGTTCCCCCCTTGCTTTATTAGGAGCCTCCTTACAGTAGTGACCGATTCTGGAATTAAGACATAGTAACTGGTTGCAAGAAAACCAAATTCTCCCTCCTCCCCAATACACCTACACTAACCACAATTCAGAAATAATATTTAAGAGAAAGAATAACACAAGAAATCCTCAGCATCCCATCTGAATCATGGAACGTAGCCTGGGGCTACTCACAGGGAAGGCAAGTAAAACCACAAGATTTGTGAGGTATTTAGGTAAAACAGGGGCTTCAGAGGCCACTAGAAAAATCAAGTTAGCAACAGGGTTTGTTTTGAGTTAAATAGGTCTAATTTGTACGAGAGCTCTAAAAATAATGTGTTAGGAAACAAATTAACCAAAAGTAGCAGGAAAATTTCCTGAAAAGAAATATCCAGAAAACTAGTCCTTACATGTCTGGTTCTTGTTTCCACAACACTGATTCATTTGCTGGCACATTCTAATATAACAGACTCTACAGCAGCATCAACACAGGTTTTCCTTGCCCTATAAAATGGAACTCTTCACAAAACAGCTAAAATAAACAAATAATACTAAATAACAATTTGGTTTGAGATGACGTTCCACAACAAACAGGATCTAAATGTTAGGTTCCAAACGCTCCACAGCATTTGCAGTATATGCTCAGACTATCCATTCTTGCCCTATGCATACTTAAAATTGAAAAAAAGAAAATTCAAATTATGTCATTTTCCATTAAAAAAAAAAATAAAAAATGCTGCAGTTCCACAACACACACCCAAGATCCTGTTTAAACTACAGCTGAAGCTGTGTAAAGCAACAAGAGTCAACAGAAGTGGTGACAGGATGGCACCACCAAGGCAGGTGAGAAGCAAGTTCTTCCTAAGCACTGTGTCAGAATTGGAGCATTTATTCACCACCAGAACAGACTTTACACTTTTTGAAGCACCAACATAACCCTAAAGAGAGAGAAATCCTCGAGTAGGGAAAAGAATGCCAACATAACAGAAATCTGAGCAGAACAAACAGGGCCTGACTTCAAATCTGCTCAGGCTGGGCTGGGCATAGTTTGATTTCTGGGCACAGTCCTGAACAAAAAGGCTACAGAAACTATAAAAAACTCAGAGAAAATCCCCTGCCCAGGTAAAACTTCTCTGGTCTCAGATAACTGAAGGATCAAGGATCACAACTTGCTGCTGATGAGGAAGCCTCATCTCTCATCATACCATATCATCACAATACTTAGAAAGTCATACTTATGTGAAATGTATCTCATTATTAATGTTTTATTTATTAGGTGAAGCTTTCTCCACCTGCTGAAAGTTTCCCAATCCAATGAGTCAATAGGCAACATTTGTAAATCACTTGTATTCACTTACAGGAATCTCTGCAGACCTCCAGAGAAAAAAAACCCCAGTGGAAATCATCATGTGAAAGGGATGCTTGGAAAAGAGTACTTTGTTCCAGAAAGATCTTGCTGCCACAATTCTCGATTAGAAAAGGGGCATTGCAGAGCCTAATCAAATTTAAAACTTACTTGTATTGGAAAATTTCAGCAAGTTCAATAAATGGCAGCAGGTAAACAGGGGGACTGATAAAAGTCAAACCAGAGCAAGTGTTAAAAGAACTTGGAGATTGAGCGTTTTGGTTATTAAAAAAAAAATAATCCTCAAGAGACAAACTCCAGGCCTGGGAAAAAATAAAGGAGCCAAGGTCTGCTTTTGAGAGGCATTCTAAAAGCATAAAATATTAGCAGAAAATGAAAGAATAACTGGACATACTGTCTACAAGGTTTTGTTCCCTCCAGATATATAAATACTCAAGAGACTTTGAAAAAATGTTTATGAAGCAATGTTTTATAGGCATTAGGATGTTGGCAGGGAAAAACACTGACAGAGTTCTTGCCACTGTGACACCAAAGTCACAGGAAACTTAGCACGGACATGCAACATTACCTTTTCTTTGTAGAATATAATATAGGGTGGATCCTCCATTAGAACAGTTTATTTACTAATTCCGGCAAAAGTCAATGCCATAGAAAAAAAGCCTTACCTACTAAAAGGTGTGTACAACCATTACACAATGCTGTGGTTAAAACTGGGATTCAATTCCTGGGCAAAGTTCACTGTCCCATGGAGTTACACATTTCATAATAAGAGTTTTAAATAGGTCACTGACTTACAAACCTAATGATTAAAGGTCAAACCAAGCCAGCTTCTAACTGTAAAATTGTATCTCAGAGGACATTTGCTTCCCAGTGTGTTCAGCTTTTAAAAATAACACTGACCACTGGTTTCAAATCCCTTTACAGACCTACTCTGCAAGGTGGGGGCACAGGAACTTTCCTTTCCTGACAGCCAGGCAGTTCTGCTGCATTCCACTGACCGACCACATTGGAACAGGGCAAGGTCACAGGATGGCAGGGCAGCTCTCTGCATTCCAAGACAAACTGCACAAGCTGATTTTCTCCTTCCAGGAGAGATAAATAGACAACAAATTGATTTATTTTTCACTGCTCATATCTGAAATCAAGTGACTATTACTGACTGTAAGGCCACTGGGAGAAGGAAACTCATGGCATCTTTTCATTCCCGCTGTGTTTGTGCAGGGATACCAGAATGTGTTAAATTTGTCAAATCAGACAGTTTAATAAGCCACTTACTTGAATAGGGAAACATCTGCATTCCTAATGGTGTGAACAAGTGTTAATTATTGCTTGCTATTTTAGGGAAAATATGCTGATGATATCACAAAGGAAACACATACCTACAAATAGTTGAAGATATTCTCCAGTTACTGGCATGTGTCCAGAGCTGAATACAAAACTCTTTGGGAGAGGCCAGAGTACTCAGCACTTCCCATAACTGAGTCAGAAATATTTTCAGCAAGGATTCAGTCTCATTATCAACAGTTTTTCACACTTAGAAAAGAAGAATGATGCTGAAATATTTTGAGTTGCTGCTTATAGTAACCTTACATTTCTACCAGCACAAATTAAACTGGATGTTGCTGCAAGGTCACTGGGAAGCAAATTTTTATTTAAGAAACTTCTGTCAAGTTTGAGCTTACATTATTCCCCTTTGTTAAGAGTTTCAAAACACTACAGCATTTGAGAAATGTGCCAACACACTAATCCTTACCCACAATCTACAAAGTGCCTTTGGTTAAAAGTCCTCGGGAACATAATATTACACTATTTCTCTTTTATTTCTACTTTCATTGCACAGAAGCTCAATCTGCTGGTACTAGAACAGCTCAGATGGAATCCCTTCACACAGCTCCTCATGCAATTTAGGGAGGAAGAACTCACTTCTGGTGAGAGCACCAAGGTGGGAGCTGGCAGATATGTGCTCCCTGTTCCACCAAGATTCCTCTGCAATTTTAAACTGAACAGTGTTCCTCTGCTTCTTCAGAGTGGAATATATGGAAAGAAGGTAATTCATTAATGGATCAAACTTACTGGTAGCATAAAAGGCTCACAAAGAAATCTTCTCCCCCATTCCATCACTCTCCCGGGGCAGTGGAGAGCAGTAACAGAGGCGGTTCATCCACCAGTTATTTTTGTAGACCTCTGGCTAAGAAGGAAAGTTTAATAAAACTCTGAGAAATTTCCTTTGAGCCTTAAATTAGGGTTTGGAAAATATCTTTCGTACCACATCATTTAGTTGCTTTTTGTTCAATGAATATATAGTAAACTTGAACAGTCAAATCAGATGACCCGATTGCCTTACAAGGTGCTAAGAACAAACACCTGGGACCACACTGCAATTTTGCTGCCTCCTTTCAGGTTGGAAACAAAAAGCCTGGTTTTGCCAGAAACTTCCACCAGCAGAAAAGGGTGTAAGATAAAATACTTCTCCTCATTTTCAATTCAGACAAATCCTAAGGACAGCTCGCTAACCATCTTACAACCTTTCTGAAGAAGCAGACACTGTGTTCGTAAAAGTATTTGTAGACTCATAATACAATTTACATTAAAAAAATCTAACACATATACTTCAGAGATTAACTGAAAGTTCTGTTTATTTGTTGGGGCTTCCTGGGAGGTTAAAAAAAAGTCTTAAATTTTACTGGAACACTGAAGAAATGTCATGTACTCTCCAAAGACAAGTTGAAAACCCTGACCAAGGTCAGCTACAGGTCCAGCAGGGCTGTGGCAGGATCAGACCTTGGAGTCACACACAGAACAAATACAGAAGCAAAGACCTGCCCATTCACACACCTTCAATCCCACACAAGCTCTCACCAGCTTCCCTCCCAGTCTGGAGCCTGTGCTCATGGATTTCCCTCAGGATTTGGGACCTGACATGTCCCTTAAATTCTGTCATAACTTCATAAACTAAGGAGGTACATTCCCTGTTGCACTGTTCCATGTAAAAGTCTCCCTGTTGGGAAGTCACAGATGGCTGCATGGGAAAAGGTAACTTTGCACAACATAGCCACACTACAACAGTTTGTATTTGGTACTGTAAAACTGAAAAACAACTTTACATTTAGCACATGTAAAAAGAGCAAAGACTACTCCACAGAATCAAAATGTAAAACAGATCACAATAATTTTCACTTTTTTCTTTTTAGCTACTTCCATGCTCATTCAAGTTCAACCTTTACTCATTTAACATGACATAAATTAAAAAGCCAAAGTCATTACGCTTTCAGAAGCAGGTTTACCATCACATTTCCAAGTCTTTGTACAAAAAGACCAAGGGCAATTTTTGTTGTGTGCCCCAAACCCATGTTTACAAGGCAATTAGCACATTTACATGTTGCTCAGTCTTCATAAAGCCCCTACAGAAACTCTTCTCAAGCCATTGCAGTACCAGGGAGGCTCACAGGTATAATTTTATTTCATCTATGCATACACCAATATTTTGTGATAGTCTCTTACTGTGATTAAAACCAGAAAATGCTTAAGAATTTCTATATTAAATTAGGCCTATTTCCTGTTTAATTCAGCTGACAGCTCTTCTATTTCAACATAAATTGAATTAATCTGTTCTTGTTCTTTAAGACTGCTCTGAGGAAAACAAAGAAGATGCATCAAGAGAAATCAAGTCACGATTTCTTCAAATGAATTTTTAAGCACAAACTTCTGAACCTATAAATATGATATGGTATAGTGGGACTTTACTGGATAAAAGTACAAGTTCAGAATAAAGCATTAGCATCTACTTCAAATGCTAATCAAATAAATTATTAATAAAGCAAAATATAGGGTGAGGTTTTAGTACTATAAAAGCAGCTGCACTACAGAAAAGATATGCAGATAATGCACATTGTCTAAAGTCCTGGACTGCACATTCTCCAATTTAAGGAAATTTTTTGTGGAATTTCAACAGAACTATGTGACAACCTCAGTGAAAGCACTGCAGAATTCAAAGGGCAGAAATAATAAAAAAACAAACAAAAAAATCACTGCCAATAAATAGGTTAGCAATGTACAAATTTGCTAGATATTGACAGTCATATATCAAGAATAAAACAGTCATATCAGGCATCTATCCATGTGGACAACAATCAGAGATTTCAGGAGATTCATTTGCAAATCATTAGTAGTTATACATGTTTTAATTATGAGAAACAGAAATGAAACCAAGTGGTTGCCTCACAGACTCTATACTAAAAGAAGGCTTCAAAAGAACTCTTTAATTAAACTGTATTCAAGAATTTATTTCTGCTATTAAAGCACAGGAGAACCAGCTTTACATAAGTCCTGTTAAACTCTGACCAGGTAAACTCAATTGGATTATCTGGAAGCCCATTAAGGAGGAGATGCTCTGTAGATGAGATAATAGAGATTTAAAAAAGAGTAAGCAAGGATTATTTCAGAGGATGTAGCACCACATCACTGATACTGTGTGTAAGACTTCCCATTCCTTTCTGTTAACACCATTAACATCCTCAAGGTAAAAATACTTTACGTATCTGTATTTTCTACCAGTTTTGCACCTCAAGATGCAACTTGAAGATACATATTTATCACTCTTTTACAGGTAACAAGATACAGAGGGCACTAAAACCAAAAAGTATAGAGGACATTGAGGTGTCTTGCTCAAAATCATAAAGAGAATCTGGACAAGAAAACGCTGGAGCCCCAGTATTTTTTCTGTGGTAACTATCCAAATTGCATACAATATTATCCAGACCCAAGAAACCAAGCTCTGTCTCCCACCTTTCCCAGCTTCCCATGTGTGTATTCACTGAAGAAAATATTTTGCCTACTTCCAGACCCTAAAATCTGTGACATTTGAGATATCCCCATGGGAAATGTCCTCCACCGCAGTGAGTATGTTTGTCATTGCATCATAAAGCCAGTGATGCTGTCAAACCAGAACAGCTCTCTTCTTCTTCTTCCATGATGTATTTAGAGAGGAATAATAATATATCTATCATTATACACATCAGGGTGATTATCTGGAGGGACAGATAATTTTGTTCCATTCCCCACATGATTAAGGAACACTTTTGGCAGCAAAGAGATCCCAGTTCTCATCTTTTCTTACTGAGACTGTATTATCTTGTCACCTTCTTGAAGATTTTGGTGGCAAAATCATTTAAGGACTCCAACCCCACCCTCTGACCCCGCTGCACGTTAATGCATCACACCCCGTGCACCGCCCCCTTTGTACCACACTGCCCATGGGCCAGGTTGTAAATCTGCCCTCAAAACTGATCACTGTTAAAAATAATCTCCCCAAAATAGAAGAGTGAAGGAGTAAGGGTTACCAGGGTTATTTTTAACCCGCACTGGTTCAATGGTCTGATTTACACCGGCGACCCACCGGAGGTTTTTTTGGCCAAGCGTGGGTGGCACATCATGGTGTGGAGGAGAGGGAAGGGATGGCTGTGGGCACATGGGATGCTAAGCTGGGCTTTGAGGCTGAAGCCAGCATGTGGTAAAGCCTGGCCTCAAGGACACCACTCAGAAACCAGAATAAAACTATTCAGCAGCAGTGGTAGTGGGAGATTCAAAATAACTACAATGGAGCAGTGTAGTAAAAAATAGATGGGGACCAAGAGACCTGCAGACAATTTCATCAACACCCTAAAAATGATCACATCTCTTCTAAACAGCCTTGATATAGGCTGGAGTCATTGCCCTGTTATTCTGCCTTTCAACAGCTAATATTCTGATTCTACTACTTTTTGAATACCATCTTGCTGAATTTATAACAGTATTTTCAAGAGACATCTTCCTCGTTTGAGTCCAGACCAATTAAAAATAGGCAGTCATAAATCCTGCCCTGCTATTTTTAATACTTCATTAAAACCTGAGAATTATAAAGGGACTATGACCCAAAATAAAGAGGTTTTATTTTGTAGCTTGGTTCAATTTGGTTGATCATGGAGTGTGAAATGTTGAAATAATGATAACATTTCCCTCCCTCTTCTAAAAGAAATTTCCCTTCCTTTTCTAAAAGTAAGAGCAAAAGAAAGTGATGAGAAAAAGGCCACTATTTTAGTTGGTACTGGGGATGAAGAAAATATCCTAACCACTGTCTGGTATGCAGAAGAGGAATAAAAATATCACCTTTATTACCCAGCTAACCCAACATCACCCGACATTTGAGACAGATATACAGCTAGCCTTAATTACTGAAACTACTTCTGAGGTTGATTTTTGACACTGAAAACACGCACATAAAACTGTGTTGAGCTAAATGCATCAAAGGACAACAGTGATGGAAATGCCATTTGGAAGCTTTAACTACACATTTACTTACTAAATACTGCAATATTTTAAAACACCAGCATGATTATGTGGACAGGATTCTTTTCAGTCAGTACTACCCTTTTCCTTTCCCCATATGCTACTACTTGTATTCAAGAAATCTAACTTCTTAATACCAAGTGTGCTGAATTAATAGATCTCCAACATACTCCATTTCCAGCTTTGAAGGGAATGTTTAACCTAGCATTGCTCTGTACCATTATTTTTAACTCAAGCTGTTGTTTTTTAGGGTTTTTTTCATTTAGAACAATATGGTCTACACAAACGACACACATTTCCTGTAAGTCAAAAACTGCAAAAGCAAACAGATGGAGATACAGACTAAGAAAAGAATTAGAATATCAGAATACAAAAGTTGATCTTTGAATCCTAGATTACACGGGGAGGCAGATCCCTGTATTGGCATCTCGCTGTAAAGCTCCCACATTTTTCTTTACTTTCTGCTGCCTTTCACACCACACTGACCCTTGGTTGGATATCTGAATTCTACCTCCACCTGTGCAACAGGGAATTATAAACACGAATTCTGGGGTGTATTCTAAACTTCATTTTAACTACTCCAGTATGTACAGAAGTAGGCCTCATGTTCTAAAGAAGATCTCCTGTAGCTGGAGAAGAAACTCCACGATCCTGGTGCTGATCCCTGTACATCTGTGCACTGCCTTCTGGAGAGCTTGGCAAATTCATGTTTAGGAAAAGGGTATTTAAAGGGAAGCAAAGCAGCCCTGTATTTAGAAGAGTATGGTGCTAAGTACTTGCAGTCCTCAAAGAATACCCCCTTGGTAATAAATGTTCTTTCTCCCTACCTTCCTGTTCTTCCCACAGCAGAGAGGAGCAGTATCAAACACAATACTGAGGAAAGTATGCCCTCAAAACAGCTGAAATAGGATTCCCCATGAAGAAAATGGAGGAGGCAGAAAGCAAGTTCTAAAACCCAAAACAGTCAGCATCACACAGGACTAACATTGCTAAAAATTGCCCTCCCTCCTCCTACATCCATACTCTAGACAGGAAAAGTTCACCTGCCACTTTATGAAATTCTTCTCCCGCTGTACTCGAGGAGGAAGTAGATAATCAAGATTTCCTTAGATATAAAGAATAACTACCCACAAGGCTATTCTTTCCACTTACAGAAACTTATTTTTCTTCAAAATACTTTTAATTAATCTGTAACAAAATCAAAATTATTTCTACAGATGTACCCAAGGACTGTGATTTCTGACACTACACACTGGCATCTAGGGACACTCCAGACCTTAACTTGATTTAAATCATGCAATTAAAATGCAGGTTCAGTTTTTTCATGTACCAAAGGACTATAACCTACATTCAAGTTCAGAAATCAGAGACATATTCACTTATGTAATCACCCAGGGCAGAGAGAGCCACCAGTAGTCCTTCAACATTTGTGGCTAATGCACATCCAGTTTAAAACCTCAACCCTACAAACATTTACATATGAAATAGTTAATCATGTCCAAGAAGGAAGCCACTAGTCAAAGTTATGCACACGCCTAAAGCTCTGTAGACTCAGGGCTTAAAAATTTAAGACAATACCTTTGCTCAGAGAAGAAAAACTAGTTTTATGGGAGCACTGTTATTCCTGAAGTCGTGTGTCATTCAACACAAAGACTCTTCACTGAACTTGAAATTACTTATGCACCTTTTAAGTATGTTTCTACTGCTTCAGACAGCAAGGGTTTCCTGTCATGTATCCTACCAGATGTAATACATAGTGAACACTAATTTTTATATAAAAACCAGTAAAGGTAACACATACGTATTTGGCTTGTTCACTTACCCCTACACAGTTACCCCTTGCTTTCAGAGAAAAGAAAAATTTAAAAAACCCCACTGCACTCCAACTGAATGGAAGAAAAAAAAACCCCAAGACAGAAGAGACAAGGAAAATCAAGTATTTCAGTACGAGGCAGGTCACGGGAACTTGTTACAGCATTGTTACAGCTCACAACCTGAACTATCACAAACAATGGCAGCAGGAGAGCTGTGGGCACCCAGCCAGTTCAGGAGCACATAGGGTGTTGTAAGGAACCACTGTCTTCTCTCTCCAGTATTCTCCTAAAACTATATTCAAAGCATGAGGGTTTTTGGTGCCCTTAGTAGTGGAGATCATCCATGGAGGGGCCAAGTATTCCCATGGATAACACTGACAAATGTTTACATTAAAGAGGTGTCACACTAAAAATCTCAAAATATCCAATTTATCTAAGATGCTTTAAGACAAAATGACAATTACTACATTTTATGTGCTAGAGAAGAACTATACATCTCTCCCTCCATCAACCTGTCTGTACTTGTTGAACTTTGAAAATTACTGGATTTGAAGATTACAGTATTTCCAATCAGTTGCTAACACCATATGACTTCTGCCTTGTATGCAAAGTATGTTTCTGGTTGTTTGGTTTTTTCCTTTTGATAAAGGCTGACCAAAGCAGAGAAACTCCTAGAAGTGGCAACAGGTGGAAAAGGTAACTGTCACTGGTTTGACAGAGTAGTTTGTTCAATAATGTTTACAAATCAAGAGTTACAAAACCTTGCTGTGGTGCAAACTATCCCACATCTCACTGTTATTTGCACTTGCACTTTCATTTCAAGCATCTGCTCAGTCCTAGATGGACAAAAAATTCTGGTGTAAATGAATCATGATTTTGATACATCACCATAAATCCTCCCCTCAGCCCCCTGGAACACTGCACAGAGAGAGAAATACCAGCTTTGAAACACTGCTGTACTGCTGCAAGTATAAGGTACTTCATGGTAATTAATAAAAATATCTTCTCGGTGTTGAAGAGTTCAGTGTTTGCAAACTGTATTTCCATGGGCTTCTGCTACTTAGCCTGCTTGAGATACAGGAGAAATTAATCACTGTGAGTGGGCACAAAGTTATATCATCAACTAAATAATTATCCTTTGTGCATTTACTCTGGGTCTGCTGGCACCTTGAATGATTAACCAGACTGGGAGGGCTGAGGCAAGGACGTGTGCGTGGAGCCTCTGTAGAAAGTCTGGCTGACACAGAGTCTGAATCAGCAAGAAAACTCCACTGTTCTTCCAAAAGGGAGAGATTCAGTATCACTGAACACCAGCTAATCATCAACAGAGTGCTGAGTGCATCTTCACTCCTTCTGGGCAAGGCAATTCCCAACAATATCCAAACTCTACACACAGCACTGTCCATCCGTGTCCACCTGTAGCTGATAATTTCACAGAGTACAAAAAGCAGAAAAGCAGACAAGGGTTTCTGCATTCCTAAAGGATCAGCTGAACATTCTGGTCGTGTCATCAGACACTTACTTGATTAGCATTGACCAAAGGCACGTCCTTCAGTAATTCTCAAAGAGCAGCCCACTGTTTTGGGGAAATATTTACTCCAGTGCAGTGAAATACAAGCCTGTGCAGAAAGGCCTGGCTGCAGCCAGGGGTTACTCACCGGTGGGAAATCAAAGTCTATCTGGTTGGCTAAATTTAAGATGTAGTCGATTCGAAACTGGTTCTCTGGGTTGGCTAGTTCCACTGGAGGGGCCAAATTGCCCATTGCTGTCACTATTGTCTGCAAAGACAAAAAAGTAAAATACTGCAGAGAGTGTCTAAACAGCCATTTTGAATAAGTAAAAACAATGGCTCCTAAGCTTACCTCTATAGCTTCTTTAATATTGTTTTTAATATCCTGGATTTTCATTTTCTTCTCCCTGTAATAAAAAGATACATTATTAAATTCAGAAGCCACAAAAGCAGAATATCTTTTTAAAACCAAACATGAACTTGAAAAATATCAAAACTTTATTGTCCCTATTGACTGAAGTGCTTTCAGTCACTGAAGACTTTTATAGAGACTTGATTAAATATCTCAAAACTTCTCTACTGAAACAGTAACATCTATTTGCATCCAAAAATCAGCATCTAATTATGCTTAAATAAAAATTTATTGCAGCCTTAGAGTGGGACTAAGACATTCTGCAAAATCAAACAGATTTTGATTCACTTGAATGCAAACACTAGACAGGAATGAAAGTTCTTTAGAAATGTATAAAGTGGAAACAAACAGAAAGAAAAAAAAGGTGTAAGTTATTAAAATTAGAAACAAATGAAAGGAGACCAAAGAACCTCAAAGTACAAAAAAATTAAAGCATTAAAGCACAAAATGGTGCCACAGCAGAACAGGAGAGAGCAGAGAGCTCAACCTGACAGAGACATTGAAACCAACAGTTTGGACACAAAACATAAAATAAATAGTAAAGGGTTAATCCAAGTATCTACAATTACCTCTTGACTACAAGGAGAGGAATAGGCTAGAACACCACTTGGAACAAGCACTATCATTTGGGATTCACTGCAGTCAAATTAACAAGCCTAACAGGCTGAAGCAAGAGTGCAAACCAGTGCTATGCTGCATTTTTATTGGCTTTAGTGTCAAATCTGACAACAGTTACTTTCAATGCTGTATAGTGCAGTCCAGTGAAATGCATGATCCAACATCTGGTAGAACCAGGAATCAGCACCCTCAAAGCATTACTAGTATTGAGTCTGTAAACTGTAATTTAATTGCAAGGCACTACGACAAAAATTTTACATTATTAATTTCTTGCTGTAAACAGCATAAAATTATTAGTTTGAGGTATACAAAGTTAGCCATGTCATTAATAAAATAATCCAGCTGAATTGTCTCAGTGACCTTTTAATCTTCATTAAACTGCTTTTATAGAACACTTTGATTATCTGAATATTTACACCAACTTTTAATTTTTTTTTTATCCTTTTGAAAACTAAGATTTTCCAGTTCAGTATCCCAGAAACTTTGAACTACCAACAGCACTTTTCCTTTTTTCACCCTTTTAAAGGTAGTAACCCACACTTTCGGCTTAAAGACCACAGCTTGAATATCTCACTTTACTGAGTTTATTCAGCAAACACATTGCAAATGCTTTTTGTCACTTTTTCCTTCCTATAATTATTCACAACCAACAACCAAAACGAAACTGAAAGCACATTCACCGACCAGGAATGCAGAAGAACAGAAGAAAAAAAAAATAAAAAGAAGTACTGCTTAAATAACAAGGCAGACACAGACATCCAAGAGTGGTGGGAATTCTGGTCATCAAATGAAAAATTAATGCAACTTCTTTAAAAAGAAGACAGGGTCGAGGAAACCCCCCCGTGGCAGCCGCACGTTCCGCTGCCTTTTAGGCACAGGCGTGGAGGATCTGATTCTACATTCCCCAGTTGTGACAGAATGATTGCAATGCCAGTGCTGCTCTTACACATGGAAAGCAAACAGCAGCATCAAATCATCGTGTTCAGGATGACTTGGCTGTGGAGAGAACGGGTCTGAATCAGCAGCAGAACTCTACCAACAGAAACAGGATTATCCCCAAACATCAGCTGCTCACCGCTGGCCACGGACCCTCCGCGGTTTGGGGCAGGGTGGGGAAGGTCAGGGGAGCTTGATGCGGCGAGAAAATGAAATTATCGATAGTCAGATGAAAATTCTTGGGTTTCCTTTGACTCTTTCACCTACCTACAGACCACCTTATTCCTGAAGACCACCAGTTTTTTGCTCTGTGCATTTGGCACCACTGATGAGAACAAGGCAGCGACCCAAGAAAGGCCAAAAGCACCAAATTAAGGAAAATAAATAACACAGGAAAAGAGAGGAAAAACTGAGGGCTTTTCACCCTCTTCCTTCCTATCTTCCACGCTTTCCAGGCCTTAAGAAACTCTCCATTCCACAACCAAGACTCAGGGTAGGTGCAGAAATCCTGTATTTTTCAGTTGGTACACGTACGGTTGCAAACCCATCATCTGCTTTCTGTTTTTAAAAAACATGTTTCATTAATAAAAATATGTAAATAATGGCATGAAAGCAGGAAATGTTTATCAATGAGAGTGTAAGCAATTTGTCTGGCTTTATTTTGCCTCCGATTTTCAGCTGGATCTTCAACTTAATGAACATGTATCTGGATTGTGCCCTGTTGAGATCAAAAGGGCAACTGATACGCTGAAAGCCAAGTAAGACATCAGTATTTTTAAAGAATTATCAGTCATTTTGCTTCAGTTTGGAACATCATCAGAAAGACAGAAGTTTAGGAAGTTGTTTTGTTTTTGTTATAAAGCAAATTGTAGCTATTCTCTCTCCCCTGGAACACTTGGGATTAACTGTCTCAAAGCCTCAGAGAGGTGCACATTTACCTGACTCTACAACAAACCACATTATTTTTATCACAGGTTTCAGTCAAACTTCCACATTTACACCTCTCAGCTGATCCTCATGCTACTAAACAGCACTGCGAGGTGATAATGAATATGGAGAAACATTAAACTCCAGCAATTAACAAACTGCTCGATAACCATCATCATCTTTACAACAAGGATACTCAGAGTTCCTATTTCTGGTGTTGTTGCCATGGCCCTATAGCCTGCCCAGTAAACAAGGACTCTTATTACACAGCAGTGAATGTATCACTGCGTTTTGTGTTTTGTAATGTTTACTAGGCATAAACTTTCCATGACAATGAGACACTTTATTCTTCTGGAACTCAACATGTTCATCAATCACCCATCCAAGAGTAGTTTAAATACAACTGTAACTTCTCACCAAGAAAAAAAATAAAAATAAGGTGACATTCCTTTTACTCAGGGACTGATGAGATGCAGCACACAAAAGCTACAACCCTTTGCCTTCCCAGAATTGGGGTTTTTTCTTCAGAAATCCCAGCCAGGTTGCACCTCAAATTTCCCCAGAAAAGACACAATATTCAACTTAGAAACATACTCTCGCTTTTTAAATTTCTTATTTCCAGGTGCTGGCACAAAACCACAAAAGAAAAAAAGCTGGGCTCCCAAAAAGTTTTCCTCTGGAAGATCCCAAGTAGGCCAGGAATGGCACTGTGCTATCCTGGTTAACTAAAGACTGATGTCTCTGCAGGCCTATTCTGTATCTTTAGATGCCATGGGTTAATAAGGTCATACTTTTAATCTTGTTTAAAACTTTTGCTTAGGCTGTGTAGGGTAGGCCAAACAAAGCATTAAACTCTATTAGTTGAGGATTAGAAGAAAAATCTCAAATCCTGCTGTTTTCAATATTTAAATGGGCCAAAGCAAAGCTGCACATAGCTTTCAGGAAAACTAATAAAGTCTATTTTAGGTACTACAAAAAAAAAAAAAGACGACATTTTAATTCAAGTAACATTAAATTAGAATGACATAAAAGGTCAGGAAAATCAAATATTCCTTGAAAACCAACCTAATCAGTATTTAGTAAAGAACTCCTCCACCTGTAGCTGAGTTTTACTTTTAAAAAGGTAACATTTTTACTCAGACTTTATCAAATCCAATGTAAAGAACACATTACCAAACAGATTATCAGAAAGCAAACTAATTTAATTTTAATGTTCATTTTTGGTTTACTTTCCAGATAATATGAATAACCATTAATTGGAAAAAAAATTTAAAGTTTAAAAAGAACATTCCAGAGGATGAGGATTCAGTTCACCCTGAAACCTTCTACATCTCACAGGTAGAAAAATAATTTTTAAAAAAGGTGCTGAAATGAATGGCCAAAACAAAACATGTTAAAGAATTGGGGGGAGACACAGATGGACAAATAGGGAGATGACAGGACATAACCCCTTAATGCCATTATCCTAAAAGCCAAGACGTTTGAATTTCTTGGTCCCTGTTGACTGGTTAAGAAACCAAACACCTTGTTGGAAAGTTCTATAGCTCTGGAAAGTACATAGAGACTATTTTAATAAGGGACCTTAAAATGTAATCACATTGTTCTTTACAAGGTTGTGAACAGCCCAGCTTCCATCACCTCCAGTGATCAGTGTCACACAGAAATTACCTTTATTCCTGAAGCACTGTCAAACTTCCCTCACTCCTGAAACCTGCTGACACAACAACTCCAGGGAGTGCAAAACTTCCCTTCCCCGTGCAAAGCACTGCAGTTCAGTGAGTCAATTCACAAGTGCCAGAGCCAGAATGAAAATCTTACAAAACAATTCAGTTGCTTCTGGCTTTTTATAGGAGAAAACGTGTAGCACACACGTGCATCTCCCTGTTTTCAGGTATTGCCAACAAATGGGAATGCACAGGGAAGTAGCCACGGGCTGTCCCCTTTTGCTCACCTTCAAAAGCCCATCACAATTACACATGGAAGCCAACGACAAGTTAACAGATCAATTTTGTTTTAAAACACAATTTGGTTCTTTGACAGGCAGTCATGCACTTCACAGGCATGCGAGCTTTAAACATGTCTATTCATCTAAATACGGGGTCTTTGATGCAGTGAAACATCTGATGGATTTCATAAATATTCCATGAAATCTGCATTAGAATTTGTTTACTGCACCTTATGGAAGTTAACAGAAATGCAAACAGCACTACCTGCCAATCCACCTCAGAAAACAGAGCTGTGCAGTCAAAATCTTCAGACACAAGACTACGAGCAAGGAAATTCAATTAAGGTTTTGCTACCAATCCACATCACAAAAATCCCGCAGTACTTCACAATTCAACAAAGAGATAAATTTGGTTTAGCAGCCTGGGTTATTTCTAACAGAACATGCAATTACCTCAAAATATAACAGCTAGAACGGCAAACAGGGCAGAGGCCAAGTTAGAGGCACTTGAAAATGGGGAAAAATAGTTGCTTAAGAGTATTCAGGGTGAAGCTGAAATAATTCATGTTAGACCTATGACAGAGTTCCAATTTTACAGACAAAACTGCTAAAATGCAATAGCAAAACCCACTGAGTATCTTCTGCAAGTTGAACACCATTTCTATCACACCACTGAGATACCTCAGTAATTCTGACAACTTCAAAGAGATTTTCTATTTTGTCCTGTTCAAGACCCAAAAGGACAAACCCTTGCAGTACCACAGGGCAGGAGCTGCCACGCAGCAGCTCCACAGCAGTAACTCTGTACAGCTTTCGACAGGAAATATGATTTACTTGAGTCCTCACTTGCAGCAGAACTGGAAGAGATTTTCTAACCACATTAATACTTTGTTCCCTTCCTGCTGCTGGCTGCAGAGCCATAGTTTCCCCTCCCTACCCGTGTTCTTTCTTCAACACCACCTTCCTCCTCCCATCATCACTTTGCAAATTCTTGGGTTTATTTCTCTGAGATTCTGGGTATCACCAGATTGTACCATCCAGCTACCAAAGATGATTTACTGTGAGAGGAAATAATAGCTATGAGGATAAACTATTTGCTTTCTCTCTAAACAAATAACACCTTTTGGAAAATGAAAAACCCAACAGGCTGAGTAATTTTGTCATGGTATACTTCGAATTAAACACACAGTTAAAAACTGGTAATGTTGCACAGATCTAATTTTGACCTAAATTATTTGGGAGAACTTAGTTCAATTATCCCCTGTAGCATAATCACTTTCTCATAGAATATGTGATGCAATATATAGAATAGACAATACATAAAGGGCTTCCACAAATTCCCTTTTAAATATTGGAAAAAGCACTCTAAATTGCTTTACCATTTCTTGTTTCAATATATTACCATCTTTACCTTCATGAGTTATATGTACATCTTACTATGTGGCCATAAACAGATGAACGTGATAAGAAATACAAGCACAAAGTGATACCTTCTATTAATGGAACAACAGAACTATTCTCTAAGTTAAAAGTCAAGAAATACAAATTATTGAAGCATCAACTAAAAAACACATCACATCTCTTTGAAAGCAGAAATTCTGTTATTTTCCATCATTACTTGCACTGCAGTGTTAGGGGTCAGGGGTGACTTGTCCAAAAACTCTACAAAAGGCATCCCTGAATATAAATCTAATTAACTCAATATTTAGTTTTATTTTATCTCTGCCCACTGTGACAGGCCAAGTGTAAAGGTTAAAGGGCAACTTTATTGAGCCTCTACAAACATTCTGATGCAGAGACTGGTTGTGGGCAGGCTTTGCTCCTGATGGAGTTCCAGGAGCCAGGAGGGTGGTTGGACACGCACCTGAAGTCTGTCCCAGGGGCTGCTCCTGCAGCACATGGAACCCTGGTCATTCCACCTGCCCAGGTGGATGTGGCACAGAGATGCTACTCTGGCTCTAAGCCACCTTCAGGCTCCCCTTCAGCTTTACAAATTCCTACATAAAACCAGTTTAACTGGTTTACAGTCCCTTTATACCTGTCAGTGGCACAAAGAGACCATCACAGACACAATATTAAGAAGCATAACTCTGCTTATCCTGCTCCATTTACTTCAACTAATTAACTAGCAATAGTTTAGGTAAGGGATGAAAACAGAACTGTTCACAAAGAGCTCTGTGATGTATGAGGCTGACAAAGGCTCTTTAATTCATACTGTACAATTAAACACCTTTGTACATTGCAAGTCTGGTCTGTAGCTCCCCAGACATGCACACAGAGGGGAACACACTGCTCTCATTTTCTTGTTTTAAGTACAGGTAATTAAGCATATTACAATAAAAGATGTTCTCAGAAGTTTAGTATTATCTCCAGATACTTGATATAATAATTAACAAGGCTACAGAGTCTTTGGAGGACAATCTGATTCCTTTCTAGGCTGGGAGGACACCTCTCAGAACCAGCAGGAACGGGAGGATTCCAGTCAAATTGCTGAATCATCTTGCCTGGTGCAATTCACTACTTTGAGATAATCAAACTGTTGTCAGGAAGCACAGAGACTTTTCCATTTATTTATTTATTTAAGCATTGTGAATGTAGTCATTATTAACACAGACTAAAGGAAACATGCCCATCGGCCACCACCTTTTTGAAACACTTCTGTCCAGCTGTGCAACAGCACTGAAATACAGCACGTGACACCTCTCAGCATGGACCCTCCAGTGTTTCATGTTCTGCCTGTACATCCATCCCTCACAGCAGATCCAGGGGTCTCCTGAGCTACCTGACTGGGTCTATCCATCTCTGCATGTCCAGAAAATATCCTGTTGTGTGAGTACACACTGACCAGGCACTGCAGCACATGTGGATTAACAGCCCCTTCTGTTAAAATTGGGCCATTTGATGCACTGTTCGTCACTCCATCCTCGGCTCTGCAGAGCCTTTGCTTTAAAATACAGGCAGTCTTACAGGGAGCCTTGTTCTTACCTTGGTTTTCACTTTCAAAGCATTTTTGTCTAACCTTTGAAACACTGATTTCATGAGTGGCCTATGAGTTTCATTTGCTCTAACACTGTTTTGTAAGTGTCTGTATTCCAGTAACTCCTTCAGGTAGGATTGGGTAGGAAGCTTTTGAAAAGAAGGCAATCACATCCCAGAGCTCTTCAGGGGCTCATGCACAAGAATGAGAGGAATAGCTCCTATAATGGCTGATGACCTCACTGCTACTTAAAACTGAAAAAGTACATAGCTGGCTAAGTGCCAGTATTAAATGGAAAGAAGCCCTAAAATAAAAATGGCTGGAACACTGGACGCCAAGTAAGGACAAACACGAAGCGGCCAAAGCAGGATGCAACGCGGCAGGGAAAGCAGGGATGAGACAGGTGGAACATGGCTGGTCCTGAAAATACCTTGATTTTTTTTAGTGATTATGATCTCCATTATCATCGCAAACACTTCTGGCATATGATATTTTAGACAGGTGATCTGGAAAGTGCCTGTCTCTAATAGTGACAAAACCCAAGGTTTTTAATCCAAACCCCTACACGGTGGCAGGTAAGACACAGATGTCAGAAGGACACCAGCCCAACAGAAACAGAAAAAAGGGAAGGTTCAAATTCATACAAAATCTGTCCCACCAGGAACAAGGTGAATTCTACAAAACAAGCTACTTTTTGCTTACTGGGGACATATACTTTAGTTGTTCAAAAAACGTTACGTGCAATCTAAGTTCGCTAACATAAAATCTGGGAGAATTATTACAATATTCAAGTGCATGTGCTCATGGAATCCAATTTCAGTGCAATTTTATCACAGAAATTCTTACAGAACATCTCATCAGGGCGTAAAAATTCCCCCTGAAATACCCAGAAAAAATAAATCTTGTGAAATTTGTCAAGTATTGATAGATTTCAAGAGTTGTTGGGTATTTATAGTTCCAGGCCGTGTATGAATTTACTTTGATTGTGTATGTAAACTGCATTTTTAGAACACAGAGTAACTAAATATTGGAATGAGCAAATCTGAGCAAAATCTGTCCCTTGGAGACCCAGGTTGGAGCACAGGGAGGCAGGTGTAACACAGCACACAACAAAGCAAGGTGCTGACAACATTGGCTCTAATCCATCAAAGCACTTAAGCACATGTTTAATTTTAAGCACATGAGTAATTCTATCAACTTTAATAGGGCTACTCATGGTTTAAGTACTGTGATGGATGGGGGCCAGAATGTGCAGAACCTTTAAGAATGCCGCATGGCCTATGTTTCATGAAGAAAATATGGCATTCTCCCACCGAACAATTAAGTTATAAACGCTCTGAAAGCAAAATTTACCATAAATTGAACCCAGCTCTGCTCATGTAAACACAGAGGTGCAAGTTATTCCACAGTCTGTGAAGATAAAACACGATGAGGCTTCTCATGTGCAAGATGTTCATGAATTTTTACACTTTGCTTCAAAACAGGGGGATCAGTTAAGCAGCCTTATGGAGAAAGGACCAAGAATTTAGCTACTAGCGACACTTCTTAAATAAGATGCTACTAGAAGCAGTTTGAAAACATGAGTACTACAGCCTTTCTTGCCTGTACAGACACCAGTATAATACAGGTTCAACTGTAACTGGCTTAACAGTGCAGTAACTCCTCTCTAACATCAATTATTTTGGAGACTCAAAGCTCTACACATGCCTCTTAAATTAATGTTTTTAAGAAAAAATATTATTTATTTGAAGTATTTTATACAATTCTTCAATAAGTCAATATTGAGGATGTGAAAAAGAAAAAAAAAACAACCCACATCCACTCCAGGACAGCCTCTGTAAATCAGAGGTGACTAACTTGATCTCTAAACCACTCACAAGAGCATTCTTGGTCTTGTTTTATCTGAATATGGCTTCAAAGGATTGTTACCAAGTTTTAGAAAACGGCTTTCTAAGAAAGGAAAGAATTGAACCCTTTGAAAAATACTTAACAGACGTTGGTCAGGAGATCAAATGAGTCTCACTAAACAGTAACACACAAAGAATCATCTGGTTTTATCCCTGCACTCATAAGTCAGAAAAAAGCCACAGAAAAATTTTGGGACAGCCATACTGTCCCAAATGTACAGTGAATTTTAACAGCTTCTAATATGCTATCAAGTAATATCTGCTCTAAAACAAACAGTAGAGAAGAAATCAAAGTCAATTAAATGATCCCTGCACCAGGGACAACCCCCCCATATCAAAGGTAATGTTACAGTGTCTGTCTGCTACCACTTGCAGGCTTGTCTTGATTCTAATGTTGCCTCAGACCTTCAACCAAAATGTATTCCTTCCCTAATTGCTATCACTCAAAATTTGGTACAGTACGCTTTTGCTCTGACTGTTCCCCACAGAATTTGACATTAACACAGTTATTTCACTCCTTGATTTGTCAACAAATACGACTGAGAACAAATGTGTGTTTACGTTTGGGGTTTGCCATTATTTTGTTTTCCTTTCTTCTTGTTCTTTCTAATTTGATTTTTTTTAACTTGTTGGTGAACACGCAGCAAAGAGAACACAAAAACAAAGAGCTTCTGTGTGGACTGTGTTTTCTAAGATATCTTCACCAAGGGAATTATATACTACTACTTATTAGATGGAATTTATAGAAAATGAAGTACACTACTAGGGAACTTAAAATTCCCTCAAATACAATTTAAAAAGAAAATGCTTTGAAACTATGTCACTGCAGTCTCTACTTTTCATTAGAATTCTCAGCTTATTAAACCAGCGTGTCTACCAACACATTTTGTAGTGCTACTGCTGTTGACAGTTTTAATAATAATTTTGACAATTTCTAACTTGAAAAGCTTTTAAAGTTATCTCAATAGAGCATTTTAAAATTATTTTCATATAACAAATGAGTTTATCTTTGACTTCTAATACTTGTACTTCACTTGTGCACATCTATCACAGCAGAACTGTGTGAGAGCACAAGCTTATTATCCTTGTTGATAAGGGAATGGAGGCAAAGGGACCATGTCTCCAAAAGGCCATTCAGAATAACTACGACAGAAGTAAGCTTTTCTCCAAAAAACACTCAGGAGGTCAAAGCATCGTATCAGGTAAGAACAAACCAAAGAAAACCCACCACAGACTCTGCTTCCAAAAAACCTACACGGCAGTGAGTGAATCCCCAGCACAACACACAACTCTCAGCTCAAGTTGTCTTTATTTCACATATCCAATGCTTTTACCATTTTTAAAATAAGGAATGGGTTTTATCTTGTGAACTTCAGCGTGTCCTCACTGCTTCCATCAATGTACTGGTTAATCAGGGCTGTTATTCCAGATTCAAGCACAGACACAGTTGCTTCTGTTCCAAACCGGAATTGAAAGCAGTTTCTGCTTTATTCAGGATAGGTTTGAAATACTTTTCCAAAGTCCCAATCGTTGTTAAACGATCTTCTCTTACTCTGCCATGAGTGTCAGTGAGCTGCTAAATCCTCAACAGAGCAAGTCTACCAACATCCACCACAAATAAACCCTCAGCTTCCGTCACTCCTGATTACAGCTCACATGAAGCTTCACAGATCAATACCCAGCTTCATCTTTATCAGGGTTGGTAATGCCACAGGCACACAACTTCTTACTCATTTCTATGCAGTAAGAAGCTATTATATCATGACATGAGACAGCGAGAATTAACAGAAGCAAAATTCGGTATGAGCTAATTCCATTAAAAGAACATTTTTATCAGAAAATCAAAACTCCTGCATACAGAGTCTCAAGTAACCTCACTGCATTGCTGATTATGTTGCATGTCACTGGTGTTACTACTACATTTTTACTGAGACAAGACTGTGCTGAATCTCCAGGCTGCACAAGACAAGGACTGCACTGCCCATGGTAGCTGGGGAATGCTCACACCAGCCACCACAAAGCAACGCTGCTGAGAGCACTGAACAAGACCCACCACACGGAATCCGGCAGGGAAAGTCTTGCACAAGTCTCAGCATTGTTCTAAAAAAAGGTTTCAGCACTAAAAAGCTTGTGGGTCTAAACCAACATCTGCTTTTTCTTCCAGGAGGTCCCTCCCTTCCCCGGGTGAAGCCCTGGGCAGACAGGGACGGCAGCACCAAAGCTGCCCCAGCGTCTGAGGGAACACAAAACTTTCCCCTCTAGATTAACATGTTCCAGCCCTAAAGCCCTGAGGTACAGTAATGTTGGCTCAGTTACAGCCAAGGTCATTTGTATCAAGTTAAGGCTGCCCTCACCATAAAAGAAAAAGGTATAGTTTATATCTGTTAAGGGAGGAACAACCCGTGTGTTCACATCTCCTGCACAGTTCACAGGAAAATTCTGTGATTATTAGTCTTAAACAAAGAAGTCAAGGAAGCACAGACTCTCCTGCTACAAAAGGATGCTGGTTTTAAAATCTGATTTCTGATATTTTCCAATCTCCTATTGTTACAAACAACACATCTCTTCAAACTGTAAAATTCCAGGAGGAAGAGTTTCCATTTCACCTTACTTGTGCAATTGCCAGTGGTTTTGGCCAGATTCATGTTCTGAAAACATTTTCTCTGTTTTAGTCCTCCAAAGTAACAGGAGTAAAAAATCACTTAAATAAATTATGATCTTAAGAAAGGCAGTCTCTAAGTACAGCCAAATTAAACTTTAAACTCATCAAAACTAAATTAAAATTTAGCTGTTAGCATACTTTCCTCATATGCTCAGTAAAGGTCCAATGTATTTACACTCAGATGCCTTGACAGACTTATACAAGCAAAGTTACTCTCCTAACAGCCCAAGAACTAACACAAAAATTGTTTATAACCAACTTTCCATGCAAAAGACATGAACCATGTTGAATTTCAAAGCCAATACTGGAAAGAGTAAGCATAAGGCAAAAGTGCAAATAAAAAAACATTGTGCATAAATAAATTCTCCAAAAGCAACTCGACACCAAAACCAATGGGTCTCAAAGGCTACACCACACTGGTAACAAGCCCAAACTCAGATCTTTTCGTACTCTGGTGGCCCAGAGTTCAATGTGTATCAGCAATAGCTGCCTTTAAAGTATCAACACTGACTTCTATAATTATATTTAATATGATACGAGATATTTTAATTTCTTTTCCAGTTATTAAAAGTTTTGCACTAGCAGAAGTGAAAATGATATAAGAAAAGTATTTGTAAGTAAACATCAAATATTACCAGGCAACAACAACAAAAATACCCTCACTTCCTTCCAAGCACAGACAGTGATCATCACATTAAACCCATTAGCAAAATTCTTCAACCACTGTCAGGGAATATTGTTTCAGGCAACAGGTTCCACCTACCTGATCTTCTTGCTGGTCTGATTTTAGATGTCACTAAAAGACATCAAAAATACCTATTTTATTTCTAGCTATCTAGGGCTCTATTTACAGAAAAGTTGGAGTAATTTATTGAAAGAAGCTCAAGTTTCTGCACTGCTACTTCTGAAATAATTTTGCTCTGGATTAAGCAGAGAAAACAAAAATCTTCCTTCAATATAGAGAAGATGTAGAAATGAATCTGAAAACACGATACACATTTCCCTTACCTAGATATTGTATTTCCCATTATGTCTGTGTAGTAAGTGAACAATATATTCACAATTCAATTTTACAGTTCCTTAATTGTGTCTCAACCAGCTATTTTTAGTCACTGAAGCTTAAGCGAACACAGCACACAACTATGGTTTTTGGGCATACAGTCAGCACCGACTCCTGAACTCCTCCAAAGTCAGCCCTGAACAGACGGGGAGATGCAGAAACCTCTTCTCAGCTTCTTGTCTCATGTGCCTCACAAAACCTGCCTCTGTGCCAGCCAGCTGAATCCTACACCAATGGACTTTCCAAGCAATTTTTTTGGAAGTTGGTGGAGTAGTTTTTCCACCCGAGTTTTCTCTTATGCAAATTACTTCCCAACGCACACCAAGAGGCTGAGTCTTCTCTTCTTCTGGAGTTTGGATTCAAGCTGAGGACAAACAGATCCAGAGCATCTATGACCCAATTCACTGCCCAGTTCCCACTCGTGCAAAGCTAAGCCTGAATGTAAGAGGTACAAAAGACTTGAACAACTGTTCAGATTGTCGAAAGCAAACACTACCAAAATGAAAGTCTTTCCCTTGATAAGTATTAAAACCCCAAATATTTCAAGTAAAACACACAAAAAATTGCTTGTTTGTTTTTAAATCTGCTTAGGAAATGCTGTTTCTGGAAGCAAAAGCGCAACCCCAAGGTCACAACCTACCATGACCCTGGACTTCCAGGGACCCCCACCTCTAGTACCAGGAGAGCTCATTTAGCCAGGTAGGTACCATTTAGAACCAGGACAGTTCATTGATGTTTTGGACAAACACTCTGGATCCAAATTAGAACATTCCCCAGTGCAACACAAGCTAACTGGAAAAATTCAAAAAAGCTCTTCTTGAGAAGTCTGGAAGTCACAATATAGGAAACTTTCACTTTACTGTATTTAACATTTCTATATATTTGAACTCAACCAGTAAGACGAATGACCTTTTACTGAGCTCAAAATTGGAAATTAATTATACCTGAATAAGCACATTTATTATCATTTCCCCTGATAAAAGGGAAGTTATACTGTTGTAATTTAAGTCAAACTATGACAATGGCACAATTATCATGTCCTGGCCCTGACCTGACATTTCTAAATGATAACAGAAAAGTAAAAGATAGAGTTCATACCGACAGTATATAATAAATGAGAATGTTAGACCAAAAGTTACGTGAAAAATAATTTGCTGATACTCGACTCATCACTTAGAATATACAGCACCTTGTCATAATTATCCAATTACCTTCACAACATATGGTCCTTTAACTATTAACAATATTGTCTGAAGGAGAAACTTAGACACAGCTGAAGAAAATAATCTCCAGAGAGCATGTGTTGCTGTAACACTGCAAATTACTTAAACAGTATTGCTTGGGCACAATTATTGATCCAGCCAGCTGCTACTTTGGCTGCAACAAAACCACAGCAAAAGCTTTGAGAAAATGGAGATACCTTGGCTCTACCTGAATCTGACTGACCTCTCAGTGGTGCCCCAGCTAGTGCAGAGTTTATTAAAACAGGCAGCACAACTGAATTGCTGGATTTGAATTCTGTCTGAAAAACAAGGAAAACTAGAAACTTCAAAAGCAAACGAGGACTTTTTAGATTATGCAAGTATTAGGCTTCTTAAAGAAAAACATACTGAACGTGACTGAACTTCAAAACTTGTTACGAGTCTCGCTTCCTGGAGTTCCTGAAGTGCCAGTGGCAGAACCTGAAGAGGAATCACTGAGAGTCTCTCTCACACTTTTTCCCCTAATCCTCCCCAAGTGCAGTTTCTGACACATAACACTGGACTACACAAACCACTGGTCTAACCTAGTGTTGCACAGGTTCTTAGAAATTCTCTTTCTAGAAATTTCAGCAGACCAGATGCCACCGTTACAGAAAATGTGTGCCTAGTACCACAGATTTGATTAAAAGAATTTGGTAAACCATCAGTATCTACAAAGTTCTAAAATATATTATTTATGAGATACATAAAACAAACTACATGAAATATTTCTTCATTTAAATAAGAGAAACTGCTTCTCAGCCATGGGGTGAAACGAGAAAGAGAAAGAAGAAGAATGCCAAACTAAAGCATGTCTTCTCTCCCTCCACCTTCAAAAATAATAACAATAATAATAATTCTTAAAAAATTTAGAGCAACCTGCCTTAATAAAGAGCCAAAACACTTGTCTCTGGCTTGTGCTTTTGCATACCTGGCCATTCAGAGCAGTCCAACAGCAATTTACTGAACATTGCCAACCTTGACAAGAGTACTGCTAGAACACAGCTGTGCACAGCCCTTGTACTCACCACAGCTCTCTACTACGGCCCTTGTACTCACCACAGCTCTCTACTACGGCCCTTGTACTCACCACAGCTCTCTACTACAGCCCTTGTACTCACCACAGCTCTCTACTACAGCCCTTGTACTCAACACAGCTCTCTACTACAGCCCTTGTACTCAGCACAGCTCTCTACTACAGCCCTTGTACTCAACACAGCTCTCTACTACAGCCCTTGTACTCAGCACAGCTCTCTGCTACAGCCCTTGTACTCAGTCACCTGCGGTCACAGTTCTCAGCTCTCTGCCAACTTTCTGAAACAGCAGTTCTCAAACTTTTCTGTTCCTCCCCATTTCTGTTACAAGAACACCCAGACTGTGCCTGGGGAAGGTACACTGTTCAGAAAGGTGTTGAAATGCATCAGGGACACACAGCTTAGGAGAGCCCAGGCTGGTCTGGGAAAGTTGTGGGACAGAGGGAAGGCTGGATGAGCAAGAGCTGGATGAGCAGATGGGTGCTGTGGCTCCTGCTGCACCCCTGGCCCTGGCAGACTCTGCTTCCCTGGGATAAGTTCACAGCTATTGGGAAAAGAAAGGGAGAAATGGACCCTGCTGCTGCAATCACTGACATACAGCAAGAGAGACAAGGCTTTCCTTTCAAACATTTAACATACAGAATTACAAAATCTCTTTCTCCATTAAAAGTTTCACGGCAAGATAAATCAAGTTTATTCCCACCAGCTACAAGAGTGTATTTTCAACACATGCAAATAATATGCAGAAATGCCCTATCAATCTAGTACCTGGAAATCAGATAACACCAATGTACCTACAACGTAATGGTGTTCACTTGCATCTCCCCACCTACTTCTGTGCAGGAATTAAGAGAGACTTTTCAAAAGTTTAGAGCTATAGAACACAACATAACCAATATGCACATGCTGTGTGTTCCAAACACATTTATGAAATGTTTAGGTTACGTATTTTAGTAGGTTATTAGCAGTTGGTGTTGGCAGCAAAAAGCTATATTTCTCTAAAAACATAAATCATGTAAACCTAGTCATAAACATTTTTATGAGTAGGTTTTTTATAAAGCACTGTATTGACATGAGCTAGTCAATCCTTTCCTAAGGGGCAGATTAAGTATTAAAGTACATCCAAGGTGTGGCATCATATCAGTTTACCCTTAGTGGCAGTTACACAGTTAGAGCAAATTCTCTATCAGCTTCATCATTTGAAACCAGAAGCTTATGACAATGCTAAATTCTACCAACTGATTCTGAGGGAAGAAAATCCAGTGGACAACTTACAGTCTGAGCTGTGTAACTACATATGAAGTCACTACAGGGAAAAAATTAAAATAACAATTTTCACACTACATAATTATGAAATCCACAAGGTACAAAGGTGGTGCAAGTGTTCTGTCTTGAGCACTGTGCCTCAGAGTGTTTCAAATATCTGTCTGACCTAACTCTGTATTCATCCTTTTTGCATTAGCAATCAATAAAAAAAGAGAGGGGAGAGAAGAAGTATCTGGGTAATAATTTCATCTTGGGCAATCAACACTCATATCCAGCATTAATATTCAGGAAATGCCCCAAGTCTCAATCATTAATGATTAAGTATCACCACACCCTGGAATACTTTACTGCATATCTGTATTGACATCATGAGATCCAAACTTCAAACGTAATTGCTTGCCATTTTAAAGATCTTCTCGGAATTAAGGGACGCTCACTACAGCTCCATACAGAAACTCCACCTCTGTGCCAAGGCAACAGACAACAGAATTAAAAAAGCTGTAGCCTCAACTTCCAACACTTCAGCAACTTGAGGACATACCAGGATATTTTAAATATAAAGAATCACCTTCTCAAAGACTGAATTTAGCATATTTAAAACTTAGACTACAAGGGACTCCCTATACTTAATGAGAAACAATCCTTTATCATTTCACCTCACAGTACCATACATCTGGCTACACGACTTTCCAAAATATTTACAGCTGCACTCCTGAGCTTACACAACCCAGCTCTTGGTGAACACTAAACACATGCAAATGGCTCTAGGGATCCAAAACACCCCTGGACACCCAGTATGGCAGAGGAATCCCACGTTCCAATTCCATGACAGCCGCCTCAGCAGGGAGCTCCAACAGCAGAGGCTGCTGGCAGGTACCTGCAGCCCCTCCTGGCTCCTGCACCAGCTCAGACACAGCCCCCTGAGCAGAGGTGGGTTTGGACCCCTCCTCCCACTGTACTGACACCCCACAACACAGGAGTGGCTGCTGAGTCCTGGAACAGGCAGTTTCTAAAGAGGGATTTAACCCTTTCTCCCTGATGACGCTCTCCTGCCAAACCCCTTCACATGAACCAGCTACACAGGGTCCTGCAAGGTGCCTTCCACCAAATCTTAATCCACTAGATTCCAGAGAATTCAGGAGTTCAGTGACATTCAGATGTAATTCCACTGCAATCACCTCTATAACACCTTCAAATGAAACTTCTCAAAAAAGCTATCCTTGAAGTAGAGATTTTGATGTTTAAATGTTTGCCACCTTCTGGAGTATCATTAAAGACATTGACAAAAACCCCTGAAATAAGTCATGTATTTACTCTCACTTCGCAAAAAAAAAAGGACATTTATTTTGTGACTAAGATGTTCTCCCCAAAGTAACTGTGTGTCCTGTTTTGTTGAAACAAAAGCTGGACAAAAAGAGAAAAGCAAAAAGCAGTGAGTACTATCAAATTAGAGGACACAGCTGCTTGAAAACCTAAAGTTTAAGGCACTGCAGCCATACTGAATATCACTGCATATACAACTACTATACAAAGGGTTAATGTACCATATGTAGCCGTTAATTGTCTAGATAACTATAGTTAGAGTTCAATAAATTGGTAGAAGGATTATAGTGCAGTTTTATTACTACCTCCAACACTTTTACTGATGTGCTTATTACTTTTTTTATAGCATATTGCTCTTGAGCAACCAGTTTATAATATTTACCCTTTTAAAACTAGGTATACAGAGAATACATATATATATAAAAGGGCAACTAAGTTTACATGGTAACACTGGTGCAGCAACTAACACCTCACATATATATACATATATATATATACATATATAGTAATTACACACACCTTGCACAGACAAACCTACTTACAAGCCTAGAGGCAAGAGGCAGCTGCCAAAATCCATGTATTTTATGCATGACAAAAAAAAGCATGAAGTAGGACTGGTCTTTTTCTCTTAGAAGACAAGGATAAAAATACCACCACTACAAACAGTTTTTGAATACACATCACACACACAGAGACTATTTTTCTATCTCTAAATTACTTCTATTAGCTGCAGTATGTCAAAAGAAATTTTAGCCCAACACAAATAAACCTTAGAAGCTGAACGTGGTAAAAATACTACATAACACTGGGATGCTTTTTCATTATGTTTTAACCATTTCCAAGTGTAGTTCTTTTGTCTGCCTTCCTTAATTCAATTTATCCTTAAACCTAGAATGATCTAGGTATTGTTTCTAGTCCTCACATTAAAAGCAACAAGTAACCTACCCACCAGCTGACTCAAATCCACTGCATTGAAGAATAATTCACCACTCCTCACACACAAAGCAAAAAACAACTCAGGCATTCACTCCTTTGGGTCTGTGATGCAGCTGAACATACAGACTGCAATTTAAAACGTGTATGTTCTCTGAGTAACAGCTCCAAGTATCACTACCTTTAAAACACCTCACCCTCCTGGGGAGGCAGGAGGGCAGGAAGTCGCCTTGCAAGGATAAGCTGTGAATTTGCACACTGAGCCTTCATTTTTTGTGTTTATCTGCATCACACGGAAAATGCCATCTATATTCTCCTGCCTAGTTCTGTGTCCAAACAGAAGGCTCTTGCCCAAAGCACCTCTGTGGACATGCAGTGTGTACACACAGGCTGAGCACAAAGCACCAAAGCACCCTGCACGTAACAGCCTCGCTGGGTCTGGAGTGTGTCTGACACGTGTGTCTGCTTTCCATGGACACCGAGGGTGCAATTCAGAGCACATCCTACTCTGGGTAGAAGTTGACATATCTCCATTTCTCACAATTCGCAGCACATCCATTTTTTACTACTCTCACCCAGAAGTGGAACAAGCATGTTCTTAAAACCACCCTCTTCAGGAAAAAAATGAGTGTGAAGGGAAAGGTTAAACTGGGACCAAAACTCCTCCAAATCAGAACTCGTGGGATAGCTTAAATCTCTGATAACTCTTAATGGTGCTCAACTTGGTAATTCCAGGTAGGCTGTGACCAAGGGAAAGTGAGTGTTTACAGTGTCAGAACCTGCTTTAAAACAAAATGCATTAAAATTGATTACTGCTTTTTAGGAATTAGTTACAGAACTGTAAAACTACCTTTCCATATCAGTGGCAATGGTGCCCTAGACTAAAATGAAGGCAATCTTAATTCACATACTTTCTAACTTGAGTGTGTCCACAATAATGTTGCTTCAGTCAGTCTACAAGTAATGTAGAATTTTCTTTTTGAACAGAAGCTATCACAGAAATTTAACAATCTAAAACCAGAATAATTTTCCCAACTCAGCTTTCATTTGCATCATTATATCCTTTTCTGTGGTAGTTTGTTGCTCAGATCACATTTCCCACAGGAGACAGAATATAAAAAGAAGCTCTATCCATTGCTTTAGAAGCATTACAGCATTATCAAGTAATAAAGGACCTACACGCAAACTATCAAACTCCTAATTTGGAAGGCCTTCCAGGTGATAAATATTTTAATAAAACTCAACACACTGCAGGTGCATCTGCATGAAATGAATAGATAGTGCTGGCTATGGATCAGCAAACACACAAAGAAAAACCTTCCAAAACCCTCCAGTTAATCTGCCATTCATCCAGAAACACAGGGAGTCAATACAGGTCAGAGAAAGAAATACATATACTAAACTAACTCCTGCACTCTTGGGACTGAATCCTGCCCTCTCCTCTGAAGTATAAACATAATTGTGCTTCACTCACTGAAAGGAAAAAAATAGTCTTTATTAAATAATCTTACGGTTGCTTGATTAGTGCTCGGAAAATAAAAAGCGTTACTTAAGTGCTGAGTATTATTGGCTTTTTCAGAACATTGGCTCCAAACTCCCCACTCCCCATTTCCTTCTCTCATAACTCCATTCATGTCATCAGAAGGCATCTTATTTTCAGCAACAACTACTCACTTTTTTTTTTTTTTTTAAATGCTGCTGGATGTGCAGAACTACTGTTGAGGTTGCTTGGCAACTAGTGAGACATATCGGAAAGAGATAAGGTCCAGAATGAATGGAATTGAAGAGAACTATATTTGGTTTCATTAAGAGATACTAATGCACTCAAAACTATACCAATTTGAATTATCCACACTAAGGTGAAATTTTGCTATTTCTTTTCCAAGTACAGACATCCATAATCACAGAGTAGCACTAAATCCAGCCAGAACCTCCTCAGGCACATACATGTCTGCCTCCACAGAACAGACTTCAGAGTCAGAGCTTTCACCTGGGTTAGCAGTTGGGTACAGCAAGGAACAGTCAGGTAACACAAATATTTAGTAAATAATTTTAAGACTCTTAGGCCAGAGAGTATAGCTGAATACTTCAGTCTGCCTTTCAGAGCACCATAAGCCACCGTGCTTGTCCATATACTTCAGTATCAAGATGAAATGTCAAATAAAACAATTATTCCTGAAGGTAACAATTTGAAACTGGATGAGATTGAGCATCCAAGATTCCTGCAATGGCAGAGAACTGCTTACAAGAAGTCTGTCCTAATAACTGGTGGTCAAGAAAGCCTTGTGCAGCAGAAGATGGAAACATGCCTAGCAGTTCCTAGTGAGAGTTTCTTTCTTATCTCAAGCTCTTCAACCAACTTCATCTATATCATGTGAGTAAGAATCAACCAGTCTGGCACAAAAGAGGATCTTCTAAGATCACCTCAGACCCTGCCCAATCTTTGATGCTTCAGAAGGAAGTGAAAACAGTGACAGAACACAAGTAGCAAATTATATGAAGGGAAAAAGCCAAAACTGAAAGTCAACCCCCACGTTCCCCCCTCTCCGTGATGCCTGCAGGCAGACACAGGACTGAAAGGTTTCAAGGCTTCACATACCAACATAGAATTGCACAGACCATAATAATCTTCAGGGCACTAAGAGCAGGAATAGAAGCCCACAGCTGCACTGGCCGTGGGTAATTCCAACACATGCACAGGCTTTGTGCTTCTCAAGGCCACGGTGGCCACCCCGAGCATCAGGAAAGTTGAATCTTCGGAAGGTGGATTGAAATGTATTTTTAAAAAACCCCATATCTTCCCCAGACTGCTTAAATGAGGCTCCCTCATCCCCAAGAAATTATTTCAATTCAAATATCTCTAATGCTAAGAAGTCAATCTCACACTTGCCTTCATTTTTAGGCACCTTTCTTACACACACCACCTCTACGTGGCCATGAAATCATGTCTGGGCACCCCACTTCTGAACCCTGGGCAACTCCCATGACATTCCTTTTAAGTTCTTCCCAGTAATTCCACATCCTTCATGAAGTGGAGACACCAGCATGGAATATACTATTTTAATAACACTCTTATCAGTGTTGGAAGTCCCCTTTATTACTTATGTTTCACTTTCCCTTTTTCTAGGCATCCAAGGCTGCATTTGCCTTTTTGCCACAAAAAAATCCCAAACCAGACCAGGGTACTTAACTAATTAGCTTTCAAGTCCTTTCCCAATTTTACAGATACAATCTACATTCTGATTCCTGTGGGGCTGCCTCACACTACAACAAATTTCTGAAGTACAACTTAAACACGTTTATCAGATCACTCCAAAAAAATAACCTGACCCTCCCAGCAATAACTACACTGCCAGTTTGAAGAGAGGGGTTTCAGGTGGGACTGGGCCAGCAATCCAAGGAATGATTTTGTATCTGTAACCACTGGATCCCTGGAGGCTTTCCAGAGGGGTCCCACTCCTTGCCTCTGTGAAGCCCTGCACCAAGAGATCTATCAGAAAGGAAGCTTCTACATTCCTGTAACACAGGCACTGTTATGTCACACAAGACAGTATTTAAAATCAAAATATACTGTGACATTACATCAAATACCAAAACTGATTTTACCAATCAGATCTCTAATATTTCCAAAAAGCACAGGTTCCTTCAGTGAGATCTCACTACATGTGAAGCTAAGCTGAACTTTAAGGATCTTCTTCCTATAGACTCTCGTTGCAAGAAACCAGACTAAGGAATAATAATAAATCAAAATGCTCATATTTGATGTCAAGTATCTGGGCAATCTCTAACCTCAAGTAATAAAATTTCCCCCCCTTTTCTAAGAATTATAAATAAATTAACATTGGTGTTTTCCATAGTTTCTCACAGAAAATCCTTTGAGATTCTTGTCCATTATTCATTGAAAATATCCATGATCCTGATATTTGCCCTTCTAACAGATACTAAGCCTCCTTTTCTCTTTGCAGTATTATATAGGACAGAAACAAACTTTCTTTGGTAAGGAATAAAACATAAAGAAAGTTTCTGCTTTCTCTACATAACGATGTATAATTTCACCGTTTGCATTTGGTAAAAAAAAAAAAAAATCTATGTCCAAACAATGCTATTAAAAATTAAGTGAAAAAAAATTACTGTTTTTATATTGCATGAAATTATCAGAATGGAATCTATTAATTTCAATTAAGAAAACAGAGGTCTTGGCTGATTCCAGTTAGTCCCAGAGAAAAGTATATTTTAAAAATCTACTCATCACAAATAAACCTGCGAGGAAAACAGCCAGACAGTGCTGCCTACATGACTCCAAAGTGTTTTTTCCGACTCTCTATGATTGCACAAAATGTGCAGAAATGTTTTACTAAACTCAGTCTTTTTTACTTATATCTTGTCCCTTATTTTCCAGTGGTGTAAAAAAGACAGTGAGGTAACAATGCTATGAAGTTCTTCGATGATAAACATAAGGAAAGTAAACATAGGATTGCATAAGATGCAATTACATAAAGTGAAGACTGTCCAATTAAGTGAAAGCAAAACACAGAGACAGCACGGAGCATCCCAAGTTCCTAAGAGTTTGGGGAAATTTAAAGCCAGTGACACAGTTCCAACTCAAAAAACTAACAGGCAAAATAGTTACATTTCAGATTTTTAGGTGTTCTATGTGTAAGTTATGGAACATGTTTTTATCCACAATGTTCAGCATAAGCAGAATGTGTTTTCAGGAGTAACTATTTTGAAACGACCTTAATCATTCTGACATACCAAAAGTAAAAGGTTGCATCAAATTTCCAGCCATCTATTTTAGTGTGCTTCAAACCCCAGCACTGAAAATCCAGTAACTTCCCATACCAGAGAAATTTAACAACTAAAAACCCTCAACAACCCCATAAAGCAAATCACCCAGAAAGTTGTGTAACGTGCTTGCTGCAAAATACATTGAAACAAAGTACTAGAAAACTTAAATTTTTTACTGACCCTGAGCTCTGCAACTGTTTTGTTAAATATCTGAAAGTGTAGAAAGTGCAGCACAGAAGAACCAAAAGCAGCTCTGCCTGAGCTGCACATGGACTTGGGGCTTGTGGAGCAGATCAGGTCTGAGTGTTTCCAGCTTTCCTGAGAATCCTGAGTACTAAACAGAGCCTTTCTCCTTCCAGTTTTCTCTCTCATTTAAAGAAAAAAATAATTTTCCTCAGCTTTGCATTGCACTTATAGGGTTTTTTTAATGAATAATGCAGTGCTGTCATTACAGTCTCATTTCAGAAATCCAAAAGAACTAATGATATTCAATAAGATCTTTTCAGCAAATGTTCTTATGATTACTATCTTTTGGTCTGTAAAAAGTTATTACAGCTGTAAGTTTTCATATTTTTCTCAAATGGTCTTAACCAGCAACACAAAATACGTGAAGCTATGCCAATCACTGTTATGCAATTAAATTAAAATTCATGAAACCAACTAGTTTAATTTTTCCACAGTAATGCCACATTAAACCAAATTCAGGTAGAATATTTATTTTGAGTTAAAACAGGCATTACACGTAGTTTTCTGAAGTTACCGTGCTAAGTGTCCCACTACATATTTTTATCTGTAAAATAAAAATAAAAATAAATCAAGCGAGATACGAGCAAGGCATCCTTTGTTATTACAGAGTAAAGGAAGAAATTTACTTCAGGCATCCATTGCCTTGCAACACTTTTTAATTAATATGAGCATTAATATTATATTACACAGATAACTGTACTGTCAAAACAGAATAAAAATGTTTTAACTTGAAGGAAACAAAAACCTATGTATGCACACAGACCTAGAGACAAGAAGAGAGTACTGAAATCACAGTGATTAAGGAGGCAGAGGTAAATTCCCTAGAAAGCTGGGAAGGTGCTGTTCAAGGCTAAATGTAAGGTCTCCTGGGACTACACCAAACCTCAGAAGGAAATCCTGCACACCTCTGCCTGCTCCATTAGCTCACCCACCACTCCTGGGAGGCCACAAGGGTGCAGCTGGGAGGGATAATTATTTTTCTGGTGCCTTAAATAAAAAGAGAAGCGAACACAATGACTTATTAAATGGCCCTGTGGAGAATACAGTCGGCAACAGGTACCTCAGAGAGAAGGTCACAGGCTTTTCTGCACTCTTGTAACAGCGAACACCTTAAAACAAAACATCTCATTAAGATATTCCACCACTACATTTCTCAAAAAGTGGGTAATTTTGCCTCTTAGCTGTCAAAAACACACCTCGATGTATTGCTGCTTCTGAGTAAGCAAGCTCAGCAGTAAACAAGTAATTTTAATTAACTGCATTTTTACATTGGAGTACAGTTGTAGAAATAACCATTAAAAATGCAGCTCGTTTGCACTGTATCCTAAATACTTGCATTTACTATTAACTCAAGGTTCAACTGTCCAAGTAAAATGCAGGGTATATTATTTTTGACATTAAAAAAAACCCCATCAGTGGAATTTCCTTCATTTCAACTCGAGAGCTTTGAATGACCAGGATCAAGCCGAACGATTTCTGCACCTCAGCCCTTCCTCAGAGATGGGACCTGGGCAACCCTAATATACAAACACATGATATATCTAAAAATAAAGAGAGAGAGATTTGCCTGCTGGATTATACTTCAAAGCATCAGCTCTGCCTGTCTCAATCTAGGAGATGCTCAGGAAGGATGCTCAGAAACTGAAACAAGAGAAGTGTTTTCACTCCCCTAAAAAAAGCCTCAGAACCCCAAAACCTGCTCCCCCAGCCCAGGAGAACAACACAGGAGCTCAGCAACCTAAGAAACAGGAACAGGAGACCACACTCATATCAAGATTGCTCAAAGGAGCAGAGAAAGGCACAGATATTTATTAATAATCCATTTTATCTTATAAAAATACGAGGTTTTAACAAAATGAAATTGAAAACGTGGAATGACTGACACCAGGTAAAATGTCATGATGTAAGAGGAATCTTCAGGAATTGCAATGATGTGAAGGTATAGTTTTAACATCAAAAAGGTAAATTCCATGAGCTTAAGATGATAAGCAGCATTCTGCTCATGTATAAAGTAATTCAAAAGTCCATCTGGATAAATTAGTAAAAACATTTTTAACTGGGAAAAATCAGAGGACTGCCCTGTTTGCCCCTCCAAAATATATGGGAAATAAGAAATATAGGAAGTTACTACAGAGGAAAATTCTTCACATAGTGCTGATTCTGTAACACTGGTTAGAGAAAAGGTAACCACTCTGAACATTTAATTATTGAGAAGACTTGGTGAAAACCTGAAAAAACACACTGTATTTTTTTCAGAAAGGACACTGAAGTGTAGAATATAGATATATATTTAATATTCTCCATAGAGAGCTATATTTTTAAGTATCTGAAGTTTTTTTGCAGTATTTAATACATTTTGTTATTTATTAAATAAGTTAAATAGAATATGATACATTGGCTTATACTAGTAGATGTTTGCTTAAGATAAAAAAATGGAGAAAAACACACCACTTCCACTTTAACTCATGAACGTGCAGAGTAAAAGTTTCTGGAAAATGTTTATGCAAGTTATATATAACTTTCATCAACTTGAAAGAAATGGGAGCTGAGAAAAAATATTTTAAAAAATATTAGGAGTGAATTGAGGAAGAGCAAGACTTTTATTAGCTCTTTTCTGTGTCTCACTCTATCTCAGATACTGTTGTCCAACCAAAACTGAAGGAGGGTTGGGTTTTTTTGTTGCAGAAATTAATTTCCAGAAATGAAAATCAGAGACTGAGTAGAAGAGAGACCAAAATTAGTGCTCCAAGGAGGGAAAGCAGGAAGAGTTCACACAGATTTCACCAGCTGACTTTGTCCAGGTAGCAGGAAAAGCAGAAAAAGGAAGATAAAGGGCAGGACAATGCAGGAATATTCAGGAGTCAGTGTTGCAGGGAACATCAGGGCCATAGACTAGAACAAGGACTGGAGGAAACAGCAGGTCCTGGAAGGCTGCAGGTCCCGCAGAGGAGCTGTAGATGCTGCAGGGGACTGGGAGGGACTTGCAGAAAAGATCTTGTGAGACAGAACAAGGCACAGAAACCAGACTCCATCAGCTCAGCTACCCACTAAACAGTTTATTTTCTGGTTTGGGAAAGTAAGAGGAAATGTGGAAATTTTGGAAAACGGCATTCATTTTCATTTGTTTGATTTTACCAAAACTAATGGGTAAAATCCCACATCTACCATCAAAAGTCAAAATCCTCCCAGACCCATTCACAATGTTTTCCACACAGTTAAGTCTTAAGCTCTCTTCTGTCTCTCTCCTTTGCTTCTCAGATTACATCACTCATGCTTATTCTGCTATTCATAGTTATTGCTCTCCAAGCTCTCTACAACTGTAACTATAAAGCTTCCTACGAGGTTGATAGCTGCATACTTAAAAAGCTTTTGTGAAATTTAAACCTCAAAACAAATAAAACTACTGCCATATTTTTGGCCAGTCCCTTTACATGCCAAGTCATGTCTGCAACATATGCAAATTTAGCTGAAGGGATGAGTTTACTACTGGGTTTTTTGTTGGTGGCTTTTTTTTTTTTCTCCCCTAAATCAGAAAACTGAAATATTTAACTGAAACACAAATGTCAAGTTGCAAGGCCAGGAGCAGTAATTCAGAGGACAGAGAGCTCTCAACAAGTAACAACATAAAACTTGAAGTTGAAATACTGCTTTTCTAGGAGAATTCAACATTTCCCAACCAGTAAATGCATGTTTTGCTACGAGCAACATGAAATTATCAAAATTAAGAAATTTTTATGTTCAATTCCCCCTTCCCTTCTTTTACCTAAGTAACAGCTTCTTGCAAAAGCAAACACACAAAACAGGCATTTGAAAATAAAGCATAATGTAAAAGTGGAAGTCAAAGCTTTCTTTCAATCCTGTGCTGTCATCCCTCCACTGATGGTTAGTCTGAGCCTACCACGAGCATCTAAAACCAAATAAAACCAACCAGCTTTTTAAACTTTAAGATTCCTTCATACATTGTTTTTCTGTAATACCTTCAGGAACCTAAATAACACCATTTTTCACCCTGAAAAAAAATTCACTTCACTTGCATGTGGAAATATTTCAATGGCTTGACTTCAGAGAGCCTCTGAGCAAGGTAAAGGAGTTGCTCTATAGACTATTAGAATATTCAACACCACGGTATGCTAACAGTCTTTGCCAAATAAGGCCCAGTGTAGGCATTATAAACATCAGAATTTTCTGAAAACTCACCTTAAAATATTTTAAAAAAAAAATCACACCTGAGTAGGAGATCTAAATACAAACCATTTGCACATGATCCCAATGGACAATGTCTTATCTTTTAGGGCAAGACCCCACAACGAACTTGAAAAAAACCCCAAAACTTGAAAGTTTTTTTCCTTTATTTTTTTAATGTTAACAAAACATTAAGGTTGCTTCACTGAGCTCAGATTTACTCTTTCACGGAACAGAATCTTCCCTTTGTAGAAATAAAAGTATTTCAAAAAAAAAGATAATTTCAAGCACATAAACACTACATTAAACATCCTAACAATTAAGGGATTTCTTTCTTGCTTAGGTGGTTTAACATCACCAGATATTACCTCCCATTTTTTCCAGGTTGATGGAAGTTTTATTTAACATGCATAAACATTTTGCATAAGCTTTTACAAGCTGTATGAAGCAGTCAATTCTTATTCATAGTATTTATTTGCTGTTGGCATATTTTTATCTTTTGACAAAACTCAATTACACAACTATGTCAGTTCTTAGGACAAGACCTAAAATTGACTGAAATAAAAATCCTGCTCCCCTCTTCACCCACACCTTCTCTTTATGCTCTGTGGCACAAATTTTGATCAAAACCTGTAACCAGTTGTTCAGCTGGAATGGAAGTTTTCATAGTCCTGAACAGACATGTACACACAAATTTTCCAGCACAGTGTCACCTCATCTGTGCCCCGGAACAGGAGCTGAGAAAAAAAAATGCTCTCTGCCTCAAATGTGCAGAAACCTCCATTAGACACTGTGATGCAAAGAAAGAAAGAAGTGGGGGGAGGGAAATCACACCCCCCAAACCTCCCCCCACTCCAATTTTCAATGTTAGTCAAACATCAGGAAAAAATTACTTTTGTTGCCAGTCAAGTAAAACACAATAAGGTCTGTTTGTTTCTTGGCAAGGAACTGATGGGACCATTCTAGAAATAGGGGATTGGTCCACAAATGTAAAGAAACTGTAAAAATGGAGCCGTAACGCTTGTGTACATGAACTAATGTGAGCCATTAGGAGGGAATTCATTATTTTAGAAGACTTAGTTATAAATATTATACTTTTTCCTCACTCATAACATTATCTTCCCTTCCATAAAATCACATGCATAGAAAGACCAAAGAGAGACAAAACCCTATATTAGACAACAGAAGAGTAAAGTTACCAAGCCCGAAGTCTTTTCAGTCACGAGAGAGACTAACACTGCCCAAGTGTCCATATAATATCATTTACTGGTTTGTGTGAAATAATGATGGTAGTTCAATATGTACGAGGAAAAGATTAGAAACCATCAATGACTACTTTTCCTTCCTCACAAACTACTAAATCTAGGTGAGAAAAGAGAAAATGTTCGAAGCCTGTAAGAGAGTGACTTGGCTTTATAACTTTCCCACCAAGAGAAAGTAATTTTTAAAAGCACAAGAGAAATACAAATATACTTATCATCTAAGTCCTGAAAATAAAGCTATTCATCTCTGCTTCTGCCTTCATCAATCATGCCTTCAGATTTGATAAATATACAAACTCCTATTCAACATTTCAACATACTTGTTTAAGAAAGTGTCAACATTATACAATGTTGTTTAGGAAACTGAGGCTGAGAAGCATTACCTGAAATCCCCTATAACCTCGAGACTTCCTGAATTCTAAATATTATCCAAACTTACTAATCACAAAGGCACATTCCCCGTATTTGTCAATCTTTGTAGTGGATTTCGTAAGTCACATTTCAACCATTTATTTCTATTTAAGTACTTCTGCTTGTCCCAGTTTTTCCCATGACACTTCAGAATTGTCTATCGGCTGTGCCAATTCCCGCTTTCTAAAGTCGTGCATGACAATGACCCTCTCCTTAGAGTCTGTCAGCCAAAGCCACAGTAATCACTGAGGGGAAAGATGACTTAAAAAAATTGAAAGTAAGTGAAAGGCCATCGTAGAAGCAGAGAAGCCCTTCCTCGAGATACCAACTCTTTTCTGTGTTTTTTCCTCTTCAGCCTGAGCAACACATTTAATTCTTCCAACTATATTCCTTACTATTCCTGTCCTCCCTTTCCCGTTTTCAGTCCTTTCCTGTTCATAAAGATTGCCATCTCAACAGCCAAAAAGAGAGGGGTTTAGCTCCACTTTATCCGTGGACACTCACAAAACACTGTATGCAATTGCAGAGACCTAATCCTCTGGAACAGCCTCATGAAAAGACAGCTGAAGTGTAGAGGAGGGAGGAAAGGAAAGGAAGGGAAGTCACAGGCTTCCTGCTATTAAAAGCCAAATTTAAACCCTTTCTACATGAGAAGGGCCTCTGTTGTTGGCTGTCGTGCAAAGAGTAGAAAATTTGGTTGATACGGTGTCGTCATTATGCTTAAAAGGCAGCTCTTCGACGTTAAAGATGAGGAACACTGGAAGAATAGTGGGGAAGCCACACTCCCATTGTTTCTGGAATTGCTGTAGGAAGAGGTCGGAGGACAGCACGGCCACCTGAAGCCACTCTGCAGGAGCTGGAAGGGGGCTAAGCCCTTCCAAAACACTCCATCCAGAGGAGCCTGTGCTGCAGAGCGTGCCTTGCCCCTCCAATATTCCTACTCTGCTTCCCACACACCACCTTCACAACAGGGACAGAAAAAAAAAGAAATACATTTCTGTCTCTAACTCAACTACAGATCATGAAAGGAACACAGAAAAAAATTGAACAGTCTTTGCTGTAGTTAACTTGCCTAGAACTTTAACCACCTTCACATTCAATTTAGCTTTAACTATTCAGCACATTAATTACCTGGAACACTTGATTCCATACAGTTCCTCAAATAATTAATTAGCTAAAGGGATTGAGGATTGGAGTCCCAGAGGAAATTCTTCTAGTTTTGTAGACTACATAGATTTCACCTTGTTAAAGCTACAACAATTCACCTAAATGCACACAACAACTGTCCCTTCAACTATTTAGGGGCAGAATCCTAAAATCAAAATAAATAAAATCCCCTCACACCCACTGAAGTAGGCCAGTATTTTTAGCACTGGGTATCCTGCCTAGTCACCTGAAAGAAGTAACACTTCTTTTGAGTAACACTAAATAAAAATCTTCTGATTCCTCTGTTAGTAGCACACTAGACATTTTTCCCAACAGGTCTCCTCTTTCTGCCACTGACAACAATTGCCACGGGACAACCAAACCAAAGGCAAACAAGTTTTAGACAGGATTTTAAAACTGGATTTCTCCCAGCACACCAATAAGCTTCTCCAACAGGAATAATTCAAAACTACAGTTATGTCCATTACACCAACATTAAAAAAAGTCTCCTCATCTCCAGCACAGCACAGTTTTCACCAGCACTCTGCTGTTATTCATGGCATCAGCTGCGGTGTTGTACGCAAACATATTTATGCTCCAGAAAGACTGATCAGGACATCAAGAGAAGTAATGCTTTACTTTTCCTACCCTTCCAAAAAAACTCCATGCTATCTCTCTCATTAACTGAATCCCACATCATTTTTCCACAAGGTAAGCAGGATAAAAAGGGAATGAATCCAGCAAAACGGGTAACAGTGAAAGCAGGCCAACATAGGGAGCCGTCAGTTACTTGGAAGAAAATACAAGTTACTTAAGGACATGTGTGTAACTTGCAAGAATTTCAAAAGACTGGAAAACAGCCTTCTCTCCCCTGTAAAGTGCATGCTATGATCTTCTGATTGTTTTTGGCAATAGAAACCTAAAATGATGCATTATAACTTATTTCTTGTACATCTTAGAACACTGGAAAAGAGCCTTTTCCCCCCTGTAAAGTGTATGTTATGATCTACTGATTGCTTTTGGCAATAGAAACCTAAAATGATGTATCATAACTTAATTCTGGTACATTTTAAATACACCACTTCTCTATTTGATTTTTTATGCACCTCGGCATTCCAATACGTAGGACCCACAAATGGACAAGCACAAAGGACTCACTTGCAAGAGTGAGTCACTTTGCAAGACCAAATGCCTTGGGTGGGTGGACAATCCATGATTCCTGAGCTGGAGGGACCTTCCTTGCAATTGCTGCGTGGCTCCCGCACCGGGATCCGCTCTGTGATTGGCAGCAGGGCTGTGCTGGCACAGGGCTGCTCCGTAATCCAAATCCCTCGCTATGAGAAGGCAGAAGCCAGCAGAGCCTCCTGAGGCCAAATTTGCCATGTTGCCCTGGATTCCAGCTGCACACTCAGCTCTGCCCAAACCCACCACGCACGGCGAGACACTCGAGGAATGCACCAGTGCTGCGAATCCCAGCGTGTCCCAGCCCCTCTCCAGCTCTTCAGGCTTTGTCTGAGGGTCTCTAGGCTTCCAGATTCACAGAAATTTGGGCTTGCAGCTTGCAGGGTTCAGAAGGTTATCTACCCACGTAACACACCATTCATTACCCAGCATCATTATCTCTTTAAGACCATCCGTGTGCTTCGAGAACTTAGAACGGTGTTGCTTAAAGGGACTGATGTTTTCAAATGCACCAGGGATCCTCCACTTGCACTTTCATTTACTTTTTACTATGTACCCAGTGTTGAGAGCTGCTACATCCAAGTCAACTCATGCAAATCTTTTAAGTCACACAGGTCTTTTAAGAGGTCTTTAATAATAAGAGCAGCCAAAATGACAGAGATAACTCAGCAGTAACAGGATGCAGGACTAGGCACTTACGGAAAAGTTATTTGGGAAAAAGGAAATATTCCCTATAAAGAGGAGCTTAAAACATGTAGCACAGAATGTAATATATTATGAATCAGTCTGAACTTTCATTCAAAAGACCATGTACCTTATCCTGAACCAGCATTTGGTGATTAGGAAGAAGTACTGTCCAGGCTCCTCGGCTAAACTTTTAGCTCAGACATTCTTACTCAATAATTAACTACTGGAAGACTAGTGAAGACTTTATCTTCCCAAAAAGGCAGGATTAACAAAATAGATGATACCACTAAAAGCTGGAGGATGACAATACAAAACTGCTATGCTTGACAACAAGCAAGCCAAAACTAAAAATATAATCTATAAACAAAAAATTAAAAAATTAATATTAAACACAGAGAATAAGCTTTGAAATTTCAACACCTTCATTCAATTAGAATTAATCTAGCAGGTTTTGGGATACACACATAGATGCTTGCAGGCATAAACTAATATGCAGAAGAATCTCTTCTTACTGTCTAGCAAGGTTAGACAAAAAGTTAGCAAACACAAATCCTTCTCAGATGAAAAAAACTGATAATCCATTTTTCCTATCTTAATGCCATTCTTCTCCTCACAACTATCAAATAACTGAAGAGATACTAAGTGCAAAAAATAAAAGCTTTTAGAAACATAATTTAACATAAACATCTGGACAAGGAAATACAACAGAATCCCCAAAATTCATAGTACGGTTTCATTTTGTGAGGAGACCGAAACTAAAGCCTTACTCATTCTAAATAAAGAAAATTGCACTTATTTTGTACACTGACACAAGACATGTTTTCAGCAATATGAATCAATGTGCTATAGCTGAGGTAAATCAGTGTCAGCCATGTTGTGAAAGAAACTGCAGTTAACAAACACACAAAACTTAAGCTATGCCTTTGATATAAGTAATTTTATACTGCTGGATCTCGCTAATGATTGGTGCTTGACTTCTTCAACTGAATGCCTACTAATCTAATTTAAAAATGCACATCCAAATTCTAGAGACAGTGAAACAGCAGCAAGAAGAAAACACACCAAGCTATAAAGCAGCAGCACTGACTCTGTGCAGTGCACAGGCAGAAGGTACGTTGTGAAGTGAAAAAGCAAATGCACTTACTCAGCATTAAATCCATTCACGTGCAAGATCCTCATCTGTTTGACTATTGTGCTTTTACCGGATTCACCAGCACCTAGAAAATGAAAGTAAATCAATTTCAGAAGGAAGCATGAGCGATCAAGGGACACACTAAAATTTTTTTCTTCAGGGTAAAATCGAGAAAGTTGGTTTTCTCAGTGCAAGAGTGAAAAGTGAAAGAAATAACTGCCACTGGAAACTTCAGTTGTAGCTAAAAATAAATGCCCAGCTCAAGTCATGTGTCAGATCTGAATCTTGGATCATTTCACTGTCCATTTTTCCAGTGTCAACGTTAAAAGCAGACTGCAGTATTTGGAAAGAAAAAGGACAACTTCAACATTTTATAGAGAAGAAAACAGGGTACGTCACAACCCTTGTCACTACTATCCGACAGAGGGAAAGACTGACTGAAGTCCCTATTAAACCAAAGCATTTTTGTTAGATCCTTAAAGTATTTTAAGTTTGGCTGTGGTTTATCATCACCCAGTCGAAGACCGTAACTTAAATCACAAGAAGTAAAATACGTGGATACTCACATCTGAAAAAGGAAGGCATCCCTTTAAGCCTCCACCCACAGTGCTACAAAAACCTCCTTCTCCTACTTGTGTCTTGTAAGCAACCTCCCACCCTCTCTACATGTTCCAAAATCAACCCTATAGCACAACGAGACGCAAAGACCACCTTCTGTGGCTGCCTGCTCCAAAGACCCCCCCCCCTGCAGCTCTCCCCTGCTTCCCCCATGTACCTGCAGTACAGAAACCCCCACTCCACTTTACTCCAGTTTCCACAAGTGGATGGATGCTATTTCTGCTGAGCTGCTCGGATGCCAGTGCACAGGGCAGCCCATCTGCCTATAGTACCCGTTTTTCCAGGCACGCTGAACAACTCCAACAGCAGCATTTAACTCAGCTGCTCCACGCTGCCAGATCGGCAGCTTTCTATATAAAGCAAACACATTTTTTGCAAGAGTAGTAGCACAACCTAGCAAAAATTTAGAAAGATTTCCCCTTAGCATCTCCTGGCTACTCCTTTACTCCTCTCATTAGCCTGTGTCTCAACAACAGGAACCGTACATCTGTGGCAGAACGGGCAGGGAGGTACAGTTTGTATTTATAGGATGTCAGGCCTCTGCTAGCACACACTGACAGCACAAGCCTCCATTTTGAGCCTCATGTTCAAAACCATATTTTAGCAGTTATATTTCAAAGTTCATTTTCTGACAAACACGTTTCCCCCTCTGCTTTCTCCCTCCCTTTCCTTCTCCCCCGTGAATTCCCAACAGTCCTGTTCTGCTCTCCATAAAACCTGCTTGCATGTTTTGCCACTTTAATACCAGAGCCTTACTCCTTTTTCCTCTCCTTGCTCACTGATGTTTTCTAAGCATTTAGAGAGTTTTTATCTACAACTCTTTATGCAAGTGCCACTTCTCCCCTAAACTACTATTCTATAACATACACCTTCTGTCTCTTCAGACAGATTGCAGCAGGCAATAAACACAGGTGGCAAAACTGATCAAGAATTAGTATCTTGGGTTAAGATAGAGAGACTGGGTTCTCTTCACAACTAAGAATTATCCAGGAACAGCAGTATTTCCTATAGTCATATTTCCATTTAAAAAATAATTAACAACTAAATTTTAGCTGTAACTCTAAATCACATATTTATAAGTACTGGGAGCCAAAATCTTTACTTCACTTAGGCCAAGAACAGGGCTGGATAGTTGTTGCATTTGCTATAAACACATACAGTTTGGTATTGACACACCTGGGTTCTCTGGATCAGATACAACACCAGGGAAACCAAAACGAAGTATTACATCTACATAAGTCTATTTCTATATTTGGCTGCTCGTTAAGGCCATATTCTTACCAACAATTACACACACATTTAACTTCACCACCAAGGAGAGTTCCATTAATTTCAGTGAGACTGCTCGTGGCAGCGGGACAAGCACGTGTACGGCGGTGGGGCCTACAAGGAGCAGCATAAACCCGCTAGAATATTCAGCAGCTCTTCTTTGTTGCTACTTGAATATGATTTGAAAAGATTAAGAATACTTTCAAAGCGCTTGGCTTTCTATTTCATGTGCCTTATAAAGGAAACATAACATAATAATAGGGACGGGAACTGTTATATTTATTTTTTTACGAGTCAGTCTGTGTTACAGACTATCCACAATTCGTGACAGAAACTGTAACAGCTGAACTACCACTTTAAAACATACACACACAGATGACCTTACTGCCATCACTAAACACACACAAATTTTTATTTAGAAGTATCTAAATTATTTTTCAGCCACCAAAACCGAAAATAAATAAATAAAAAAAAATCCAAACAAAAAAAATCCCTACAAACAAAAAAAAACAGGAAGAAAATCCAGGTAAGCCCATCATATTTCTGTTTGCTGAAATTTTGTCTCTATACAAAAGCAACCCATCTGATGACAAATGGTTTCTACATATCTACGTAACGTTCAGCCTGAAATCTGGAAGTCCAAGACATTCCCTGAGAGCTGAAGTCCAAATTATCCTGTTAAAAGACTTCTGCTGGAGCCCTGGCAGGCTCCTCAGTGCTGCAGGTGCTGCTGTAGCCCCAGTCTCTCTCCATTTATGTTAAGTCTCTTTCTTCAAATTTGAAAGATGTTACTGGTGAAAGTACACTCCCAAATTCACAGCCTTCAAAAAAAAAAAAAAATTTTTTTTTTCCCCCTTCAACGAAGGTTTTTTCTCCCCAGAACTGAGTCAGCTCGGCGAGGCCTACCCTGTGCTCCACGCTACAGCCCTGCAGAACGTGCACAGGCGGTCCCTCGGCGTGACCAAAACAACCCACGGCTCGTAACTGCATCCGAGCTTAAAACACTACTCCAAAATACGCTGAAATAACGAGCCCGACAAAACATTTCCTTGCTCCCCCTTATAGCGAATTTTGGATCTTTCCTTTCCTCGGGAAGCCACAACCTGCGTTTCTAAATATATCTCGCGGAAAAAAAAACACGGGCAGGTAACGCAGAGGAGCGGCTGGAATCGCACCTGGAGCCGGGCTGTGCCGGCGCTCCAAGCGCGGTACCTCAATTCCTGGTGCGACAGCGCGGGGGGACGAGCCCTGCGGGGCCGGGGCTGTGCCCGCCCGGCCCTGCGCCGCTGCCCGGCCCCAGCGCGGCCGCGCTTCCCTCCGGGACAGACATCCTCCCTCCGTTTCCCCCAAACGATTCCCCGACTTCCTCCCTTCCTCTTCCTCCTCCTCTCCCCGGCCTGGCCGCACGTCCCTCGGCACCCCGAGCCGCGGCGAAAAGGGGAGCGGTGTCCGGCCCTGCCGCGCTCCGCTCGCCCGCGGCCGCTGTCACTGCCCTGCCCTGTTTATCTCCCGGGCTCCCCGCGGGCCCCTCGCCGCGGCATCCCCGGCCCCCTGCCCGCGCCCGCCCGAGGCCCCGCTGCCCACCCCGCCGGGGCCGCCGCTCCCGTACCTGCCCCGGCCCCTCCCGCGGCGCCCCGGGTGGTGCCCGAGCCCTCCCCGCCGCTCCCCGGGCGCCCCCGGCCCCGCCGCCCCGGGCGCTGTAGCGGATCCCCGGCGGCCCCGGGTGGGCCCCACCTCTGCCCCGGCCTCCCCGTGCCCGGGCTGGGGCCGGCGCCCCGGCGGGGAGGGCACGGCCCCCGGCCCCGCTGCCCGCGGCCCCTTACCCAGCAGCAGGAGCCGGTGCGTGGCCCTATAGACCTGCTTGTCCTTCTGCAGCTGCTTCTCGATCTTCTTGTTGGCCTCCCGCTGCGCCTTCTCCTCGTTGCGCTGATCCTCCGTCTTGCTGTTCCCTAAACAGCCCATCTTGGGGAGGGGAAGGCAGGGACGCGGGGCGAGGGGACGGGAGGCGGCCGGGGCTGCCGGGGGGAGGGAGGGAGGGAGGGAGGCACTCCCGGGCTCCCTTCTTCTTCCTCCTCCTCCTCCTCCTCCTCCCCCCCTACTCGCTGCTGTGGCGGCCGCTGCCCAGAGCCAGAGACATGGAGAGCGCCGAGCCCGGAGCCAGCCGAGGGGGGGCCGATAGCGATGACTTTGCTGCCGCTCCGCCGGGCCTCCTCCCCGGCAGCTGCAGCTGCCTCTCCTCCCCCGCCCCCCGCCGATCCCCTCGGCGCACCTTTCCCGGGGGGTGCGGAGCGATCCGCGGGGATCTCCGCGCCCCGGCCGGGCCGCCGGCTCCTCTAGAGGCAGCACAAATGCCCCCCCCCGCGCCGCACGCACAGGAACAAATCCAGCTTCAGTGCCACCCCCAAAAAAATAATAATCCTCTTTAGATCCAAAGGCACGGGCTCCAGGCGCGGAAACCTCCCCAAATCCTCGGCGGGGAGGATCGGGAAACGTCTCTTCCTCGCCTCTCCCCCCGCGCCGTGGGGGTCACGCAGCCCCGGTCCCTTCCCTCGCCGGCCGCCGCAGCTCCTCGCCCTCCGGCCGCGGGTCCTTCCTCCCGCACCGGGGCGGGGGGGTCCAATCCAACCTCCCCCCCCTTTTTTTTTTTTTTCTCCTTTTTTTTTTTTTTCCTCTCTTCCTTGCTGCTGCTCTTTTTCACATGCGGTTTCCAGGCGGCTGAATCCTCTCGGCGACAAAAAAAAAAAAAAAGAAAAAAAAAAAAAAAAGAGGGGAGGATGGATTGGACCCCCCCGCCCCGGTGCGGGAGGAAGGACCCGCGGCCG
>NW_020884893.1:5788404-5789149 GCF_003945725.1 Corapipo altera | reverse complement strand
TTTTTTTTTTTTTTTTTTTTTTCCCCCCTTCCCCTATTGAGCGGCTCCGCGGCGGCGGAGCGCGGGGTGGGGCGAGCGGGCCCACACTGCACGCCGGGAGCGAGCGGGGCCGCTCACATGATGCCCGCGTCACCCCGCGCCGCCGCCGGCGCCCTCTTCGAACCGGCCCCGCCGCCGCCCCGCAACCCCCGGCGGGACCCGCCGCCCCCCGCGGCCAGCGAGCACTTCGGGATGAAACAGCCCCGAAAACGCCGGGAGTTGGGCTTGGAGTTAGTCGAGTTGTGAATAAAGTGTTAAGGGAGTCGTGCCCCCGCGGCGCTTAGTGGTACACTTGAAAATAATTAATGTAGGAGTTGTGGGACTGAACGGTTTGGTTTGTGGTGGGGTTTTGGATAAACGCGCTTCCCGGGCGCGGGGCAGCTCCCTCGCACCCCGCGATCCGCCGGGTTTGTGGAGCCCCTGCGGAGCCTGGTGAGGGGCTGCCCATCCCTGCCTGTCCCTGTGCATCCCCGTCCCTCCCCACCCGTCCCAGCCTTGTCCATCCCTGCCTGTCCCTGTCCATCCCATCCCTGTCTGTCCCAGCCCCATCCATCCCATCCCAGCCATGTCCATTCCTGCCTGTCCCAGCCTTATCCATCTCTGCCTGTCCCAGCCTTGTCCATCCCTGCATGTCCCTGTCTATCCCTGCCCAGTCCATCCCATCCCTGTCTGTCCCAGCCCTATCCATCCCTGCCCATCCATCCCA
>NW_020884893.1:5752970-5788394 GCF_003945725.1 Corapipo altera | reverse complement strand
CCTGTCTGTCCCAGCCCTATCCATCCCTGCCCATCCATCCCATCCCATCCCAGCCGTGTCCATTCCTGCCTCTCCCAGCCTTATCCATCCCTGCCTGTCCCTGTCCATCTCTGTCCATCCCAGTTGGGACAGGGGCCTCATGGTACCAGGGGATGCTGTGTGCAGTGGTGGAGTACAACTGGATGCACACACTTGCTCCTCTGTATGGTTTTACCAGCTGTCTATCTCCATTTTCTTTTCTAAAATATGTTTTGGAAGCCTTGTTACAAAAATTACACAACTTATCAGCTACACCTGGAAAACAAAGGTTGGCACTTTGCTCTTCCTATAAGTCAGTTCCCTAAAATACACAGGTATTTTTTTCTCTGTAACCCTCCCTCTGAGATTAGTGAAATGTCCTTAACTATACAAATATTATTTAACCTTTTTGCAAAATTCAGTTATCTACAACACTGTTCCCACGAACACACCTTCTTACATCACCCAGTTACTATATTTAGAAATATCTACAGTAAAATAATTATGTGAATAGAGCAAACAACTAGGAGGTCACAGTTAATGTCATCAAATACACTTGTGGAGCTGCCCTTGATGAAAGAGGGGTGGACCTCAAGAAACAAGGAACATCACAACCACATCGTGGTCTTTGAGGAGTTATTGGCATTTTCAGTCTATTTTTAAATGCCAGAACTTTGGGATACACAGAGTTTGAAAGTTCTGGAGTTACTGGAGAGACTCTTACCAATGTGTCCAGGTGTTGTTTTAGGCTGAGGCAGTTTCAGAAAGTTGTAGAGAGACTTGGCTCAGCAATGCCCAGACTCATCTGAAGCAAAGACCATAATAATTCCTTGTATCTTTTATAGGTCTTTTATTTATTTGTATAGTTTCCCTGTAATACACAATAATCAAATATATTTTAACTGTGGAGTTTACAAGGCATAAAGGAGTCAATAAAGCAGAATTCAGACTGAAAATTATAAAACCTCATAGTTTTTTTTATGGTTTCAGGTATGAACAGAATGCAGAAATGCCAGTATCTGCCACCTCACACAGCAGGGAAAATCTGCCCCAACCTCCAGGCTTTGCCTCCCTCTGGGTCCCAGCTGGGGAGAAGGAAGCCCAAACGTGAATACACACAAACAAGACAAAAATCATTGCTGGAGATATACAAAAGGCTAAAATCTGGGTTAGTGACTTTAGAGCAGGGAAATGGAGTAGTAAATATGCCCAAGCATCCATGGACAAGGGAGTCATGGCTGTGTAAATGCTGTTGTCCAGCAGTGCACACCCACCCCTTCCCAAACCCAACCCAGACAGGCTCTGCAAGGTTAAACTCCAACAGGAATCGCTGCCCTCCTGCTGCACATACCCTGTCCTCTGTCCCTGGGCTGAACAAAGCATGAGGTAGCTGAAAAGGAAAAACACACTCAGCTAATTCACAAAGCTCCCGGTTACTTACAACAGAATTAAGAATTAGCTCCTTGTACTACAAGTGTTATTAAAGTGTGAAAGTGTCAAAAGCTGCAGAAAACAAAAAGAGAATTCCCAAATTGTGAAACCTATCAGCAATTACAGACTTTTTTGTCTTTCTGAAATATGACAGGACAAAAGACTTAAGGCACCGCCCGTACTTCACAAACCCACTGAACTGCCAGGAGTTTTTTCAGCGCTGTCCTGATTAGGAGCACATCGTTTGGAGAGTGAGCATACCAACACATTAGCTGTTCTCACTCTTTTTTATTTGTTTAAATAACATAATGCTGCTAATGTGTCTTTAGAGTAAATTGTGTTTCTTATTGAAACTAGTTCCATTAGCTTCCATCTTGTAAAAATGAACTTCAGTTTCCAAGAACTTCAGTTTCACAAGACTCCTTATATCAGAAGGGTAAGTGTAGGAAAAATCTGACCTTAATTCACCATAAAATTAAAACTCACTTCTGAAGAACCTACAGTCTTAGGAACAAATAATTCAAAGATAAAATAACTGTATGTATGGGCATAGTGCCCCTGTGATAAAAGTCTAACTAACTAAGAATTGAAAATAAAGTATTAAAGGACACTGCTTTATACACAGATCAGATGCCCATCTTACCCCCACAGCTTTCCTCCAAACCCTCCAGGTGACAAACACCCTTACTGCAAACAATTCACATTTGTTAGTGAGCTAAAGGCACTGAGCGCTTTGGACGCCTCCAGAAAAGAAGAAATGGTTAATTAGTTTTCAGTAGGACAGTTGTGCAGCTCCTAATGGGCTCTCGCTGTCCACAGTGAGCATGACCTCGTAAACTTTTGGCTGTGGACTGTGGGGGTGGAGTTGTGACCAAACCAATGTGCTCACTTGGAGGAGAAGACTCAGACGACATCTCGCTCGAGCATCCCTTAGCAACTGGACTGAAATGGCACTGCAGCTTCCGAGGAGGTGTCAGACTTCCTTGCCACAGGAATAGCCTGTACTCCAGCTCCTACCATGGCTGAGGAGACATGGCAGAGAGGACAAAATCTGTAGCTCAAAAAGTAAAAGCGACAGTGGTGATCTAATTGTACAATTTCCTTTGTTCCTGTTTGTAGGAAATAGCCAGTTTTCAGCAAGGACACAGAGCTCAATTAACCTGGAGGACACATGAAGCAAACGGTTCTTACAGCAACACCTTTATCTCTGATTTCCTTTAGACTCTTTCCACTTGAAAACCTAGACTGTAAACTTTGTAACATTCCTCTCTATGATTATCAGGATGAACCAAAAGAGAGCTGGAGGCTTGCGTGTGTGAAAAGAAAAGCAACAGAAAAATACCCTCTGATTTAAAGCTGTCAAGGAGTAGATCAGTGAACAATAAACTCTGGGTCACTTCACCACAAACCTGAAAATGCAGCTACACATCTCAGTTATCTCCTCTCCCTAGTCCTCACACCTGTGAGACTGTTCTACTCCCAGGAGTTTGGGTCAGAGCTGCTCATCGTGTCAACGTGAACTTGCAAGGGGAAGACAGTTTAATCTTTTTTCACTGAGAAGCTGCAACCCTATAACTCCCCCACAGCTGAATATATACACCCTGCCTTCTTCTAAAAAAATAATAAAGATGTATGCATTCTTCTCCACTCTGTGAGTCAATTGAAATTTATTATATTTAGGTACCCTAGTAAGAAATTAAGATTTTAGGGGTGAACTTTTTCTTTTCTTCCTGCTTTACTCAAGAGATTTAAAGTATCGGGAAAATATAAACAGTGAATAAATTCATATTAGAAAGGTGCAGAAGAAGTTCCCCCTGTGCATAGCACCCTTGAGGATTAAAATCTTATGCAGAAACAAGAAGTAGCTGTGAATTTTTGTTAAGGAGCCTACATTACCCCGTGCTGCATTATGCTGTCCTACAAATTCACAGTATCATGGCTGAGCAGTTGGAAGTGACTTCCCTCTTTTAAAAGCAGGGATTAACTCCAGGACAGATTGACTCTTTCAGTTAAAGGGCAATTCTTAATAGCACACACTGTATATTTTTGTGTATGGATACCTCTCTGGTTTGAAGTTAGCAAATTTTTTTTAACTTTAGAAATACAGAACTGAGCGTTTTCATCCTGGTATGGGAGCTGAATATCAAACCTATCAATCTCAGTGTATTTAATACCCACTAAACTTAGTCTTTGAGTTAGTTATAGATAAGGATTAATTAAGGTTCTGATTTAGACTTAGATCATTGGGGTTTTTTTCATCTAAAAAAGCCTCTTGCAGTGACTCAGGTCTGCTGCCCACGTTTTCCTTAGATGGAGCCATCCTCCAGGAGCTATCATCCTGAAAATCCTTTGGACTCTTGGAAGAACAAAACTTGGTGATAAAAAGGGAGACGGTTTCAAAGTCTCCAAATTACCCTTTGACCTGCTGAACAAGGAACCCTTGAGTAATCTCAAACCCGTTTAAAGGAGAAACAAACACATTAAAGCCAAACAATAATCTAAAAAGGAAAACCAAAGCAAACAGATAGGAATTGGAGCAAGAATTCACTGTGGGGTTTTTTCATCTGTTTCCTTTGTGGGGGCCAGAACAAAAATCACTTTAAAAAGCATTCAAAGGTAAACAAGGTAGGAAATGCAGCCATTACCAATCAAACCCTGGGAGGGCAAAGCAGGATCATCACGTGGAAGGACAAGTTTGTCTGTCATACGGGAAGGAATGGGAAGGAATGAGCCCATCCGAGTGCAATGAAACCAGCTTTGTCAGGGAGGAATCAATGCACCACCAATGTATTCAATAAAGAACAAACACAAAACACTTAACTACAGATACTCCAAAACAAACAGAATGAAAAGGAGATACTTCCCTCTCTGGCAAAGAAGAGGAATTTTTCCGTACAGAAATTCTAAACTTGAGAAGGATTTTTGTTTTGTTTTTAAATAAAAACAAGCCCAAAGTCTACTAATAGAATTAACCAAGACTTTCCTTTAAACCAAAGGGAAAAAAACCCCTCGCCTCCCTCCTTTCACTTCGAGGCTTTTCCTCAGAAACATTACAAGAGACTTTAAGGAACCCATGGAATTATGGAAATAAAACACTGAGTAGGAGCTTTTCACCTAGTAGCTTATTTTCTTGCAGTTTTTTTTCTTCATATTCCTTCTCACTCCTCATGCATTCTGCACTGCACTTTATATAAAAAAAAAAAACAAACCAAAAAACTCTTATGTAACAGAAGTAGCAGCACATCCTAACTCTCCACATAACACATATGGAATGCCGACTAAAAAAAAAGTTGGAACAAGTCTTTTCTCAGATTTAGTTTCCGTATTTGTCAACATTCGCTGCCGATCTACCCCTGACTGCAAACTTTTTTATAAAGCATTATTCTGCTTTAATCCTTGTTCCATCTGGGTCACAAAGCCCAGGGAGGCAGGAGTAGCAGAGGCTGTGTTTTCTAAATACTGGTTAGAGTTAGTTCCTGCAAAGAAGCACGAAACTCCCGAGCCTTTCTCCGGCCTCGGGGGTCAGCAGAGGAGAGGAGGCTCCTGGCTTCCCCTCCCCAGCACACAGGGCAGCCCAGCAGCAGCCACAGTTCCCACTGTGGGACCTAGGACTGAGCCTAGCTTAGGCTCAGCCTGACCCAGCCTGACTCCAGGAGCACGGTGAGCCATCCCTCCATGCCAATATTATTTATTACTGACACTGCATTCTCATTTTATGGTTCATAACAGGAAAGGGAATAAGAGGATTGTTAAAATAGTTCTTGCTAAGTTGCCACACAGGTTTTAATGTGCTGTAAACATTCCTCTCCTTCTTTTACATTTTTTTAAATAGAATGACATTCAGGCTTTCATGCTCAAAATAACTTTACATTTTAGTGCTAGCAAACCACAATACTCTCAATACCAGGAGCTGTTATTAGAGACGATCTGCAAGGAAAAACAAGACTCTGATTTTGCTCCTCTGTCTCTGCACTGCAAAAGGCCTGGAAGTGTTCACTTTGAAAAAGGGTATTTTCTCCCATCTTTTTCTTTAGATGAAAAAATGTTAAGCCTAGATCCTAAGATTACATGCTGACACAGTTATAGAATAGGGGTCTTTTCTACCCTGTTTTTCCTGGAAGAATTGGTCTGTCTGGCAAACTAACAGCACCACTGCTTCATAAGTGCCTTGATGCTAATTTAGAGTGCCCCACATGCCCCAGGGCAGCTGCAGAATTTAGACCCTTTTACAGTGAAATAAGTCTTTCTGGTGAGTTTTTTTTTCATGCCTCTTAGATTTTCGAAACGTATATAAACCAGTTGATTGTCTCCAAGTCTTTAGGTGCACAATGAAAGGTTTCCCTTGTTGCTCTATCTCAGACAAAGCCAGGAAAGACATCCATGGCCAGGGCTCTGGGAAGCAGGCAGGGGTCAGGGTCTGGACCCAGCTCCAGCCCTAGGCTGGGTTAGAACCTGTGATCCAACACCGGATTTTGCTTCTGCCACATTAAAACCAGCAGAGGTGAAGGATTATCCCCTCTGCAGACCCAGCTGGGGGATGCTCAGCCCTGTCTAAACACTCACAAACTGCCAACGGAGACGAGACGAGCGTGGGGATCAAACAGGGGAACAGGATCCAGGAGACCAGATCTACCACAGATGGTTCAATCCAGCACAGCCACCGATCTGTGCGTGACCTTGGACGAGCCATTTACCCTTTCTGTGCCTCTTTGTCCAACTATCCTTTATCTGCCTCTCTCATACAGGTTTGCTGTTTGCTTCCGACATGTCTGCACTGAGAACCAAGGGGCCCTGATCTCACTGCTGACCTTTAAGCCCTTCTGCTGCATATATCATCATAAAATAATTATTCAAAAGGGAAGAAGCCTTTTTTTCTAATAGTCTGTCTTCCTTTTCTTAACACCTCTTTAACTCAGACATTTTCAGCAACATTCAACGAAAAAATTAGTCTCTATTCAAAATCTTAACACCGTTTTTTCGTAAATAAAAACTCTGAGAAAACTGCTAGTATTCTGTCAAGTCCTCCCACAGGCCCTCCAGCAAAACCAGGGAAAGCTAGAACCAGCATGCTTGCTACATTCAAAGTACCAGACAAAGATACTTTTTATTTTGGAAATAGAAAAAAAAAAAATGCCTGCACACTTCTCAGTCTTTCTTTGTCCACCACGAAGCACCCAACAGGACAGAAACCCTGTGCCGTGTTCCTTCGCAGGTCACCTCCCGGTTGGCTTTATGCTCTGTGGTGTTACAACAACGAATTTGTTTTTCCACTGCTCCCTTGTCTAACTCTGACCCGTCCGCTCCTGAAGCAATCGGCCTTTTACAGCTTCGAACGCGCTGTGTAAACACGGAGCGAGGGCGGCGCAGCCCCTGCTGCTCCGAGTGCCCTCCGCCCAGACCTGAACCAGCCCTGGAGACTGGACCTGCTTCCCGGGTGTCCCCCCAGAGTCCCCAAAATCTCAGTGTGAACGACTGTACCGCAGCCCATGGCGAGCCCCCTCCCTTCTGCTCAGTGGGATCACAGCCATGTCAGCGAAGCCCTCGGAACATCCAAGAATCCAGGGATGCTGCAAGGGCCAGGGGATTCAATGGCTTTGAGCCACCATCTCTGCAGCTCCTCAGCCACTCATAAACAAGGAGAGCCACAGCCCTGGGGGGACAGCACAGGGATCCCTGTCCCCTCCTGCCTGTCCTGTGGGGTATCTGGAAGATGCCAGATCCCCCAGCTCCGGCAGCCCGAGGCTGAAGGCAGGGCCCTCCTGCGTGGCTGCACTTCACACCCTATATATAAAATACACAGCCCTACAGTCAGCCTGAAAAATTCCTTCTATGAATCGCTGTTACTGAGGGATATATATACTAACTCCATACATGTGAGAGTTAAGGAAGATTTATCCAAGGAACTACTTCCAGAGGAAGTGCTGGGCAGCCACATTATTTGTTTTATTTAAAATGATTTCAGGCTCGATAATGTCTCTTTATCAAAACTACACATGTGCTGAGCATGCACAGTGCCGTGTGTTGTGAGGCAGACAGGAAGGGGTGGATTTAATTTATTTCTTTATTATGAATATCGTGGTGCTGTAAGGAGAATCCTGGCCGACAGCGTGAAATAAAGCTAAACTTTCAGAGGATATTTTGGGGGCTGAAGTTCCTGTGCTGCCTTTTCAAACTTAGTTTTAAATTCTTTATTCCTAATCCTCTGTTCTGCCTGGACCATCTCATGAATGGACATGTATATTATTACAAAGCTGAGCAAGTACCTCATAACATTTGCCATTAATATTCTTTTGAAAGAAAAATGGAGTTTCAGTTTCCTGGTTTTCCTCCCCTGGAGTGAGGAAACTAGTGAAGGAGTTTATAAATTCACAAATCTGGCAGGCAAAAGGGACCGAGGCAATTGTGACACACCAAAAATAGTTCTCCATCAAACTGATAACCCTGTTTTATTTTGCATACATCATCTTGGCTGCAAGGTTTGTTTACATTTATTCGGTATCATACCCTCTATGGTGGATCAAGGCACTCCTGTTGTTGGAAACACTCTCTACCCAGCTGAACAACAACGGCCCAAAGCAGAAACAGAACCACCATGACCAGCACAGACCATCTCCACATTTTCAGCCTAGAAATAAGAAGAATTAATTCTTCTCTACCCTAAAAGCTGGTTTGGAAGGGGAGGTAGAGAGAATGTACTTCAGATTCTCCATGGCCAGTGTGGGCTGTATCAGCCTAATCAGAGGGAAGGCATGAAGAGCTGATGAGTGTAGGGACAGTGATCAAATCTAAGACACACAAGCTACGAGATCAAACTGTGCAGTAACAACTTGAAGGAATGCTCTTTTTCAGTGACCTGTATATGCTTAGTAGCATCTAAGAGTAAAGTTAAAAAGGCTAAGAAATTCCTTGCCTAAGGATGAATAAAGGATTTCCTGTTACCAGAGAGTTGAAACTGAGATTATCTTACGAAATTAAGAACATGAAATGCTGAAGCAGTGCTTACACTAACCAAGAAAATGGACTGCAGGATCTCACTGCCCCAAAGAGTGTCCTTGAGGAGGTGTCTTTATAGAAGCATCAATGTGAAACCTATAAACAGGAGAAAACAACCCACGTGAGAGGTGGCAGAAGGACATGGATTCACTGGCTGGACCCAAACACTCCAAACTCATCTGCAAGCAGAGAAGGTGGGACAAGACATGACAGTAATAACCAAACATGGCTTGAGACCTCCTGCTCTAGTAACAATTAAATAATTGTTATAGTCTCTTAATATCTGAGTAAGAATTTATTGCATCAAGTTCTCAAGTCTAGACAGATACATTTCATGAATGAATCACTACTGACTACCTTGGAAGACCCGAGCTGAAGAGCACTCCATGGTGTAAAGCCACTATCTGGACACATCAACACTTAGGGAACAATTTTCTGGAGACGGTTCTTTCGGTACATTTCTGTAGGGTAGGTTGGCTGTGAGAAACTCTGGTTTTCCAATAGTATCCTTACAGGACTAATCAAAAAGCAGTATAGGCTTAGCAAAGGAACCTCTTAAACACAGAGACCCACGTCTTCAAAAACACCCCAACTCCCCCTCAAAAAAACCCCAACAATAAAAAAGCTAACAAAAACACGTAAGCCAGGAAAAAATACAAGTAAAAAACCAAACAGGAATGAATTCACTTCTTAGCCTGATTATGCTTTTTCTAGCAGCAATGAGTCTACCTCATCCCTCTTTAGAAAGTTTTGCTTCCTTGTGAGGCAGGGCCTCTTTCCTAAATAATTGGAACCCCTCTTCTGTCCCTTTACTTTGGCTTCAAAGGTTCTTATTTTTTTCCTTTCCAGAACTGCTACTCAGTTTCTCTGCAAAATGGTCACTGTCTTACGGAATTCTTTTCCTCAGTTATTCTGAATGATTCCCAGCTTTCTCATTTGTCCTCTTGGAGGTGCTCCTCTCCTTGGCAAGGACATAGGGCATCTCCAACATGGGCCTGGATTTTAATTTAGCACAGATGTTACAGCACAGGGCGAAGGATTCAGTGAAGGTTAAGGTGTTCTCAAAAATTGTGTTCTCAAAACCACAGTTTGACTCACACATGCCCCCAAACAATCACACATTAGCAATTATAATGATCTTTAATTAAAAAAAGAAATATGTTGCTGTTCTTACAGATAAGGATCTATAGAAATACTTGTATAGGTGCCATGAAAGTTTATTTTTCAAACTACATTTCAGTGAGGGAATTTTTAACTACCTTACCTGCATTACTCGAATTCTACTCTAAAATGAACTTCTTTGAAGTTTTCTTATTAAAAAAGCTTTAAAAACTAAGCAGTTTGAATTATTTTTCTATGACCCACCTAAGCTTCTTAAGTAGCAAAAAGTTAACTTCAGCTCAAGTCATTGCACTTAGAAAAAGGCAATGAAAAAGCAGTAGATTCACACATCTCACCCTACATTTTCTCTAAATGTAACATCTAGTCCCTGATTGTTATAATTTTTCATAGTAAAGCTTTCTGAGTGTTTATAGCCAGCAGACTTTGGCTTTTATACTGGAAAGTTTGTTATATAAATGTCACTTTCATTTATATCCTCAGTTATAACAAAGTCATTAATGCAGCTGATTCCTAAGAAACCTTATATTTTAGCAACTTGTCCTAGCTCTGGTACTGCATAAACACATCTAATGCAGAGCATGAGAAAATTATACCTTGGAGATGCTACAGGCTTTAAACCAGGGGTAGAAGCTAAATTCACACTTCTTGATATGAACATCAGTTGACAGCGTGACATTTGATTTCCAGAGGGCCATGATCACCTAAATACATTTTGTAGCTGCTTACATTTTACTGTAGAGCATTGTGGCTTGGATCCTAAGGTCTCACAAGACGAGAATTTGGGGTTGGATGCCACAGCACTGAAATTGCTCTTCAGAGATTCCATCACTGTCGAAACCAGAGCCCAGAAAAACTCCCCTCCTGGTTTTTAATCTCGCTCAAAGCCAGATATTGGAAGCAGGTTAAGATCTACGAACTAACAGATCTGGCCTCTTGCCACGTGCCATATTAAGATGCCATATTTAGCTCCTCATTCCCTAATACTCAGACATTTAACCTGTTCCCTCCAGCCCTTTCATCCACTTCCAGTAAACTACTAACCAAGACAGTTTTCACCCTTCCCTTTCTTCCTTCCATTTCTCTTTGCTGCTTTACACACAGTTAGTGCTGCTATCCCATGGCACTGGAAAAGGGACTGTTAACTTGTGCTCCCTCTGCTGCCTGCTGGGCTCTGCAGCAACACGGCAAGAGATGGTGAGGAAACCGAGAGTCCTCCTTGGCAGAAGAATTTACTTACTACAACGTGAAAAGTCACATGTATGAAACCCAAAAACACCAACCTCAGTATTCCTGATGGACATCTTGCGTGCCAAAGACCAAGGAGGTAAAGGCCTCCTGCCAGAGTCCCACAGGAGTGCAGGGAAGACCAACAGTAGGGAGCAAAGGACACAAATGGATGGGGCAGCTGAACAAGACTCTCCAGCTTTGATTCCTGGCCATTCCTCATGGAAAGTGGGCCAGCCAGTTTCTCAAGGTTGGTTGCAATGTGCCTGTTACATGGTCCTTGACACGCTACCAAAGCTGCAGTCACTGGGAAGGAGCCTGTTGCTGAACTCCTTGTGCAACAAGGTTAATTTCCAGCTGATCGAAGACATTTAAGGATAAACTCTTCTTCACTTCTTTTGAGGAGGCTATTTTCAGAGCTAAGAGTATGGAGAAGGGCTGTGGACAGCCAATTATCTAAACAATTCTCTTGAATCCTTAACAACATGGAGTACTTTGTCCCTCTCAGTGCCTGTAGTCCGGGTGCTGTATCTGTCCTTCCCATGGGTGATTCAGCAGCAAAGAATATTTACTGTTATTTTACAATGCAGTGCTCTACAGACATAATTATGACTCAACAGAGAATACACTGGGTGCAGACCTTTAAAAAAAATTATCAACAGATTATGTCTTGCCTTTAAAAAAAAAAAAAGGAAATATTTATTTGAAGAGATGATCATACGAGAAAAAAATGGATGAAGTGGAAGATATCTTCGTGCCGTTTTTAGAAATCACAATCTGTGTTGATTCCTCTCAGAAATATTTAATTAATATTTAGGATATTATGGATGAAGTGGAAGGTTCACACTGGATTCTGTCTGAAACGTCTGAAAAATAAGCCTTCAAGTCTTTGTTTATGTTGGCAAGCAACCTAGCTGGGTATAAAAGCCAAAGGTATGATTGACTACCTCACATATTTTACAACTGTTACACTAAATAGTTATTTTAGAATTTACATCGTTACAGAAGGATCCTTAAATAGACTTTCTTAAGGCGCTTAAAACAAACATACTTTAGGGCATACTTCCCGTTTCGTTACTGTATTTAACTATACTTAGAAAAAATAAATTTCATTTTCTTTCAACGAAGATCCAAAAATGTTTAAGGGTACGGAGATCACAGAAATCTACCTTATTGGTTTTAATGTACTGAAATCATTTAATGAATACCTACAAATCTTTGGAAAAAAAAAATCAAACCAGTGAACATTTTTAAACATTAGTATGTGCATGTTTAGCCCTTAAATACAAAAGGCACATCTGCATATTGCTCAGAACAGAAAACTTCTGCAACTAAAACTCAAACAATAATCAAACTGCAGATCATTGATTGGTTTTGCCTGCTAGAGATACCGAAAAAGAGGACAGTGACATTCATTTTTTTGCTACCTCCTTTAACAGTGTGTGGGACAAATTCATGTAAAAGGATGAAAACTGATTTATTTTTTTTTCAGTTTTAATATTCATCACTAACTTTCAGGGTTGATCAGCAGCTTTTGTACTACCTGTAGTTAGAATTGTGTACCAAATCTGGCACTGAGAAGAGCAGTGACAATGAGTGAGTCACCTTTACAAGACACATTCAAGATTTCCCAAGTTTCCAGGTGAGCAAACCAATGTCCCACCACTGCTCACCATTCCCATTTATTTTCAGCCTCACTGCTGGTTGACTGCACACACCAGTTACACACCTCCTCGATCCTCCCCAGGGGCTTTGCAACAGCTCTGTAATTTTCTTAGTTTCTCAGTAAGAACATCAATGTTCCTCCTCCTCCCCACGAACTGCTCAGCAGAACTTTTCATTTACAGCTGGGAAGCAGAGCCTGCTTCTACAGTGAAGGAAAAACAAGGATACAGTCTTACAAACCCTCAGCAGTGAAAGGAATCTCCCCCAGCACTTATTTTGGGAGGAGAGGGTCTGTATTGCAAAGCTGGTTGGAGCTGGAGAGGTTGGTGGCATCCTGCAGGAGCCCAGTTCTGCAACAACTGAAGAATTAATTGTGTTTTAATCAGAAGTCAGTCACGGCTTCTACTTTAACTTGATACACTCCAAGGTACTCACAGTTCTGAGAACTAAATTCAGAAGCTTATTAAACAAACCCTTTTTCTGCACAATTTTTTTTCTGTGATGTGTGATACAACTTCTTCAGACACAGTTTTGGGAAGGAACCAGATAAAAGCTGATACTCAGGATATCTGGGGAATAGTTTCTGGAGACCAGAATTTCCACAAGTACTTTGTATCTAAAGATGCAGGTAGATCTCCAAAAGGGCTTCCAGCTGAATCTGAGGTGAATCTATTTGCCATACCTACAGCTGTAGGTTCACATTAGGAACTCTGCTTTATTTTTAGGCAACTAAAGACCTCTAAATAAGTGAGAATCTACATTTTACTTTTAAAAGACAGCACACACGACTCAGGAAAACAGGCTATGGGTGCCCCAGTTGATGCAGGAATATGTGTCCCCGCTCCCTGTGCTGCAGTGGCCACCACCTGAGCTGCAGAGGTGCTTTTTGGAGTTGTACTTCAGCCATTCCAGCTCTTTGCCTGGATTCAAAGAGGGGAGGCTGAGTGTTTATGACTGTTCCTCCTTCTGTTTGCACGTTTCAGACAAGCACCCGCAAACGGACACTTGGGAAGATATTTAATTGGGAAGCTCACACGCTGTGCATGCACAATATGAATGCACAGCAAATGCTAATGCTGTATATTTATCTTATGTATATTATATCTAAACAGTAAAGCACCTGCCAGCAGGCAAAGGCCTCATCGTTATCTCTAAGTACTGCTGCACATTCACTCATTGCTATTTATTCAGGTTTTTTGTACCTAGCACTAACGTTTTAACTCAAATCCCTCTGAGCAGTAAGCTGTGCCTTCCTTCTCTCAAATGGTTGCCACAAATCTTCCAGCTAAAGTAGTGCAGAATAAACCTTGTGATGTATGGATATTTCTGCATTTGTCAGCATATGATCTAATAAAAAAAATATATATATATAAATATATATCTAAGCTTGGAAGAATGATTTACCCACAACTGTGAGCACACAGAGTCTATCCAGAGGGATTTGTCCCCTCAACCATCCAGGGACTACACACCAACGTTCACACCCAGGCCAGACGTGTGCATGTAATTCTACAGAAATCTGCTTTATTCACAACTATTCTTCTGTTGTAGTTATCTCCTCACATGAAAACATTCTTTCTGGAGCCTTCTTAATTTTCAGAATAAAGAATCCAAAATTAATTGCAAAACCTGTGAACACTCACTTTAAACAACAAACTATGTATAAATTTAGCCTTGACAGGGTCCAGCCCAAATCCCACAAACTGCTCCAAACTTTTTTCTTTCTTTTTGTCATCTATCTTTTGCAAAGCTCCCGTCTCCTGCTTTCTTGCAAATTCATGGTTTTCAGGGGGTTCTTGTTCCTGCTGCCTTCTCAGATTACAATTTCTTTTGTGTTAATTAAGCTGAAAAATTGAAAGAATGTCGCTGACTCTACAAAGAACACAAAACAGGCTTGCTTGAAAAGCTAAAAATAGATCGCTCTGTTCGGAAGACAGACGACTCAGTCTTCAAACTATTTGTACAATGTGAATTAATTGCAGATGGCCAATTCATTTATTTAGACCTCAGTGACAGAAATGAAAGTGCTACTGCGACAACTATATATGTGCATAAAGCTCCTTTTCAGGTAGTTGGGACTGGTGAAAAACCAGGAGGCAGCGCTTTGTTATTTTCTGGAAGTCAGTTTGTCAAAAAGTTTTTTTGATGTGATTCTCCCCCTCCGGCGTCCCGGCCTCTCTCCCAGCAGCTCGGATTTAAGACGTGAGACTGATGTACACAAACTAAAGTTACAATGGCCTGCTCACATTTCCTTCCAGCATTCACAGTGTACTCTGTAAATCAGTTACATTCCTGCGATTAAAATCACATTTTATAATGATGTAAATGTTGTAACAAAACCCACCCGGATTATTTAACTTATCTGAAATTAATGCCGTTTTTCTTTTTTTAGGCCTCAGTATTTGTTTGAAATAGAATTTTAATTTTTTCCTTTTCAGCCTTTCTCCCTAAAAGCAAATGAAAGCTTAATTTAAAAAAATAATGTTATTGATTTAATGGGAGAGAATTCAGGAAAATCTAAGTGGGAACTGATATTCCATCCTGGCTCTTATTGTTAGATAAACGGGAGGTTTCCAAAAATACCATCTATTAGACTAAGGTCTATAAACTGTAGCTGTGAAATAAAAATATCATTGAACTAGATAAATTGTTTGGGATACAGAATGATCTGTACTAGAACTTTACAGCAGATCCTGAACAGCATGAAGTCTCCTTTGTGCTAGAAAACTAGAAACGTTGTCATTTGGGAGCCTAAATAATGCCAAGAAAAAGAAACTAAATATCAGAGTCCCTTTTCTCCAACGCCACTGTCTCTCCTTTGCAATTTTACTACTTTGCAGTCTCTAAATCCTTGTTTGCAGTCTTGCTGACTTGAAAAAATGTGCAAAAGTTGATCTGAGCTAACAGGGCTGTAAGAAAACCTCCCAAGAAGTTTCAGGTGATATGATATCTGGCTCGCTGATAGTATCACAGAGATTACATTTTTCTGTTACTTTCCTTAAATAACATAACGTTGCTGCCTGCATTTCGAAGTATTTATATTACATCTTAAAGACTTTAAATCGAGACTGGTGTTTTTTAAAGGCATTAAGTCTTATAAGCCAAAAATAAAGCTTGATGCCGGAATGAATTAAATTTTCTGCCTAGACAAATGATCATAATCTATTGAAATTAAAATACCAGTCCTCTCCACTGATCAGGCCCCTTATGAAATACCTCTTAGGAAGTTACTTCAGCTTACTGGTTATCATAGATTTAGAAGGGGGCAGGCATAACCCTCTACCCTGTATTTTAAGCTGTATTCCTTTGCTGCAACTTCATCCAAACTCCCACCAAGGTCAAGGGAAACAATTTGTTCTCAAGCAATACAAAGCAGTTATGCTACAGCACCTTCCTCCTGCCTTTATGTACTCCAAAAAAACTCCCCACTTAAACAGAGTTACAAGCTTCTTAACAATAAAAAACCAAAATCCTTTCCCCAGGAAAGAAACTTTGTAGGATGTCTCTCTAAGATGACCTCCATCCTGCAGGCTTCAAAATGTTTTCATCTACTTCCTCGAAATACAGGTGAGACCCGAGGTGGAGCAGAGGACAATAAAGCTGCTAAATAACAAAGGTCGCCTGCCTTCAACTACATCAATAAAAACAGGCTGAGATATCCCATGGGTTCAGTCCAGGCAGAGATTTCCCAGGGCTGGGGTGATGGGCAGGGGGACACTCACCACACTGCTACACAACCTGCTCCTTTGCTGAAGTTATATGTGCCCCACTTAATTTTGGTGGAAAACTGCAATTCTTTGGCCACAACACATTTGGAGAGGAATCTGCTCTTGTCTCTCAAGACGTGTAGCAAGGAAAATGCTTTTGGGGAAGCACCGTGAGGCAGCAGTTGGGATACACCAACCAACAGCATCCTGATGATGAGACACTGGAAAAGCAAGAGCAAAAAAGCTCTCGATTTTCCTTTTTTTCATTTTCCACTGTGGATTTTTTTTTTTTTAATTTATTTATACTCTGTGGTAGGGCAGACTCCATAGGGACCATGTCCTTACACAGACACATCTACCTCCTCTCAAAAGAGAAACATCTTTGTTTACTTAAGCTATTTTAGTTAGACCTAGTTTCTGCTGGTTCTAAAGAACCTTGCCTTGCTTGTAAACACCAACATCTCTGACAGAAACACCACCTTTGAGTGCCCACTCTTGGTAGATCTCGTAAAGGTGACATATATATATGTGTGTGTGTGTATGTATGTTTACTGCTTGCTGAGATGAATCATGTCAGCCAAGGTCTTTCTAACAAATAAAATGCTTTCAAAGTATTATCTATTAAAGATAGAGGAGAGCAGGAGTGGAAAATTTTTGCAACAGCACCAGAGCAGGGTCTGGTGGTATAAAGCAATACCCACCTCAAACACCAGGGCTACAAAAGAGGAGGTTTGGACCCAGTCAAGGGCTGGGTCTCCTCTCAGTGCTTTCCAGCCCTGGTAGGATTTGCAGAATCTCCAGCAGAGCTGGAAAAGCATTTTTTACAGACAGTGATAGAGCCTGACACAACACAAATAACCAGAGCACAGGCCCCTGGGATGAGTTCACTTGGGGTGCTTGTGCACCATCAAAGCTCAGAGGTTGAAGGTTCAAGACAAGGCATAAAATGCAGGAAAATGCATGTGGAAATACCCCCTCACCTCCACACAAACTGTCTGCCCTGCAACTAAACACCCTAGAGACAAACCACTCTGTCCCTACTGCGATAAGAGCAAAGCAGAGAGGAAAGTAAATTAACGGTTGGAATAATAATCTGTAATTTATTAATTTCTTGCTAGGATTCTACGAGAAGGTACAGCTTGTCTGTAAACTGACAGCTCAAAAGAAAGCACCCAACTCACTTTTCAGCGGTGACATCTTTGTTATAAAGCCAGAAAGTGATTTTTTTTTTTCTGAAATAGCCTCTAATGGGTAAAGATGAAAATTCAGCGTCTGTGTGCTCCATGGTGGGGGGAGGAAAAGAAGAGAGTGCAAGGCACAGACTATGTAAGTAGTGCTTTAGCATTTTTTTCTCAAATTTGTAAGGAATTGTAGTACACCCTCCCTCTAACATGTTCTTAAATAATTTTTGAACCTGGAAGAGTGCTAGAATTTAGCATCTTCCCAGCTGACAGCACAAATAGAAGTGTAAGTCCAGTACTTCTGCTCTGACCAGGTTTGTCCCTTCTCTGGTGCCCCTCATTGGCTTCTTGGAAGCATCCCTGAAGGAGAATGAAGTCAGAGAGTTTACATTAGTTCTTGCATCTCTCCAGCCCCTGTCCCAGCAGAAACTTCTCTATCTGGATGTAATTAGAGCTCAAGGAATAGCCAGTCTTTTAAAACAAGATGACAGAAATTAGGTTTCACTGTTAAAAAAATAAAATAAAATTAAAAAAAAAAAAAAAAAAAAAAAAAAAAGAAGAACCTTCTTTGTACAGATTGCAAGATTTCCCAAGTATTGAAAATCAAGATATCCCACTGTTATTCAGGATGACTGAGAAGCTGAAACACTCATGTTTTCAAAGGTCGCTGTCTTGTTTTTATTTCACCATCAGGTTGCATGAAAGAAGCACTTTCTTTCACTTTGTTGAAAATCCAAACCATCACATAAATATCAACCTGGTTAAACTAAAATAAATCCATCATCCTGCAAATTTTTAAATAAATCTATATGCTGTTATGTTTTGAAATGGTATAAGACAAATTTTCCCCCTTCTATAACTCAAAACCAGCCTCAACCAATTACTTCAAACTTTTCCCTAGACACATCTCCCTTGGCTCAACGCTTCACATGAGAATTTCCAAGCCAAAAAGAGTTTCTTCCACAGACAAAATTGGCAACGAGACATTGAAATCACCCTAATGATAGGTACCGGGTTATGCCTTTCAACTATGGATCCGTGCCCGTATCTCCATAATTGTGACAATATTTTTCCAAGCAGAGTATCATGTTGTACGTAACACTGAAACTTCCTGGTCTCTCTCCTTCTCTGCTGCATGGTTACCATCTTATTTTTATAAGCATTCCATTCTGGGGCTGGCCCTTCAGCTTTGGCAGAGCGAGGCAGCTTCTGCTTTAAAGCGGCTATTTTGCAACTAGCTGCTGCTTGCTGCATCCCTCTCTTCCAGCCAGCGAGTACCTGCAATGTTTTCCTCTCCAGCTCCTGAGAAAATGGCACATTCTCACAGGTCCTGCCCCTAAAACAGAGCACGTGGTGGGAATCACCAGCATGCAAAGAACGGCCAGGGTGGGTTCGTTTCGGGTTTCTGGGACAGCTGCAAAATGGCTGGTTTAAAACAAGTTCATACAAAAGTTTCCAGATTCACATCCTGCTCGTGCTGGTGCTTCTGGTGCTGCACTAGTCAGGCTGGCATCAAAGGAAAGTCTTCACTGCCACCCCAAATCAATGGATGAGCACCAGGGGAGCCACGAACAGCACCACCAGGCACTTCTGAACATTTGTCAGCTTAAAAATAGTGGTCAGAAGAGCAATGGCAGCAAACTTCACTCTGTATTTTAAGTAAAGTAACTACTGTATGAATTAACTTTACTTGGGCTGTTCGGTGGTGAGAATCAAACCCTTTACAAATAACAATTAATATTCTATTTTTTCCTTAAAAGCAAACAAACCAAAAAACCCAAATTAGTGGATTTAGAGCACCCAAAATGCTAAGCAGTGCCTGGAGGGAAGCTCTGCCTGTCCTATCCTGGGCTGCCAGGGCAGGAGCCTTGCTCACACACAAAGCAGCTACCTTGTCCCAGAGGTAGACAGGTTTCCTTCCTATTTTCCTCAGTCTTTTAATTGCTGCAGTTAAGAGTCTCACACACACAAACACAGGTGAACTACAACGAAGAGAAAAATTCAACCCTGGTCACAGTCCCAGAGGCACCTCAGCCTCCTGATACACCCAGGAGCCCTGAGGGCATTTTTTGGCTGATCCTTACTCCAGATCAGACATCTGCATCAAGGCAGTAAGTACATCATGGGGTTTTAGCAGAAGTTCCTCGCTGCTCTGGCAGGCAGTAATTAGATTACGAGAATTACAGAAATGACAGGCTGCTTGTCTACTCACTGTATGGGCAGCCAGCAACAGCTTGGAGAAGAGTAAAGCACTCAGATTAGTAAAGGGATGAGCTCAATGTAAATCCAAATAAAACCAAAATAATATGTATTAACAAATAATGCCTCTGAACCAGCACATTTACTGCTGCCATGCTCACCCTTATCCCCTCCTGCTATCTCACCAAACTACCCACGCAAAACATCCCTGTAAGAGGCCCTCTGGTCATTTGCTTTTCTGGAGCATCTCAGCATCACGCCCTGTGCTGCATCCCTGGTTCACACTGCTGTTAGAAAATCCTAAACAGGTAGGAAAACGCTGGGAACCTGCTTCCAGAAAGGCTGCAAGCACACGATGGCAACCGCAACGACAGCGCACCAGATGCTGGCATCCAAATGAACATAACAAGCATTCAGCTTTGCTTATAAAATTCCCATATTCAGCACTGCTACAACACACAGCTTTAAAAATTAGAGCAGGGTTTTCCCATATATGGGAAAGCTGACCTGCTGCTGCTGCACCAGCTCCCCGGGCACGAGCAGGAGCAGAGCCGGAGCCGTACAGACCCTGCCTTGGGCTGGGCTCAGCACGGAGTTCGGGTGCTCCCTGAGTGGTCTGGGGTGATGCTGCTCTGCAAGAACCCTGCAGCCACATTACTTCTGTGCTGGGCTCACTTGCCAGCCCGACCAAACCTGTTACAATAAAACTACTATGCTTTTCCAATCCTTTCACCTAAAGCTGTGTCTGTACATTCAACATTTCCATGCCCAAAGCAAGGCTGACAATGAGGACTGAGAATCTCCGTCCTCCTCTGGGTTTGGGCTGTATTCCCTTTGGAGGCTCCCTGGAGCCTGCTGGGTTCAGGATCTCTGCTCAAAACCCCTGCATCAGGTCAGGGGACCCTGTTGGGCCAAGTTTTAATGCTCATGAGTGATCCATGAGACCCTGAGAGTGTTTGTAGGATAAGCAGATGCCTCCTTTGGACTGCAGGAGAGCAGGGGGTCCTGAACTGCTGAGGCCAGCTGTCAGTGGTTTTTTTAGGAATATTCCATTGTTTTGAATGTACAGAAAGCACAGAGAAAGCAGTGCCAATGACTGTGGTGGAGCATCCATGGCCACACCAGCAGCTGGGAATGGTCTTTCCGTGGGTCTGGTAACGCACGTCGCTTTTAGTCCTTTGGACTCCATCAAACCTCCTCTCTGCTCACAGAATTCTGACCCTGGGTAACTGCATGAGCAGCAGTGTGTATTTATAAACTCCTCACAAAAAAAGCAGGATGAGCAGGGCTGGGACTATCCAGCTGCAGCTCTGGTTATGCCAGACAGCTGCTCTGTCAAAACTGTGGGAGAAGCCTCGTTTCCTTGCAGGGGATGCCCTTTGATACTCGGCAGGAGTCTGCTTTGGCAGGTCTGTGCTGCCTAAGGGAGAGACCTTGGAGAGGTGATTTTTTAAGAAACCAGCAGTATGTGATGAATACCTGCCTCTTCTGACTGCAAGGGATTTGCAGAGGGGAAATAAAAAATAAGAAATCCAGGGTAAGCACTATTAATCACTACATAACCATGACTACTTTTTTTTTCCCCCCAAGGTCGTTAAAATCAAGCAAATCAATCACACATGACTTTTTGAGCTTCCTGACACACATTTTATATTCTGCAGGTTTCAGACCTGCCCCAGGGGCGCCCATGTGAAGGAGACCCACCAGCAGGGGTTAAGCTGTAGAGCTAAGCAATAGCAAAGACTTCAACAATTAAAACTAAGCACCTCAATACAGCAACAGAACCAGCACAGTGTGACAGAAGAAATCAAAATTATAGGTTGGTCATCTCCCTTGGTTTTCTTATTAGCATGGAAGCATCTATTTAAGTAACTGAAAGCGTTGCATCACTGAGAAATGTTAATTACATCAGTGGTTTTACTGTAAAAAGTTTCTTTTTCCCTTTCCAGTTTTCTAAAGCCTTAGAAATATTTCAAAGGGAATCCTTCCCAAATATGCAAACAGCAAGTCAATACTCTGAGGTTTTTTTGCCAAGCTTCCTTTTCCCTACATCTCTCACTCAAGAAAACAGGATTAAAAATACACTCAAATAAATAAAAAGGGACTAGAGCTTAGCAGGTCCATTACTGCCAAATAGTTATAGATAATCAAAATCATCACTAAACTAGTCACAGACTTCCCCATCCAGCGGGGCCTCTTGATGTTCCTGTGCTCCCCTGGAATAGGAAGCAATTTAAGTGTCTGCTCCCGCTGTCGGACACAGGAAGGAGAAGTGCAGGAGTTGGGAAAGTGCAGATCTCCCGCGGGCTCTGGCAGAGGCTGCTCCTTCGAGCTGGGAATCCTCTGCTTTGAGACACTGTTTGGTGGGTTTTACTATTTGAATTGTGGGTTCCTGTTCTCTCAAAGACCCTCAGCATGTTCATCGTTTTAATTAACTAACTTTCCCTGGGGAAAAATAAAAAACAACAACTAAGGCTCAATAACAAATGTCCTAATTAGTATCTCACTAACTGCATTCCTTCTTTTATTTAGAAATGCTATGCTATAGCTTCTCTGAATATTAGTTTTCCTTGTGTTCATTCTTTAGTATCTAGAAAAAACGCTAAAAATTTATTTTTATCAGATTTAGGAATTTTTACAGAGCTAAACCCCAAATTATTTGGTACTACTTTTTCCCATCATTTAAGATATCTAAATTTCTAATCATGGTTGCTGCCATCAAATTCTCTGCTTTTCCTTTAAATTTAGATATTGCAGTTGCATGTTTAACACTGTGGTTACAGTTCACATTTAGGACAAAACTGACTTCTTAGCACTGACACAGTATAAAGATACAGAATAATCTTCAAACACATGGAAAGCACTTTCATGTGTCTCCATGCATTTTAGCATGGAGTCCGTAGTAATGCTGACAAAATTTAGTATACTAGCCTGATAACAATGTAATGCTATTTACATGAAAAATCAGACCAACTCCAATTAAAAAAACTACATAGAAATTCTCAAAACCACTAACTCTACCCATTTTATTCACCTGTATACAAACGAGGAAGAAACATATTATCCAATAATTTAAATTAACAGATTTTATTTATGCCATCTCAAACTAAATGCATTCAGTATAAGGAGAGGAGAGGCAAGTTCCAAGGAAAAATGCAAGTATCAAAAAGGTTGATTCAGCTCCCCTCCTTTATGCCCTTACTGTGATAACATGCAATAGGAAAAATCTACCAGGAAAAATGGTAAGTTTTTGGTAACCTCTTAGTTAACTCTTCTTTTTAGAGATTTCTGGCTTTGCAAATCCTGTCTTTGTTTTTTTCCCTAGCAAATGTAATTATTCTGTTAAGTTCTAGAGAACAGTATTGAATTCCCTACTATGCATCCAAAAAGTCTAGTTCTGTAAAAATCATTCTGAACAAACAAAGACTGCAAGACCTCAGCTGTGACTTTCCAGAGATATTCTCTTTACACTGTCAAAAAATTACTAATTTTTCACTTGTTCTCAAACCTAATATAGTCTCTATAAAACAAACACAGTTTATCTGACATTTTAATAATCTAAGTTATCCCTTTCAAATAAATGCACTCTACATTCTGATACTTATTTTTTTTAATTATTATTTTAGAGGGTAGTAAAAATACTCATAAGCATTTAACTATGAACAATATCCTCACCATCATACCATTGGCAAGAGGGGTTTAAATTTTATTAGTTACAAATAACAATCACAGGATTGATTTCTTTAAGGCTGAGGCAAATGAAAAAAAATACAACCGTGGAATTCTGTTATCTAAACCAACATAATCCAGGAGTTAATCTCAGTAACTGTTATCAATTACCAACGTGAGGAGACACGTCACCTGTGTTGTCAAAGCTGGGAAAACATAACAAAATGTTAAAGCAGCGACAAACAGGAGCAAAACAGCTCAAAAGGCAATGCTGACAATTTAACAACTAACAAGTTAGCAAAGCCACATGTACGACTTCAGCAATCTCAGATGCTGCAGGTTGGCACATTTATACCACAGCAGTGAGAAACATTTTCCACTTTTTTTACTTTTGCTCCTGTGTCACCACTGCAATTTGGAATTAGACATATATTATTCAACAATCCACTGACACAATCAAAACCAATAAATGACAAATCAGTACATCACTCTTTCTGATGATCAAAATCTTTTTTTCCTACGCAAGCAGTAAAACAATCCATTCGTAAAATAACTCTGTCTTGTGTTCACTCATCCTAAACTCCTTCACAAAATTTGCCATCTCAGTTTAATTTCTTTGCAGACTCCCAAGGGATTAATTTCAACTCCATCTGAGCTTTTTTTCTCCTAGTTCTGACTTCATAAATTATGGAAGACAGCAATTATTAAGTATGTAAAAAGGTAAGAATTTAAAAACGACAATTCCTGGAAAAAAACACTTTTAAGTGTTAAATTCCCTAAAGAATAGAAATGGGCAAGATGTATTTCAGACATCTGACTATTAGTCAACTATTGTTAAAGTGATCCAATTATTAAATAGTCGAGAATTATTTATTTCACTTATATAAACTATCCCTCCTTGCTGGGTCTGGAATAAATTAACACATCCACATGTTTCTTTGTTTACTATGCCAAAAAGAATGAGTAATATTTTTTGATAATAATATTTTGATAAGAAAATGAATGTTCAGTTCAGATTCATAACAGGAATTTCTGCATCATTTTTATGAGCTGAATCAAATTTGAAATGATCAAATTAGAAAGATTTGAACAACCTAATTTAAAACCAAAACAGCTTTGCTCAAATACAAAAAGAGTTTTTTTAGATAGTCTATCAAATGAAAGCACAGTTGTGCTTTCAAAAATATATTGGTTAAAGGATTTAGACAGGCTTCATAGGAAATATATTTAAACATCAAAACTAATCTAAAATGATCTTGAGAAACAAGCTGTGGAATGTCCAATCCTTAAAAAAAAAAAAAGTAATTAAACGCTCAGGGCTTAGCTTGCTAAATACAATTAAGGACATTCTCCTCCTTTCTCACTTGGTCAGATAAACGCCCTCCCCTTCACCTCCAGGGCTGGCACCACCTTGGAGGCCAGGATCAGACCTGGAAAAACGGGGAGACATCAACCTGCGTTTGAGAACCAGTGACTTCCAGATGCACCAGTAACGTCTCGACACAGAAACTCGTGTAATCTCATTTATCACGTCTGGTTTCCCTGTTTATGAGCTGAGGAGCACAGAGACACAGAGTCCCAGGGGCAGGGCAGTTGTTGTGCACAGGGGCTGTACTGGTGCAGCCCTGCCAGGGCATCTCCTCCATCCCACTACCAGAGAGGAGGTGTAACAAATGCACCCCTGGAACACCCAGCCCCTTCTGCTTGGGCAATAAAGAGCCAGGTGGAGAGTTTCAGCTGCTTGGTTGGAATAGAAAAAAAAAAATCTGATTAAAAACATAATTGCTTCTGAACTGCAGGGCCTCCAGTTTGTCCCTGTCCTGTGGCGGGGCAGCTTCAGGAACCAGGTCTGCCTGTCTGTCACAACAATTGTTTCTGCCTCAGTTACCTGGTCCAGCCAAAACAGCCACATTTATGGCCAGAGCTGCAAAAAGATCTCTAAGGAGATTTCTACTAGCCCTCCTGAGCATCTCCCCTGCCCACCCCGGCAGCCTCTGCTCCTCCTTGACCCCCTCCCATCCTCAAGCCCTCAACACCTTCAGCCCCACCAGAGAAGGGACCAGCCAACCTTTTGCTCCACAGAACAAGCTCCCCAGGGTCTCTCCATCCTTTCCTGTCGCCCGTTTGCTGTTCCTTTCCTTTGCCACCCTGCTGGCCCCTGGAGAAAATCCACAAACCACCTTGTGATGTGTGGGGAGCTCCCTGAGACATCCCCCCACCCCGACACCGGCTCTGCCCGGGCAGGGGGTTCTCCATCTGCCTGCCCCGGGGCTTTGCTGCTGCCAGGGCAGGGCGACAGACTGAAGGCTGCACTCCTAGAAGCGACAAGAGGGTCTTAAAAACCAAAGCAAGAACACCACCAGAAAAAAAAAATTAAACCAAACCAATCAACCAACCAACCAAAAAAAAAAAAAAAAAAACAAAAAGAAAAAAAAAAGGAAAACCCCACCCACATGCCAAAAAGGTGAAAAGGACAGAAAAAAAGTGAGAGACAACCCCAAGGACCTTCCAACGTGTCTGTCCCAGGATCACACGAGAGACTCAGCAAAAGAGGAATTTGTTCCCCCCTTTCTCTGTCGCAAAGTTTCAGCAAACAAAATAACACACACAGACACACAAAAAAAAAAAATCCATAAAAACGTCAAAAAAAACCCTCCCCAAAGCTCGTCCTCTGCAGAGCGCAGGGTCTGCTTTAATGTTTTCAATCTGCGGAGGGGGTTTGTTTTGGGGTTCCTGGCTGGAGCACAGCGGGGCGCGGGCGGGTCGGGGAGGGAGAAGTTCCCAGGAGGGTTTTCAGGAGTTTCACCAGATGCTATTTTTAACCCCGCTGTTACTATTTTTACCCGTGTCAGTGTTTTCCATTCGCTGAACTCTGTCCCCGATGCCGGCAGGGCTCCGCTCCCCCCCCGGGTCCCCCCGCCGCGGCCCCGCTCCCGCCGCTTCCCCCTCCGGCGCTCCCAGCGCATTCCAGGCTGTGCTTTTGGACCTCTTTAAACAGCACCGGTTACCCCCGCTCCACACAGAGATACAGATCTATATATCTCGCTCTATAGGAGCTGCACGCAGTGCAAAGTCCACGGGCGATCACCCAGCAAAGGCTCCTGCTCTAACTTTATTCCTCTCCAAACACATTCCTGCCAACGGGGAGGGGAAGGGGGGGAAAAAAAGAAAAGGAAAGAAAAAAAAGAAAAAAAGAAAAAGCAAACAAACGCCACTGTTGCTAAGTTTTGCACTTTATACCCTTTTATATTTACAATCCTCTCCCGGCTAAAAATAGCAACACATGATCCATTTATAACTGGCCGGACATGCCCCGCAGCCGCCGGCGGGGCCCTGGCTGATGAAAGGAGCTCTCTGCGTTCCTTCTACCTGAGCTCATCTCCCGCTTAAAGGGCTCAGACAGCCCTGCTTCCACAAAGCGCACATTGAAATGACTGCTGCTTCCAGGGGAGAGCGGGATGAGTGACGGGAAGAAAAAACATGAAAAAGAAAAAAACCACAGTAAGTCATGCAGGCTGCCCCGTGCCCTCCGTGCCCTCCTGACAAATGTACCATGAGCAGGCAGCAGGGAAAGCAGAGGTGGTCGGGGCTGGCAGCAGCCCCAGCACAGGGCAGGACCTCACATGGGGCTCCAGGGGCAGCTCCAGCTTGGCTCCATGTGGGATCAACACATTAACTCACACTAGAGGAGAGCTGGGAGCGACTGCAGACCCTGACCCAGGGGCAGGTCTGAGGGTTGCTCTGGAAATTACCTCAGAATTGGAAATTACTCTAGACACGGCTTTAGAGCTGGCTCCAGAAATTATGCTGGAAATAGATCCTAGATTGACTCCAGACAACTCTGGCTCTTGGGGTGGGTGTGGAGAGGGGCTGGAGGGCAATGCTGGAGTCAGCTCTCGAAGTTAGTCTAGAAGTGGCACCACAGCTTGCAAAGGCATCAACACACAGTGTGATCTGCAACAACTATCCATCCAGGAGACTGTAACAATGTGGGATTTATTCCTTCACTGTTGCTAATACCTTCTGAATTTGGTGTCAGAAACTTGCACTGGCACATGTGCAGGACTCACAAACTGCACGTGCAGCAGAAGGAGCCGTGTGACTAAACCGAGTCCCAAGGGCACCGCCCAGCACCCAGCTCAGTGGAAGCCACTCCTCCCCACTTAAAAGATCCAGGTGCCACATTAATGCCACCTCCCATCTCATATCGACATTCTTGTGCATTTTGAAATTTCCTCTCTTGGAATCACAGGTTTCCTCATTTTCCTCTCGCTGCCGAAACAAAGAATCCCAGTTCAGAAGGAGGAGAACAACTCACACATCCCTGAGCAATGGCAACAAACACCTCCACACAACAGTATTTTAGTGCAATTTATCACAAATGTGCAAATCCCAGCCACTTAAAAATAAGGGGTCAAACCCTCCCAAAGTTATGAGACTTTAAAAGAAAATACACCTTCCAGTTATGAGTCTTTTGGGTACACTTGAAACGTTTCTCAGAACTCTTAAGAGCTAGAAAATGTGGTTTGTTTGGACTGACAGCAGAAGTTCAGTGCCAGTGCTCCATGGATTGTAGCTGAGGGAAGAAAAGCAATAACCATGGTGGGACCCAGAGAAAAAAATTATTGTAACAGTTGGCAACATCATTACCTACATTTATTCCTCCTAATAGCCCCATTTCAGTTGCTTTTCTGATACTTTTCTTGATTTTTGGCTTTTTAGTGGGAAGTCACGTCACCTCATGTCCTGCCTGTACAGGAGTTTTTAGACTCTATTTTCCCTCCACAGCTCGACCACGTATGCACTCACATTGCTCTGTTTATACAGGAACAAAAAGTGTCTATGTGTACTGTTGCCTTTCCAAAATTTTACATATCACCAAACCAGACATGCAGCAGGCTGGTCAGGCTTCTTGGAGATGTGCTCCTTGTATGCATTATAATTTTTTCATTATAATCCACAGATTTCTACCAATTTCCATTAGCTTTTAGATGCCTGCTACAGGCAGAGGTTCAGACTAACCACCTCCCATGATGTGACATTAGCAATCAAGTGCCATTTGCAGGCTGCTTCCAGAAGCAAAAAAGCACTGAAAATCATGATCCTGAAAGTCATTAATAGGAGAATGCAGCAGTGGTTCTGCAAATGCCTTTCTGGGAGCAGATGCTTTAAGCAGGGAAATGGAAACTTTGCTGCTACATTGCTATCAGCTTCTATGTTTGCAAGAAATCCAGATTATCCTCCCTTTCAGCTGTCACCAAGTTGCTGCAGGGTGACAGCCAAGTATTCAGAGACACTAGAAGGTGTGAGCATCCCTGGCCAAACCTGCCATAAGAAACCTGTCTTGCTGCAGCTGCTCTGCAAAATATTTTTCTGACCAAGAGAGAGAGTTCAGCCCAAGGGCTGGGGCTACTTTCTAACCAGGCAGAGAATGGAAATCTCTCCAAAAAACCTGCATTTGCCATGGAAGCACCACACCCTGGATTTCAAAAGCAGATGCAAGACAGAGACAAAGAAGTACAACTAAACAATGAATAAATGCCTGTGCAGTAAATTACATAAATCAATATTATTATGATTATCATTAAGGCAAGTATAGCTCAACTAACTTTTTTCCCCCCCAAACAATAACCCATTGCAGATGTCAAAACTGTAGCCAGAGGACAGTGGGAGCTGTACCCTAAGCTGGGCAGGCACAGCCCCAGCTCCCCTGGGTGGGCTGCCCAGTCACACCCTGCTTGGGAGAGGCTTCTCCTGTGCACCCAGAGTTCTTTACTCTGCTCCTTCACTTCCCTTCTTCCCATTGTCACCTTCTTCCTTTCTTAACTTGAAACCCACCCTCAGTCCTTGCAGCTTTGGCCCCCTCTTCTGTTAGCAAAAACAAACTCCCTGGTCATGTTCCCCTTGAAGCTTTGCCAAGTAATGCCACTTCTTTTTTTTCCTTTTTTCCCCCTCCTATTCTGTTTTTTAGGGGTTTTTTCCCCCCTCCTTTTTGGAGGGTGATGGTAGAGCAGATGTAAAGAGAACACAGAAACAATGCAAGTTGTCCCTGCAACACTGTAATACAGGGTGTGATGTCTTTTTGGTGTCCTCTGCAGATATCCAGCTCCAGCCTGGCAGAAGCCAAGGGAGCAGGAAAACTGAGCATGTGTCTCTTGTGAGAACACACTCCAGTTCCCAGTGACATGCATCCAACCTGGAAGATGTTCTTGGAGACCATTTCTACCCTGAAACATTTCCACACCTCTGGTAAAGCTCCTGACTCGGGAGTGCCCCTTTCTGCTTCCAGATGTCACATTCCAGCATCCCCTGATAATGTGTGATTGGACATTTCACCTTCAGAAAAAGACTAGAAATCCAGCATCTCTAGCTGTGGCCATGTGGGATTACAGGGCAGGATTAAGGGATTCAAGTTATAAGAAACCAAGACCACAGTGGTGCATTTACTGCATCTCAGAACTGAAGTGGCAGGGGGACATCCAGGGAGAACAATCCCAGAGCTGTGCAGGGTACAGAGACAAGCAGGACAGTCCCTGCGGAACAAACTGAGTGTGATAGCAGCAAAAAACCTGGCTTTGTATGGGCTCTTATTTATTCTGGGATAATTCCTTCTGCAATGGAGTCATCATGCTCCTTAAATGTATTAGAATGTAATAAAACAGAAATAAAATGGTATATGTAGGTAAGTCCTCTACACTGAAAAAATAAATTATCCTGGTGAAAAACACAGTTAAGAGACAGCAACTTCCCCAAGAGCTCACCCTCTTTTGTGCCTGCCTACAGACATCTAACATACAGTATTTCACAGGTTGCCCTTGTGTTTTGGTCCAAAATACCTAAGGAACCTGCTGGATATCTCACCTGGAGATGCTCCTAATTACTAAAGCTCTCTTCCTCCAGCCTGTCCCAGGGAGCACTAAGGCAGCTGTAACTGGGATTGAATCCAGTAACCAACTCTTCACAGCACTGCTCCAGAGTGGTAAAACTTCCAGCAAAAGAAAAGCAATCCTTTTTCCTTTGTGCACACCAAAACCAGCCCGAGGTCACCTAAGGAAGGAGTTGTGTGAAACTCCACATGCACAGCACAGAGCAGCACTTGGGCCAAAGGCTTTAGAACTCCTTTGTTTAAGTGGCCAAAAAAAGCCCTGGGCTACTGAATCTCCATAAGGCCACTGACCTTTATATTTGGTTTTTCAAAGATGTGTCACTATTCTATTTTTCTCATAATTCAAACAATGGAATCATTTCTAAATTCTCTTCCCCCTGACCTCTTACTTTCTTCCTGTTTTATTCTAGAAATACTCATTCAAGACTCAAATATAAAGAGTGGGTATGGCCCAAATGTTGCAATTCCTCATTCCACAGATTGCTATCACTATTGCAATTGCTATTCCCCCTGGATCCAGAGAAACCCACACAAAAGGACACTACAGAACACACATTTGAATAGCATATGCAAGGAGTATTAAATAAAGACTTTGAAGTATCTTTACAAAAATACTCAAGAATTAGGAGGAGAGAGCATTATTTTTACACAGGGAGTGTTGTAAGTGATGCATTCTGCTCTCAGCAATGCCTCAAATGTTCATTTTGTGGATACAGGTAATTATGAGGTGCTATGATTGCATTAACCCCATGGAATCATTCCCTTGGGCTGAATTTTTCCTCTCCAGACACAGCAGTATCACTCGGCAGCTCTGCTTTTGAACAAAGATGACTTGACCTACTTTGATTATACGTGCTGGGAGACAAGAGGTGGAGAGCACAACATAAGGGAATTCTGGAAAAGGGAGGAAATCACACAGACAGTTCTGTCAGACAGTGAAAAGAGATGCTGCAATTCTGGAAGCCACTGTGGCTTTATTGCTCAGAAGTTGAAGAGTGAGCACCACAAGCAGGGCTCCCTCCAGCAGCTGCCTCGAGGAGAGCTGGAATTCTGCTGGCAAAACCACAGTCCAGCGAGTCCAGGGGCTATGGGGTCCTTGCACAACTGTAATGACACTGGTGTGTTCAGGATGTGCAACACCTCTAGCAGAGCACAGTTATGTCCATACAGTTTATACCATTACAAACAGTGTGTGTCAGTTAAAGTCCACAGCCCACCAGACACGGCTATCTCAGCACCAAGTGAGAGTGGATACTATGCCTAAATCCAGACAAATTCTAAGTTAAGGTACTGAGTCACAGCACAGCAGATTCTGCTCTGTTATCTCCACAGCCTAAACTAAGAAAGGGCTGTGGGACCTGCAGAGCAGTTTATAAAGTCAGGCACTGGGCTCTGCTGGCACCAAGCATCCCAAAGTACAGATCAGCATCCTGCAGGACCTGGCCCATGGCTGACCTGTCTGAAGAAAAAGCTCCTCTGCTCAGGTCTCCTTCTACCATCACTTCCAACGAAACCAGTCCCAAGAACACCTTTCTTACCACAGAGCAATTAAAAAAGAAACTCCCAAACCTGTACACTTCCCCTCACGCTGGTATTAATTTAAATAGTCTCACAGATTTGTGTGAGCACTCAAAATTACACCAGAATAACTTACAGGCTCTTACTGGGCTAAACATGCTAAAGAATCAAGCCCCAGCACATAAACCCCAGTGCCCCATGGGACGGACACCATCGGGCCAGTGAAGGGTCACAGCACTTGAGGGCGCTGCTGCAGTAAATTTAACTCACCCTAAAAACCTCTACTTCGCTTTATTATGAATTCAAGTCTTCTCTTAAAATATCAACGCCCCATGTTGACACTGACTTAAACTATTGCTGTTACACAGTGGCCTTGTTTTGGTAAACAATGAGCAGAAGTTAGTCCTAACATTAAACATCCAAGGTTAGCACCTAGTTATCTCTTCAAATATTTGCACAAAGTGATAAAGTGGAAGGACAGCAAGAAAACAGCTTCATCCAGAACTCATCTTTTTCCAGTATAATTTCCTTGCTCTAGGTAAAATTAAAAACTGTAGGAAAAGTTCATGGAACTAAAAAAACCCCAATAAATCAGAGATGAAGATGTAAGCACCTGTTTCTCTCAGAAGGGATACACAAGCTGCTGTGGTCCTTCATGGGCAGGTTGGTGAGGCTGTTTTGCACTGTTTACTCTGGTCTTTAATAGCATCCTCCCTGCAAAAGCTTCTGGGTCCTCACAAATAAGCCCACATTCCACCTGCTCCACTGCATCCTTCACACCTTCTTTCTTGCAGGAGCCAGATCCTGCAGGATGCAGATGTGCAGCTTGGGATGCTCAGTGCCAGGTCCAGGACCCACCCATGTTGGTCATTGTTTTCTTCAGATTCTACCCCAAGCACACATTACCTGCAGTGGTGGTCATGGACAGTATGTTCTCTGTGAGTTATGGTAATGTTTTAGCTTTTTCTGAACTCTTGTAACTAGCCCCTCAATTTTTTCCTGCTCCACTGTCAAATAGGCTGGAGGAAAAATAGTATTTTAAGTGTAATTACAACTTGTCAGCCTGAGAAAACTCTGTTCAGAAGTTCTGCCCATGCAACGTTGAATTTGAAAACAGCCTTTTTTTTATTATAGGACTTCCGTATTTTGTTCTTTCTCAACTTTGAGTGGTATGCTCAATACTTTTCATTGCAGTAGTTATACAGTTTTCTCAAAAAAAAAATGGAGGTGAACTGAGAATTTTACATTTAACTTTGATTAATACTGGCAGTTTAAGAGAGAAACAGTAAAGGTAAACAGTGAAGGCTGAAAAGAACTTTCACGTTTTTTAATATTTCTGCAGCACTGTATTTCCCCATCATTTAATTCAACAGTTGTCTATGTCCTTAAGAGTTTAATGTTTTAAAATGTCCTTGACAGTGTTTCAGAAAAAGCCTGACTTTAAATTTGAGAAAGCACAAATATGGTAAAGCAGGTGTGCTAGACAAAACATCCAAGAGTATATGGACTGTTCTGCCAAAGGCAAGGGAAAACTACAGTATCAGTCTTATAAAAATATATTTATGTAAGAAGTACTGCTTATATGTCAAAAACCAACTCCAAGTGTAAAAAGGCAGGGACAAAGTTAATAAAGGGAAAGCAATCAAAGAAAGATGCCCTAAAATTCACATTTGTAAAGAAAATATAAGAAAACAAAGAATAGAGCACAAAGTAGCTCAGTGCTTTATCTGCAAATGAATGAATCCTCTCTCCCGTTCTGTGATAATTATGCTTAAAAAACTAAGTAATAAAAGACAGTGCATACAGTCCAACTTTAATAGCTCTTCTAGCTGTGACATGACATTGATCTTTGTGTTTATAGCTGGAAAGCAGAGCAGCACATTTTACCCTTCAGTTCTGGCTCGGTGAAGCCCTCGTGGTGGCTCAGCAGGACCTGAGAGGGCAGCAGACAGCCAGCCAGGCTGCTCCCGGGATCAGTTACCCACCAAGGGCTCTCCCTTTGGCAGGGCTGGAAATCTTGCCTTCTCCTGTCTTTTCCTACTGAACCAGCATAGCTGGAATCTCCTGTTAACAGCCAGCAGAGTAATTTGCTGAGCTTCAGCTTCAGTGTTTCACTGAGACATATGAAAACCTCATACATCTGCAAAGTTCAAACCTTCCAGGAACCATTCCAATAAGATGCTTCGTGTTTCCTGCTCCATGCAAAAATAGAAAAAAAATAACCTCATCTATAATTGACCTTGACAGATATTGAGAACATTTGGCATCTATTAAAACCCCTTTAAGATGAAACCCTCTGAGCTATAAAAAGAAACGTAAATCTGAACTTTACACCACATTTAGTTCACTGAAAACACTACCACGGTAGGTTCAGTCAGTTATTTTAAGATAACTTTTCAATGGAAAATATGTCCAGAACTAAATTTTTAAATATTTATTGGACAAGTAGGACCCTTCTGTTTCATCCTACACATCTGCTTTTTGCAGGCAAGCTATTAAAATTAGCTTAGAGAGATCTGTATAGCATTGCCATTGTTCATCTGTTTGGTCCAAAGATACACACAGGGGGGATGGAGAAATACAAAAATCCACTTAATTAACCTCTCTACTGAGAATTATTCCTACTTGTAACTTAGAAGATCATTAGAACCTCAATCTGACCACATCTAGGAAGCAGAGACAAAGCCAGGAACTACCAACAGTGAGCAGCTCTGCCTTGGTTGACACAAATGCTTCTGTCACCAGAGCCACAACCCACTGAAGTGTCAACAAACAAATCCTTAATCAAAGGACAGGCGGAGAAAATACAGTGGTGGTTTTAGAGGTCCAAGGACACCACTCCCACTTGAGAAATATAAAGGTCCAGCTTGGAAATAGGGCCAGCCAGCACTGGTTCTCCCTTACTAATTAAAAGCAGCGTTTGGCTGTCCCTTGAGTTAAGCCAAGGAAAAGGCCTCTTCCCCCAAACACTGCCCTCACTGCTGTGATCAGCATCGGAGTGTGAGGGTCCCTCCCAGAACTCACTGTGCCGAGACACTTTGTTTTCCATAAGCATCTGGGTCAGATGTGACATAATCCCTTCCTGGAGGGAATTTTGGGAAGTGCTGGAAAACTGCTGCTCCCCAAGTGACAGAAGCAAGATTTTCCCTGTGCCCAGTAGGATGCAGGTGGAGAATAAATCTAAAATTTAAATAAAAATCTCTTCTAAAAATGCAGCATGGACAAATTCCTAATGACCAAGGCACACATTCTTCTTGTGATATCTTCCCGGGAGAGCTCCACTGAACCAAACCTGCCCCACAGATGTAAGAAATTCATGCCCTCCCAGCCCTGTTCCCATGGGGAAGTTGGCAGGGATCTCTCCCACCCCGCAGGCACAGCTTTAGCTCTTCAGCTGCACAAAAATCCCACTTTCTCTCCTCAAACACAATAGCCCCAACAGCATCTCAGTGGAAGGATGAGCCACTTCTGTGCTCCAACACAAAACGTGCTCGACCCCGACTGCACAAACACAAAGGGCTGTTCTTGCTCACAATCAGGGCTTGCCCAGTGCTTTTTCAGTCCCCACTCTTGAGCTGGAGCACGTTCCCCTGCACTGGCTATTCAGGGAATGGAGCGTGTGAACCATGACCGCTGCCCCTCCTCAAAAGCACAAGACAGAGTGATGCTCTGGGGTAAGGCTTGGGGGTGGTTCAGGGCCTTTCACTTTGTACAGTTGTGTGAAAAAATTTGTGAAAAGAAATTTGTGAAAAAAAATTTGTGAAAAAAAATTTGTGAAAAAAAATTTGTGAAAAAAAATTTGTGAAAAAAA
>NW_020884893.1:5752763-5752960 GCF_003945725.1 Corapipo altera | reverse complement strand
TGGAAAAAAGTCGTGGAAATAAAATCGTGGAAAAAAATTGTGGAAAAAAACATGGGGAAAAATCATGGAAAAAAATCGTGGGAAAAAAAGTGAAAATAAAATCGTGAAAATAAAATTGTGGAAAAATGTGAAAAAAAATTGTGGGAAAAATGTGGAAAAAATTAATTGTGGAAAAAATTAATTGTGGAAAAAATTAA
>NW_020884893.1:5739700-5752753 GCF_003945725.1 Corapipo altera | reverse complement strand
TGTGGAAATAAAATTGTGGAAATAAAATTGTGGAAATAAAATTGTGGGAAAAATTGTGGGAAAAAATTGTGGGAAAAAATTGTGGGAAAAAATTGTGGGAAAAAATTGTGGGGAAAAAATTGTGGGGAAAAAATTGGGGAAAAAATTGGGGAAGTAAAATTTTGAAAAAAATTGTGAGAAAAATGTGGAAAAAATTTATGAAAACAAATTGTGAAAAAAATTGTGGAAAGTAAAATTGTGGGAAAAAATTTGGGAAAAGGAAAATTAGAATGGTACTTCTCGTTTTTGCATTAAAAAAAAAATCCTGCCTAGCAGAGGCAATGTTTGAGTGTGTTGATGGCTCAGGACATATGTGCCAGGATGAACAATGAGCTACACGAAGAATATAGGTCTGAACTGCTAACTCTCCACCTCAAAAGCAATTACAGATCCCATAGTCTTAAAAGACTTAGAAACAGCACAGTTTAAATTCAATAGTTAGCTATTGGCCATGCCAGTGATACTAGGTGAGTAACCATCAAAAATCTTGGAATTTCTCTGGAATAAAGTCAATTCAACTATTTAGAAATTGATATTCTGAAAACTACCTGTGATCCTAAGGCTTGTAGCATATCCTGGTGGATTTTTCATGACTTCCTGAGTTTTCCACATTTGTCTGTGACAAAGAAGAACTCAAGCAAATGCTCCTGAGAGTCCACTCATGTCCTGCCAGAGCAGCCACCACCAAGGATTTCGTGTGCTAATCCACATCACAGTTTGTTTGCTTAAGAATCCTCTACCCCTTCAAGGAAGATTGAAGCGAGTAAAAGACTCTTTTTGGACTTGGAAGCAGGTTGGCCAAATTAAAATTGCCTTCTCAAATGATTATTTTAAAATGACAGAAAATTACCCAGTCGGAGGTGAAGCTTTACGAGTATCTCTGGAGGCAGAGAACTGGCTTTGTGCTCTTGATGCAAAGAAATAGTCCAGTTGTTTCAAAATTCTGATTCTAAAGAACACAACTACAACATGCAAGCACAATACTCTAGCAAACTTGCTTTGACTGTGCAAATTACTTTAAAAAAAAAATTGTTTCTGGAAGCCCAGCAAAAGTTGTGCTTGAAATCCCTCAGTGGAATTACATTTTCGCTCAAGCAATACCACATAGTTTGGAAGCCACAGAAAATATCTATTAAGACAGTTGCTAATTTAGAGAAAAAAATGACCCCATCTGGAACAGTGTCTGCAGTGCTGTTCATTGCACCACAAGAAAAATATTATTGTACTGCAGCGTGTGAAGCCTTGTAACAAAGATGACGACAGGTCAAAAGAATCTCACTTAGAAAGAAAAGTTGAGGTTAAGGTCTTGCTTTTACTGTAAAAGATTAAGTCCAAGAGGAAGTTTAACACGAAGGAAGGGGTGGAAAATAGATGAACTGAACTGACAGCTAACAATTTTTTTCCCCTGTGAACAAGAAAGCCTTCCAGCTCCAGGAGGATGTCTTCCAATAATGCAAATTGAGATAAGTAAATTAAGAGACCTTAGGAAGTATTATTTTGAACATTAAGAAATATAAGCATTGCGAGAGCATTATAGAGCAGATTGCTTAAGTAAGGCTAAAGTAAGAGATGCCAAGGAGAAACCAGGGGAATTACATCCCTGAGATGGAAACTTCAGTGCCTTAAACAACAGAGAGGATGAGTCAGGTATTTATTGACAATAGCTCAAGGTCAGGGTAAGGGGGGTACCAAAACTACCTGATGGGAAATGTGTAACAGGAGGGTTGGCATTAGGGGCTGCTTGTGCAGCAGCATCGAGTCTGAGCAAACTCCTCCTCAACTGCAGCATCATTAGCCATAGAAATCTCTCAACAACTCATCCTCTGAAGAAACCACAAACAAACACAGCCCGTGCTCAGGCAATAGCAGCAGGGCAGTGCCATGGTGCAGAGATGTCATGGGTTGCCCAGGGAGGTGCCCCCAGCTTCCCCCACTGCCCTCTGGCCCCTGGCTGACAGTCTCTGATGCCATTTCCTGAATTTCCATTCCAATCTCACATAAAATTAGTCCAGCAGTATTCCTAAGAAAGATGTTATCTGTACTGGGGGAGGTTAGTGGGAAATCAAGATAGTAAGCATTCCAATACCATGCCAGGCCTGTTGTTGAGTAATCCAGATTTCAGGCGAATTAAATAGCACACAGTTATACAGGACTACAAACATCTGTTTTCAAGAGGTGTCCAGATCATTAGCAGCTAATTCTACATCTCTCTTACATTCCCTGCCATATGCTGGGGGATAATCTCAGCAAGCAACAGGGATTTTCATCTCAAATCCTAACAAATCTGCTCTACAAGGCTTCATGGTTTTTCTTATGTCACTTATTAGATTATACCTCAGCTGCTCCTCTCTGCTCTTTCCATTCCTAGTGTCTCTTCTTTCACAGTACCCAGCAGCTCCTGAAACCTGCCTGGTAACAACTGACCATTTCTCCATGCCATCCTAGAAAAATATCCCCTCCCTTGCCAAGGGTAAATTCAGAATTTACCTCTTGGATAAACTCACACTCGGGTTGTCACCTCTCCAGCTATCACTGCCACCTGCAAGAGGTCTAAGGCAGGACACACACACTGGACAAGGCTCTTAAAGCTTTTGTCCATCTTTGGTGGGATCAGCCTTCTGCTCTCATCCACCCTCCTGGCTAGAGAGACGTGTCTGTGCATGCAGCAAACAGCATATAAAGGACAAAGGAGAAGAGTTGGCTTTATGAGGAACTTCATTAACTGAACATCAGAGATATTTTGGGCACTTTGCTTGGCAAACTCAAAGTGCCTACACCGAAAGCTGGGATGGCACTTTTGTGGCCATAACAAACATACATATATATATATATATAAAAACAGAATTCGATCTTTGACATCGACCAACAACAACAGCAGAATTGGAGGTGACTGCAGTACTGACAAAGATAAGAGATGGGCTGCTCAGGAGCCTGAGCTGCCTCCCTTCTCCAGGACATCAGCAGAGATATCATGAATCTCTCCCATTTCCCAACCTGGTGGCATCCCTTCTCTGCAAAGGGGGATACAAAATCTCACTCTAGCTTTATTCTCTAGTGAGGTGTTAGCTGTGCTGGGCTTCCTGACAGACCTAGCAGCTGCTTCATTCCCAAGGGCATCTCCTGAATGCCAGCTGGGAAGAAAAGCAGCTGTCAGCAAGAGTTTCCACCCTACACATCCCATCCCATCCTCCAGATGAATGATGGCAGTGGATTTGAAACAATCTTGAATGAACTGTAGCAGACCAGCCTCAGGGTGATGAGGATTTGGTGGTCCTGCCTCCTGCCAGCCCTCAAAGCAGCGATGAGAAGTTCCTGCAATCCCATAGTTTCCCCCAAAGCCGTGAGCGCTGCTGCCGCTGGCGAGGAGGGACGTGCGGACGGGATATTTTTATCTCCTCTTCATTCCCATCCCTGCCAATCCAAAACAAACTTGAACTAGTTAGAAGTGGGAAAGATGGTTCACGATGAGAAAAGGATTCCCTGGCTCCATTTGTGTGTCACCACTGGATACATGGATACGTGCCACTGCGGTGGCACAGCTGCATCGGTCCTGGCTTCCCAGCTTTCAGTAACCTTCCCAGACTAAAATAGCAAACCTTCTGCTTGATTTTTAGCAGCTGAAGAGCAGAAGTAAACCACATAAGTATTATGTAAAATGATCTTTTTCTAAGTATATGTTTATTGTGCACAGAAGAAGTGGATGTAATTACAAACAACTGGAAGTTTTTAACAGGCTGGATTGCCCCCTACTCCCTTTCTAAAAACTAAGGTTTGGCAGCAGCTTTTGGGTTTCATTGCAAGTCTTCTAAGTATTTCCTTGGAAAGACTTTACACTTGGTCCCAGGCAAGAAGTCAAAATCAACATTTAAAAAGCATGCCCTGCATAATTTCCAGGATTCAGCAGCATTAAGGTATACTTATGGAGGCCAGGAGGAGAACTGCTTTTTGTGCTTTTTGACTTGGTGCATAAAGCTGGTCTTGAGACAAGGAAGTTTATATTCCAAATAGTATTTTTAACTACATGCGGTCAAGTACATAACTTATCAGGCCTTTCCTCATCCCCCTCCCAAAATAAGCCTGAATGGTAAATATCTTTGCAGTATTTAGACTCTTGCTTAGACCTCGACTAGAACCACTAGATTCTCAAACCTAATTGGGAATAATTCAATGGCAAAGTTTCAAATAACATTTTCTTAAACTCCTTTGTACTGTAAAACTCCAATTTGGGCCTGACAGGGGTACTCAGGCTGCACTGGCTGGTTCTACACTGAAGTGGGTTACACACAACTTCACGGCGTGTCCTTGTGCCTTGCCCAAGGGGTGGAGTGCTGTCCCCTTGCTGGTGGGATGGCAGCACACAGGGGACTCAGTGGCTCTGAGGGGACAGTGGACACTGCCCTTGCTGCCATGAATAATCCCCATTGGAACTGCCAGGACTGCAGGGGAGGCAGCGAGACCAAAACTGGTTTAATCCAAAGGCCAAGAATGAAATTTCGCCCATTTCATCTACTTGTGAATTCCTTCTGACCATCCAATAGCAGCGCATGTGACACTTTTGGATACAAGGATATGTATATGTTTAAGGACTATCCACTCAAATTTTATGCTAATTTTTGCTTTGGCAAAAAACAGACAAAACCAGACTGTTTTCCTTGTGAATATTTGAGGTGCTGTTAAAAACAAATACACGTTCTTCTGAAATACGTGCAAGTGAAGCCCTGCATCACTCGCCACCTGAAACCACAAAATGCTACAGACAAGACTGAACTTCACAGAAGCTGAGAGAAATGAGAGCACAGGTAGTGATAAGGAATCAGGCTTAGAGGAGAAAATACCTTTTATCTTTCACAGTCTAAAAGGAATTTGTTCCATGTTTTTCAGCAGCAGAGAAAAATCGGCTCTATCAACTTGTGAATTGTCTGTGTGGAGGTAAGGCAGGGAAATCATCAAGAAACTGTTTCATGCGGTATTTTTCTTCCAAGCAGACAGTTTTAACTGGTATTTACAAAAAACAAAATCTGAGTGCAGATTTTCAGCTCACAATACCATGCCCTTCTCCTCAGTATCACCATTCCCTCCCCTTGTGAAGTCCCAGTGCCAGAAATCCCTCCATGCTCCTCCTGGCTAACAAGTGATCCTGAGATTTCAGCATGAGAAACAACCAGGAAAAATGCAAACCCAAACAAATACAGCCCACAAAGTAAAAACTGTGTTGGGGAGGGGGTGGGGTAGGGAAGAGGAAGAGGTTGTGGTGTAGTGCCATGATGAGGGTGTTACAGAGAAAGAGAAGTGCCTTTTTTTCTCATTTCCGCAGCATCTCCCCGTCAGAGCTGCTGACCAAGCACAGCCCCACACCCTGAGCACCCCGGGGAGCAGAGCTGCTCTCCAGGCACCCTCAGCCTGTGCCAGCTTGGGGACTGATGAGCTGCTGATTTCCACCAGGGGCTCTCTGTGCTGTGGCCACGTGGACTCAGATGTGTTTGTCACCTCCACAGCTCATGAACCCTGATAAAGTAAGCAATGGTTTTGCACAGTTGTTCATGTCCCACTCAAACTGCCATAAGCAAAATTAAGGAGTCAGAAAGGACTAAAGCAGTGCTTTGATGCCTGAAACCTCTCTCCTACAGCACAAGGCAAGATGAGAAGCTCAGAGTAACACTAAGAACGTCTTCCTTGGACATGTGGATTTGGATTCAGAAAATTGTGCTGAATACACTGACAGCCCAGTACCAAGCTCAGCCTCCTGGGATGGACACATGCCTGCCAAACACATTGGAGGCACCAGGTTTGGTTGTTTGGTGTGTTGTCTATAATTTCCATATGTAAATCTCCCCTTGCAAGAACATTTATTTGTGCTTAGGATGAGGAAAAGGAGGAGGAATAGTCCTTCAGTGGAAGTACACTCCCCACAGCTCTTCCTCCAACTTGTAATCAGAATTTAACTGGGTTTCCCAGGAATTTCAGCATTTCCTCCCTCTTCCAACAAACTACAGCAGAGACAGGAGAAGAAGTGGCTAAACAGAGCAAGACTGTAGATTGTAAAACTACATCTCATTCCTTGTTGGGAACTGACCCACCCTCCTCAGCATCCCCTGACTTCACCTGGCAAAATAAATGGCAACTTTCTGACATCTGTCTAAAACATACTGGCTCCCCTCATTCCTCAATGCAGAAAATATTCATCAACTTTTTTGTCCTTGCAGTGACATTCAGACCTTACAAAATGCTGCCCAGACACAGATACTGTGGGTTTTCTTTGAAGAGGGAACATATCAGAGGAAGTAAAGAAAACTCTGGCTGAGCTATTTATAAAGCTTACATGGCTTGGTTCTCAAATGCTTCACTGACCAGGGGAACAATAAGAACAAGTCATGGAGTTCCACTTCTCAAGACACACTTTCAGGTCTTAATATCTAAACCATCATGGATTTACATGCCTGGTAACTGGGCTTTTTCATGAGAAGTATCTGAGTTGTGCTCACATCAGGGAATTTCCAAGCTTTTTTCTTGACATTTTAAAATAAGAGCAATTAGAAGGAAATTCAATGAAATCATGCCTATTTGTGAATAAGGTCACTCCCAAATTTAAGGGAGCCAGGGAAGAACTGCATGTAATTAACTGTGCTCTTCAAGGCTTTTCCTCTAGGGAAGCCCTTGCCCGGGAGACAGTTCAATTTAAGATGCCCCGGGGGAGAATGGAGCCAACAGTTGCACAGAAGCAATCAAGGCATTTTGCCTGCTCTGGAAGCAGATGGTGCTGACCAAGCAACAGGATGACAAAGCTCCTGCCAGCCCTGCTGCACCTAAACCAGCAGGAGCTTGAGACCGCCATGCCATCCACCAGTTAAATATGTAACAGCACAGGTGAGACCTAAGCACCACCATTTATTTGATATTATGATCAGAAGGTAACATTTTGTCACTATAAATTAAGGCTATAAATAGAGATTTTCACAAGTTTCCATCTCCCTCTAAAGTCAGGCCAGCCATTGACACCTGAAAACCCTCTTCCCATTCCCAAAGAAAAACTGCATAGGACTCAGCTGCTCTGATAACAAACTTCTGACTCCAGTCCCCTTGTGTACCAGGTAAGCCTTAGCTTCTTTCAGGGAAGAAACACAGTGGTTCCACTCACTGCCTGAGATGCCAGTAGGTGCCACAGCCATCTGTTCTACAGGTGGAAAAGTCAAGCTGACACCTTCCTCCAGAATAACAGAGCTGGAACAAACAGCTAAAAAGCAGTAAGTCAAAAAGAAAAAGCTTTTGGGGTGGAGTTTTAGTTTTAGAAATAAAAATTCTCTGATAACTCTGAAATTAGATCCATGGCTACACATGAATGCACCATCTCTAGAGTGAGTAATGATAATCTTTATCCCACCAGGCATTTAATCAGTGGAAATACAGATTACCACTAACACAGAGATTGCATCTGTGCTGGGGAGGGGGAGAGATTATGTATGTTTATGCTGCTGTGTGACTGCACAGGTGTGGTTGACCCTGGGGATCAGGAGATCCCCCAGACTCCTCACCCCCTTCCCACAAAAATCCATGCACAGAGCATCCCTCCAGCATTAGCTGTAACTGCAAAAGCAATTATTTTGCACTTCAGATCTCTGTACAGAGAACATCCAGCTCACATCACACAGCATTGCCAACATTTAGCAGCCCTCCATCACCACACACTTTCAGCAGTGCCACTGTAGGTTTTCTGACACCTTCCACTGCCAGACCCTCTTTGAAGCAGCTCAAACTTTGCCAAACTTCAGATATGCCAGCTGAAGCTCTCCACACCATGCCTGGGGCTAATGATCTTTTGCTTTATGTGGAAGTGGTACAAGGAAAAAGTCACTTTCAGGAGCTCTCAAGGAAAAAAACAATCAAACAAAACTGACCAAACAAACAAACAAACAAAACAGAAAAAGGGGAGGGGAGCAGGAAATTACAAGTATCTTGCCTGTCTCCTTTCTATGAAATTTTAAAACAGGAGCAGGAGAGAAACTACTTCACCAAGTAATCTAAAGCATAGAGGTGCCACTGCTGCAGACACTTGGTGGTTCTGAGATTTCCAGGTACTTTTGTTTGGGGTGAACATGTTGCAGACCCAGAAGATCTCTGTTTACCAACTGAAAGGCAGAACCTTTTGGATGCAGCAGTGGGAACCAAGTAGGACTCCTCTTGCAGAGGCTCTTCATTGCAAAGGAAGACCCATAATTAGCATTCCACCTCCCTGGTGTCCACAGCAGGGTTGTCATGTCTGCACTGGAAAGTACTGGGCAGATGGAAACCACGGAGATTCCCATGTCCAAGTGTTCATGTAGTATCTGGTAATTACTGGGAACCCTATTGGAAAATATTGCAATTCCTTCACCACTAATGACAGTCCATTTGGAGAACTGCACACTGTGCCCCACAAGCTGCTATCACAGTGTGCAGGTTGCTCAGCAGAGCAGCCCTGTTACAAGATACACACACCACAAGCATCCCCTAGGATTGAAACCAGGACTTTTTTGTCTTATTCCTGCTTTTCTTAAAGAGGAGATTAAATATAGCTTGGTATAAGACGTTCAGTGTCAAAAATCGTGTTTTCAAGAATCAGGAAGCACCAGGATAAAGGTTCCCTCTACGTTTTTAGCCCATTCTGTCCTGTACATCTTTTACATGATCTTCTGATAAGGACCACATGCTTTTTTGCAGGGTGTATGCCCTCTCTTCCTGCTCACAATACATGGGGCACAAGAAACAAATTGACTGTAAGTGAATGAAACTATTGTCAACAAGATGGAACTTTGTCAAGTGCTTCAACACACGTCTGTCCTTATAACTGGGTGTCTCCCCCTCCTCACCCATCCAATCCCCGAGAGAAGCAGAGCCAGCAAAACAGGGAATCACAACAAGAGAAAGAATATTTTGTGGGATTTGCCACTAAATGCTGCCCCGGAGAACCAGACCAGCTTCAGTTTGCCACAGAGGTGCCATAGCCAGAGGAGCAGCACACAGCTTCCATCACAGACGCCCAGCTGTGCTTCGCACTCCTGGGTTGCTCTTCAGAGCATCTAAAGCTCAGATTGCAAAAATGCTGAGTGTTCACAACAAGGTACATGCTCTAAACACATGAAGTGTTACAAAAAAAAAAAAAAGTTGAGTACAATGGATTAAAATTAGCCTTTGGCAAAGATCGGGCATTTAAAATCAGTGGCGGCTTCAGACAATTTCAGCTTTAGTCTTTGGTGGCATTTCCCAGGCTGGTATCCACAAAAGAAGGATCCTACCTCATTTCACAGCAGTGCCATGCACTGACATTTATGAAGCATTCAGTCCCTGCAGTGATCAGCACTAGAGCAAAGCCCATGAGGAGTTCAACAGTTCTTTATTCAGCACAGGGTACGGATGGTGTGTCGTAAATAGGGCACAGGGTGACACATTGTATGAGGAGGATAAGAATATTGAATAGCTGCTCATTCACTGCACAACATCCATCTTGTGCCTTGAATGAAGTACCAGTACCAGTGGAAAAAAATACAATGTAAACCATACAAGACAGTCTTTAATTATATGGTCTGGAGGGGCTTACCATGCAGCACACACAGAGAGGGTGACTGTGTCTTCACACTGATATTTCCCAGCTTTCTAAAGTATGTTTTTCTTCTATATAACATATTCTACCATAAAAACTTCACATTTGCATGCCCTATATTCATATTTGTACCAGTGTAAATATTTCTGTTAAAAACATTTTTACTTAAGCACTGATATAGGTAAGATTCAAAATGGCCATTATTTAATATACTGTAGTTTAAGACATATGCCTAAGATGACAAGTGCATATATCTATATTGGTAAATTGATATCAGCATTTCCTTTTCAATATGGGGATAAACTACAAGAACTTTTTACAGGGGCAAGAGTTCAGCCTGAGAGAATGAAAAAGAAATAAGCACACAAAGATTGGCAAAGCACTGAGAAGGGGTCAGCCCAAGTATACTCTCTTACAGAAAACCAGATTTATACTTTAAAGTCTTAAAAAAAAAAAAAAAAAAGAGGAAGACCCACATTACTGTCACCAGTGAGAAAGCACACAAAGAATGGAATTGTTTTATGACAAAGCTTAGAATCCTTTCCCCTGTAAGCACATACTTTCACTTTTAGAGCCAGGATTGTTCTCAAAAAAAAAAAAACAACAACCCCCATGCACTGAAAAACCACTCTCCAATTCCCAGCAGTAACCCTGAACTCACTATGCTGCCAACGTAACAATGATTGCAATCTTGAAGTTGTGACTTGCACAGTTCACTAAACAAAATCCATTGAGATTACACCTGGTTGAGCATTTCACAGAAACTATAAAAGTAAAAGGTACTATGCTGCAAGTACAAAGTCAGATTATTGCTTCCAAAATAGAGCAGATGTAAAATCTTTGCTTTACTGAAATTAAAACAAGTTCCAAGACTTGGGAATTTACCTTATACAACTGTAGTGATGAAAAAAAGACTGAAAATTAAAGAGACCTAAAGATCATTTAACAGGGCATAAAATTATTCACTGAGTAACTACACTGCACAACACTGGGCCCTCTGATAAAATGATGAACTTCTCCTTCCAAAAAAAGGAACTACAAAGTGGGAACATAAGTATCAGTTGTGCTGAAGAGCACTAACCCCAGTAATACTCTTGAGTAACTTGAGACTAGGATGTTACGCACACACTACGACACGAAACCACACACAAGCACAAGGACTTTGTGCCGAGCACACGATAGGAAGAAACACTTCACACTTCCAGCACAGCCCTTGGAAAAACATGAGCTACTGCAGCCATATGTTACAAATAATTTAGCCTTGGGGACAGACCAGACCTGAATCATCAGTGCAGTTTGCATTTAAATTCTGTTACTCTCAAAGAGCAGGTACCCCCGGTGTCCTCCTCTGTCCACATCAGTGATGCTCCTGCAGGAGCTCATCAGCCTAAAAAGCTGGGAGCACAAGTAAGAAACCATGAGTACCTGCTGCAGCTTTTGTCATTGAGCCTTCGCCCCAAGCAAGGAGACATCCCTGGCTCTGCACTTCTTCACTCTTTTTTCCCCCATCCCAAGTCCATTCCTTAAAAGACTTAGTTGTAGCTTTAAATCCCAACTGGATGCCCCTGCCCCCCTCACTCAACATTACCGTTCTACTCTATTTGTGTGTGCAATCTCTAAGCATCTAGGCAAAGTCACACTCAGCTGTGGCAGCAATACCTGCTGATGTACATGAAGTATAACCAAATATGCCCCAAACTTCATATTCCAGCTTAGAAACCGAAAATTCACAAAGCAGCAGTGAGAGTGGGATGCAGAAGAGAAGCAGCAGGGGAAGGAAGCTAAACTGACAGTCCCTGTGCAAGGAGCAGGGAAATGGGTCTCTGAGGCATCCCAAGATTTACAAGAGGGCCAAAAAGTGACTTCCTGCTATTCAAGTCCAGGCTGAAATATAATAAACGACTGCCAGCATAACACTGACTCATATCCATCAGATTTATAAATCAGTACTTTGACAAAGAATGCTCTCTCTGTTGGCTTCACCATAGACAACTCTAAACCACTAAGATATGTTGTTTAACCCACTCAGTGTTCAATGTCATTGCTGCAAAAACCAGTTCTGTGGCACAGCATGTTAGAAGCAATATGAAAAACCAGACAAGTGAAATACTGCCTGCTGAGAATACAGAAGCCTATCAGATAGCCTTTATGACTTAAAGGCTTGCAGATTAACATCAAAATTAGCCCTACTGTTGGGAGTTTTTCCTTAGTTATTTAATCTACAAAGAAAAAACAGTTCTCACGGGTCCTTCTTCACACACTTGTTCCCTACAGAACAAACTTGAAATATGTTAAAACAAAACACCAAACCATAGCATACCTACAAGTAGCCTGTGCATGGGAATGCCAGGTTGGTTAGAGGAGTGATTCCTCACCAACACAGCCACAGAACACAAGCTTTACTCTTTCCACGGGTGTTGCTCAACCCCTTTCTCATGAGAAGGAGGTACAACTTCATGAACAGACTCACATCAGCAGAGCTGCAACCACACAAAAAGATGCTGTACTTCTGGAATAAAAGCTTTTACCACTAAGACACAGAAAACGAGGTCAAATATTGTTTTCTAAAGCTCCCTAAAGGTCAGCTCTTCTATTACAGGCTACAAACACACACCAAAAAGATGGGGGCCAAATCTTGCTGTTTATCACCCACGGAACCACACACACTTTGGGAGCAAGAGGTGCTTAAGTTATTTGTGGACATTTGAAAATAGTCTCTATTATTCCAAGATGTTCAGGATAATCTATATTCCACCTGTACTGTGCTGGGGGAAGAGAGATTAGAAAAATCTCCAACCCTCACTGACTTACCTGAAGGCCAACGCATGACTTTCTATGACCGTTTTGGTTGGGGTCACGTATCATACAAGCTCAGACATCACACAAGTGGATAAAAAGGACGCCTTTCCACAGGGCATCCCTCGGGAAGGCAGTCCCGGTGCTGCCACCGTGCAGGAGCATCCCCCGCCCGGGAGCCCTGCCCAGACCAGAGGCAGAGGCGAGGGGCCATGCAGGGACTGGTGCATCGGACAGAGATGGACGGCACCGGCACCGCCTGGGAGGCTGCATCTCCGAGAGGCGAAGTGGGCAAAGGCAGAACACTAAGGCACATAGGAAAAGTCAGGCTTTCTCCTTACAGAGGAGCTCAATAACCGCTTCTGCAGTCCCGGTGCGTGGCTCTGTGTCAACAGCCAGCGCGGGGACAGCGTGAGGACAGGCGGACACGGTACTGAGCATCACCTTCACAGGGGTGCGCAAGGCTGCCCCTTTCCTCGGTCCAACCACCGGCTCCTACCACAGCGGCACCCGCGGACACGGCGATCCCCTGGCCGAGCACGGCACCCCCAGGCACGGCAACCCCCGCGCGGGCACGGCGACCCCCGGACACAGCATCCCCCGGACCCCCGGGCACAGCATCCCCCGGGCACAGCATCCCCCGG
>NW_020884893.1:5619341-5739690 GCF_003945725.1 Corapipo altera | reverse complement strand
CCCCCGGACCCCCGGGCACAGCATCCCCCGGGCACAGCATCCCCCGGCCCCCCGCCCGGCGGTGCCCCCACGTGCGCGCCCCGCCCCGCAGCCCCTCCGCCCGCGGGCACCGGCGGCGGCCTCGGCCCCCGCACCTGCCGGGCCGGGCTGTGCCGCCCCGCTCACCCAGCAGCAGCAGCCGGTGCGTCTGTTTGTACTCCCGCTTCTCCGCCTTCAGCGTCTTGTCGATGCTCTTGCTCCGCTTCTTGTCCGCCCGCTCCTTGGCCACCAGGTCCTGCCGCAGCCGGTGCCGCACCTGCGGGTCCCCGTGCTCCGCCGCCGCGCCGGGGGTGTCCGGCTCGCCGCGGCCGCCGTAGGGCGCGGAGGGGTGCGCGGCGGCCAGGCGGGAGCGCAGGCTGTAGCACAGCCCCATGGTGCCGGAGCCGCCCGCCCTACGGCGCCGCGGGCATCGCTCTCCGCCGGCCGGGGCGGGCAGGGCGAGGCGAGGCGGCGGCTCCCGGCGGCCTCTTAAAGCGGCCCCGCTCGGCGGGCGCGGGGCGCGGGTCCCGTCCCGTCCCTCCCGTCCCGCCCCCCGGCCGGTGCCGCGCCGGGCCCGCGGGAGCGGCCGCACGTGATGCGGACACGTTTTTCCGTATTCGCTGGAAAGCGGCCCCCGCCGCCCGGGGGGGGGGGGGGGGGCGCCCCCCCTCCCCCCCCCCCCCCCCCCGCCGTGTCCCTTCGTGTCACTTCTGCCCTCTCCGGGGTGCGGGGGTCGCGTCCCGCAGTGCCCGGGGACTGCCCTCCCCGCGCCTGCCCCGCGGGAGGTGCCGGGCAGCCCACCACGGGCTGCGAGTGCCGGGAGAGCCGGGGGTCAGCGCTTCCCATTCCCAACATCCCAAACGGACGGAGCCAGCGCTGGTTTGACGTTTCACCCCCGCCTGGGTAAGGCTTTTGCCCCAGCCACGGGTCAAGGTCGGGACATGAGGCGATATCCCGACCTCTGGCACGTCGTGAGGATGCTGCGGCAGCAGGGACAGCCCTGTCCATGGGGAGGTAATGTCCAGTTTGGACACTGCACCAGAGCTCCAGCACAGCACCTCATCCCACTGGAAAGAAGGTCGTGACACCAAGACCTGCACCATTTTCATGCCCCATTTTTAATTCATTTCCTGCCACACACGTATTTCTCAGTGACTTCTGGTTATTTTCCACCAGTGCCATCATCTAGTGCAGAAGTTACTGATGGAGCTTGCTCTGGAGGCACCACCTCTGCCTTCTAACAACAATCACCTCCTCGGTTCTATCACTGTACCTGGGCTGGGGTGATGATGCTGGTTGTGCTGTGCCCCCCTCCCTGGCAGCATGGGCCGTGCACAGCACTGCCAACTTTGTCATGCTGTATTTTGTACTCATCTCCGGCCAGCTCTGAGCATTCACTTAGGAGATGACTAATACTCTCTGGGGCCTGGCCACACATCCTGCACTCTGGAGTTGAAGCTTTCCAACCAGCTCTCTGTGCTGTAGCCTGTCCTCTGCAAATAGCCTATGTGGTTCTCACCAAAATCTCTGTTTCTCCTCTCAGGGCTTTCTCACAAGTTAGGCATCTTCTTGATACAAATTTCTCTTTCAAAATCTTCTGCAAGTCTGTGTCAGCAGAAAGACAGATCCTGCTACAGTGGCCCTCTCTTCCCTCTTTATTAGCACCATGCAAAAGGCTGAGCAGGTCATATCCTCTATGACACCTTTGAGGATTTCTGTTGCTGACGCATCAGAACAGCTTTGCCAGGGGAGGAGCTGCCCACGGAGGTCACTGTTAACCAGGTGAGCTAACCAGCACTCTTTTGTGTTCCTTTCATTACTCCCCGTCTTGGGATCCAGCCTTAAATCCACCCTTTTGATTGCACTGGAGCAGAGGAGGAGCAGTGCCCCGGGTCCAGCAGAGAGCACGGTCCTGGCAGGCAGCAGTGAGGTTTTGGTGAGGCTCACCCTGTGCCCTGCCCTGCAGGAGGGAGTTCAGGCTTCTCTGCAAACTGGCTCCCTGGTGTCCTGTTCCCAGAGCGATTCCAGGAACAATCACTGACAGCAAGAGAGGGTGCCAGAACAAAGTTCAGGAAATGTGTTTGAATGGTCTGTGAATTTGGGCTCAGGCAGACACCACCACGTGCTTCACAGTGGGGACTTGCCTGGAAACACTCGCTGTTCTGTAAGGAGGTGCTCTGTGTGTGTCCCACGCAGAAAGGATGCTTGTCATTTCAACAAGTTTATTTCTATTTGACTCACTTTCAGTCAGGTCTGGTAACTGATGGCCAGTTTTGTACCTCTTCTATCCTGTGGAAAGTCAGTGTGTCTCTTCCTGAAGAAGGACATCACCTGAGCAAAGGGAGACACCACCTCCTCCTTCCCTGTCCCTCCTCCTGCCTGTGTCCCGCTCAAGGCACCTAATCAATAACTCTCTGCCTGTCTGTTACAGCAATTAGTAAGTGTACAAATGAGATCATTACATGGCAGACAAGTTCACTTTACACATCACTGTTAGCCCAAGGTTCAGCAGTGGTTGCTGCCTGTAGCAGGAATTAATCCATCTCACATCAGGCTCAAAATGCCCACATGACTCATTCTGTCTCCACTGCTGTAATGGCTTTTCCTCTGGGACCAAGAGTTCGTTCTTCTGATGAACACACCCCTGAGAATGTAATATAACAAGAAAATGTAAAGGTCAGCCTAGAATATTATTAATAGTAGTTTTCTTTTTCTTCCTGTGCTTTTCGGAGAGACACTGAAACAAGAGGAGTCTTATAGACAGGACAGTTCTTTGAAGCACTGTGTGTTGTGGGGATCTGCAAAAGGAAAGGGAACTCTCAAGGGTTGTGAGGAAAACAAATCCAAACCAACCCAAAAGCTGAAATGGGATATTATTTAGTAACATTCAACTTATGAATTTGTTCTCCTGGCTCTGAGGGTAGACAACCAGAGTTTTCCTGCTTGTGCAATTCACAGCAAAGAGAAGTTTAAGGTCAGTCTGTCTTGGTTTGGTTACTCTGAAAACTTTTCCAGTGCAGATGACAAGTTCTACAGAGCACACCAAGCCTGCCTTCACTGCAATGTCCATCCTCTCCCAGGTATCTCTGAAGGAGAAATCTGAAAATGAAGTAGGATTTCAAAGTGGAAGACAGGCTTTCCCTTGTCCTGTTATTTTAAACCCCTAGAAAAACTCAAAATCTTATCAATTACTTGTTTCAGGAAACCATAAATTTCACATCCTGGTATAGCCCTGCCCCTAGATGTAGTTACTTGAATTCCAACTCTTTACAGTATCAGAGGCACAATTCATCACTTCCTAGCTTACACCAGTTTTAGTTGATGGCAAGAAGTGACAGCAAGGATAAAGTCACATGTTTCACCTGGGTAAAGAGTGCTGACACAGACTGACAGCTTCTTGAAATCACACAGAGCTTCAAAGGTAGAGGAGGAAATTACCTTCAAGGTCTGCCTCTTCCTGACTCCCAGCAGGGAGGGTAGGAATAGAGAGTTGTTCTTCCCCGAGCACTGGGCTGAAGATCTCTCTGCATTTTTATTCTGTTATTTCTACCATCTGCAACGGGGGGAAATAAAAAGTGGAGGGGTTAAAAAGCAGAGTGGGCCATCTGTAAATGCAAAAAACACCACAGAATAAAAGAAGAGAGGCAACAACTGTGAGACTGCAGTGTTAAGGGACATGGACACATAAGCAAAAAAACTTGGAGCAACACCAGGAATTATGACAGCAAGAGAAATGTAAATGAGTAAAATTTGCATTTATTTGTACCTTGGGAGGGAAAATAATGGATTGAACACAAACTCCCACCCCTATTACTGTAAGGGATCTGTATGTGCAACTTTCATTTCTCGATGCAGAGCACCGCGTACATGTCAGACCGGCTGCTGGCACTGCCCTCCCACAGGCAGCCTCTCCAGGGCACTGCTTTGCACTCAACTTTTCCAGTGTAGGTGGCTGTAGCCTGGCACTGTGTTAAAGACATCCTGGGGAAAGGCACGAGCTTTTCAAACGGGCCCTGGGATTGCTGTGCACAGTGTGGCTGGAGCAACACAGAGTGCTGAGCACCCCTGAAAATAGATCGTGCCACCCAGTTAGAAAACAGGGCTTTTAGGGCAGGAGAGGAATCTACATTTGTGGAACTTGCTCGGTGTTTATATGACTGAACACCCCATACACGACCACGAAAATTTTCCTTTAACTTTAGCTGAAGCAGGTTCTATCTGGTCTTTGCTTTTGGTCCTTTGCTTCACTCAATACTTGCTTTTCTATCATTCCTCTGTTTCCTACGTGGAAGTTTACATTTAAAATAGTGTCTAATTTCAATCTTGGATTCCTAAATCCTTGTTTAAGTATCAATCTAAACTGTTAATTTTTTTGTTTTCTTTCAGAAAGCCTGAAAACCAAGAGTTCCTGATATGTAAAACCACAAAGTGGCCTCGTCACATCTCCTCACCTAAAAGCTGGTTCATCTGCAAAGTAAACACCGAGATACACAGATAAGGCACGATAAGTAGAATTAGCTCCATTTGAACTGTATTCCAGATATAAAGTGACAAAAGGTGTTGGTGCTTCTAGTCATGGGAAAGTGTTCTGAGACATGGTCAACAAACACAGTACTGCTGTTCAGAGATGGCAGTGGGACTTGGATATCCATACCTGAGAGTATCGTTATGGATACTGGCATTAAATAATAAAATAATTGAAATTAAATAAAATAATTAAAATTAAAGTGTGACTGCTCCTGGGTCCATTCCTCTTGCCAAACTTCAGAAGGCACCCATGTAGGTGTCTTTGAGTAGTAGTGATAGCTGTGGTCAGGGGTAGTAACCACTCCCTGCCAGGGAGGCTGCAGTGGGCACAGAACCAGCCAGTGTCACCATCCAAGCTCCAAAGTACAAACTTTCCCCTCTCAAATACAATAAAACTTGCCACCTTTCCCCTTGGCTATCTTTATGGTTGGTTTTCCCTTGACTATTTTTGTTTGCAGCATCATGCCCCAGTTTTCCTTCAGGAATATCAAAATACTTTTCTTTTTCTTTTTTTACTTCCCACTGCAGACCATGTGTGACCTCTCTATGGTGAGGTTCTCTGCTCTGGGATGTCACCTGAAAACATATTTATGGCTGCAGGTGGAAAGAAAAGAAAATCCTGTTGTCAAACTCCTTCCATTCAGACATCAATCACTTAACCAGATGACCTGCCCAATTCCACTGATTTTACTGGGCTTTATACACATATCTGGCATTAACCTGCCACAGAAGAGGTGCCCTGAGCTGGGCTAGAAAACCGCTGGCATTGCACTTGCGAAAACACCAAAGCAATATTTTGATAAAGCAGCTTATTTCCATTTCTTAACTGCTTTTCCTACAGCCTGCAGATACTTCCTGCTTCCCCTCTGTCCCTCTCCAGCAGATAAAGGGACACGTTTGTTGTTGAGATCATTGTGGCACCCTCAGCAAGCCGAGGTTGTCATGGGACTCCCTGCACAAACAGAGCAGGTTTTCAAGGATAATACACAGCATAAATGAGCGGTCTTGTTCTGTCAACAAAAGTCTGTGTGTTTATAAGGACCCTCGAATGTGTTTTTAAAAATACTCGGGCGGGTATTTTTAGCTGTGAGAGCCTCTCCAGCCGCCCCGAACACACCGGTACTGTTCCCGGCGCCGCTCTCCCCCTCGCCCGGGTCTGTCGCGGCCGTCTGATGGTGGAACTCCCACCCAGGGGTGTTCCTGCAGGAGCAGAGCCCTGAGCAGAGCACGGCCCCGTGTTACTCAGGCTGCACTGACATCTGTTGGCTCTTATCAGCCGGGGTAGGAAAAAGCAGCCCCGTGTGGTTTCCCGCACTGAGACAGCGCCCGCGGGCAGAGGCGAGTGACGGGGCGAGGGGTCCCGCAATGGCACTGCTGGCACCGGGGGTGACAGGGGCTCATGGACAGTCCTGGCCAGCAGGCAGCGGCGGGCCAGTTCAAAAGCTCAGCTGGCAACGCGATGTATTCCCAACGAAACATGCAATTCCCAGCGATCATACTCCCAATCCTGTGGCTGTTCCCGTATCCTGAAACAGCTCAGGTTGCCTTTCTGCAGGAGGAGGCTGAAGCCAGCCTGGAGAAGCTGTGTGCTCCTCTGCCAGCATGTTGTTCGCTCCATGTGACTTATTAAACCAGTAGGACATGAACACTCATTTCTGAATCAGTGTCTGAAAAGATCACATAACCTTTTGGAAAAAACAAGTAAGATCTGAGCAAAGTGTTTCACTTGAACTGGCAAACTCTTACTCAGATGTACAATTTGGACGATATAACTGTACGTTTGGTGCAATAAGCAAAGAGCAACTGTATGCCCTGGAGTTCAGCCAGCATCCTGCTTTGCTTAGAAGCTCCGTCCTGTATCATATGTCAGTGCTCTTATTCACGGAATTAATACAAGACTTAACTGAAGTGGGTAACAGTGCTACACGCTCCTCTGTCAGGCTTAGTGAGGGAGCAACTACAGCCCTCTGGTTTTAAGTGACTAATGCCCAAAGTGTGGCGAGTCCCAAGCCTGACTGTGCAGCCCAAAAGGGTTTTCTGAAAAACACTCTGCAAACACGGGCCCTGGCTGATTTGGGCACTGAGGGTCCTGCAGCGCTTTGTGAGTGAGAGAAAGAGCAAACAAGTAGCACAGAGGTGTTGTGGGCATGGGAGGAAGTCACAGGAAAGAGGACTTTTACAATAGACTGGAGGGGCAGTCTTGAGAGAGATGGAGACTACCATCCATTTCCTGTTTGAGTGGAAACAGTTCCAGAAATCCTTCTCCCTGCTATTCCTCAAAAATAGTTGTTATGTGATTGGGTCAACAGCGTTTAATTTTGGCCGTATGAAGTATAACCTCATTTTTAAATGTCACATTTGCCCTTTGATTTTAAAGACAGTTTGTGCTGTTCAGGTTTTGAAATAATCTAAAACAGAATTAGCTGATTTTACAGCTTTATAAATCTCTCCTGGTTGGCTCCAATGTTAAGTAGGTTGTTAAATTCTACCAGTAAAGATTTCATCATTTCTCTGAGCGCTGCAGTTTAATATTTGCTGTTGAAGCACTGGGTCAGGCTGACTTTGCCTGCTAGACTTCACTGTTCTCATGCAGCTTTAAAGGAGAAAATGTCAGAGAAAGGGATCTACTTTCTTGGTAAAAAAGCACTGAACATGAAAGCATTGCTGGCTGTGCAGGACAGGGAAGGTGGGGAAGGATGGTATCCTCACTGCTGGCAAGCCCTGGAGCAGCCTGGCACCTCTGCCACTGAACTGTGCCAACACACTCCAGAGCCAAGGCAGAGCTGCAGCTGCCAGGACCAAGGAGGCTGAGCAAACCCAAGCTCTCAGGAAGGCACTGCAGTGACATGCCTCAAAGAGCTGGGAGGCAGCAGCCCTGCAGAGGAGTTTGAGCTCCCACTTACACCTTCTCTGTATATTTTTTCATGCTGCCCGAACACCTGCCTCTTGCCTCTCATTAGGACTGCAGAAAATAGAGGCATCAATGCACCGTAGCTGCAGTTGTAGTAATAATTCTGATTATTTGTGCACCACTTCCAGGGCAAAATACTGTCAGTGAAGGGAGGGGAATGGGGAATATGGTCCCAGAGCACAGCAGCTGCATCTGCTCTGTGTTACACACCGTCACTCAACCCCGGCTCTGGGAACAGTGTCAGAGCTTCCCCAGTCACAAGCTCCTGATAAGTCAATCACAGCAGTGAAGTAGCAGATTTTGGTCTCTGTTCCTCCCTTCCAGCAGCACAGTTCACACCATAAGCTGATGAAAGCTGAAGCTACAGCGAGGGCTGCAGAGGGAGGAAAGCAGAGCGTTTCCTCAGGGGGAGTTACACGTGCGCAGGGGTTGGTTTTTAGTGTTCTCCTCTGCCCCATCAGCCTGAGCTGAGCCCAGCTGGCGGCAGGAGATGGCCCACGGCTGGGAAGCCCGTCCTTCCACAGCACGGAGCTGTGGCTGACGCCGAGGGCTGGAGTCCTCTAGATGTCACCAGTGCCACGGGCTTGCTGGTGCCTGGTCCTGCGGTAGCACATCTCAGTGTCCACCCAGAACAAAGGCAGAGCTGCTGCCTTTGAGATGGCCAGCTTTAAAGCCGCCTGTAAGCTGCTAATGAGGCCCCGGTGTATTAACACCAGCCTCATTAGAAGTTAAAAAAAGAACAAAACTGCTTCATTTCTTTTTCACCGTTTCAGCTGTTATTTCACTCTGTGCTTTCTCATATCTGGTGTCTGATCAATCCAGGTGTTCTCTTGTCCTTGCAAATACCGCAGTGCTCAGGTGCAGGCACAAAAAAAAAAAAATCAGTAATTTACCTTTTCTGGTGCAACAACAGCAAAAAAACCCTGAGAGGAAAATACAATGTTCCTTCTCATCCTCCTCACATGCTGGATTTTGCTGTTACTTCACTTTCACTAACTGTCATATCTTTCAACTTCCCAATACTTCTGTAGAGTAAGGATTGGTTAACTCTTTGCCTGGACAGAGCCAAACCACATCTGGTTGAGGGTCCCAAGGAAAAGGCTCATCTTTGTTAGGACAGACAGGCATCTGCCCTTTGCAGGGACAGACAGACAGTTGCCCTTCACCCAGGAGGGTCCTTCTGTGCTGAGCTGAAGACCTGAAGCCTCCACCAAACCAATGGAAAGGCCCAAATGAAAGAGAGAACAAAGATGTCAAAGGAAAAAAGCCGTCCTGGAAATGCAAAGCCTTCACAATTCCCCTTGCTGTTATCACTACTGAAAAACGAATGGAACACTGAAGACAATTAGGTCTTTTCATGTTAAGAAATGTGGCAAAAAAAGACACCAAAGGCTGTATTAACAATGGGTACAGAGGCTACAAGAGGAAAAAGGCAGAAGTCTATCATTTTATGGATGTGAAAGCAAGTACTGACAAAGAATTTTTGCTTTCAGAGCCACAGGCCAGAATTTTTAGTATTCTACACCAAGGAGATTTTTTTGCCAAACCTGTATCTACATTTTGATTTCAGTCAGCTTGTGTACAGCTGGTAAGAAAACACGAAAACAAGACTTTTAAAACATTTCATTTTCTCCAAAGTTGCCTTTTCTGGGGAAAAAAAAATCTCAAGGGTTTTTCCAGAGTAGATATTCATGTTTTTCTTAGATTTGTTCAATATTTTATTGCCACATCTTAGTGACACCAGAACATACCAGGATGCACAAGTTCACACCTTGCTGAGAACTTAGGCAACCTCCAAGATCACTGGGCTTGTGCCTTCCTTACAATGCCCTATTTCCCACTTCTCTCTGGCCATAAAAATCAATCACTGCAGCATTTTCCTTTAAACCACTTGTGTACCTTTAATCTGTTTCCACAAATTAAACAAAGCAATCTGCGCTTTACACGGGGAGAGCTCAGCTGGATTATAACATCACCTTATCACCTTAATCATTCCTTTGTTTATATGATACAAAAGACTTTGGTTTCTGTTCCATTTAAAAACGTGCTTTTCCACGTCAGTCGTATCTCAAGTGGTGTTTGTTGCTGGACTGCACAGGAAGTTTTGATGAGCTTTATTAATTTTTGCTGATGACATTTGCGCTCCCGTTATGAAATATTTCTTTCTACATCCGGGGCAGGAGAAGGTGTCTGTGGTCTTTCCAACAAGATTTTAGGTGCAGAATGCAATGTCCTTCACATGGACTGAATTAAATTCCACTGAGAATAGGAATAGCTTGGAGGTGAAATTGGTAAACAGATGTGGGCATGTACAGCCTGCAGGGTGTCACTCCTTGACTGACTCACTCACGCTGAGGATTTCAGAAAGACTCATTCCTCTGCAGGACTGACACTCTACAGAGACAAACTCCCATTGGACAGACTGTAATAAAGGCACAGATCCTGAACTAGTTCCTGTTCCAGTGTGGGAACAGCAGGCAGCTGCCCAGGGCTGGAGGAAGCCCTGGGAATTGGTGGGACACAGGGTACCTGCATCCTTTCAACCAAGCATTTGCACCCAGGTGCTGACCAGTACAAACATGTTCCAGCACTCTGACTGGACTCTGGATGGGAGCTCTGCTTCAGCCTGTGATTAGTTTCCTTTAAAACTCACAATAACATAAAAGGAGACTTCACACAAATGCCAGCCTCAAAACAGCTTGTAATTGTTTTCTTGGTAAATAGTCATAAAGAGCTCTGTGTTTTCAGAGCTGCAAAGTTCATTCATAGATAAATTTGGCAACAGAAGTCACAGACCCACCATACACTCTCTGTTGGGTTATCTACTACGAACTCCTTAGCCACAGAGTGAAAGGAAAATTCACAGAAGTATTTCAGCTTTCACAGTTTAAGTAGAAAATGGCCTCAGTAAATAATTAATATGACAGAAAGAGGATTTGCTGAGTGAGGCAACAGTACCAGTATCACTAGATTCATTGTGTTCTGCCTTGCTGGTTAAGTCTGCCCTGCCTATTACTACAGGTATAGGATTGCTGTTTAGAATGTTCTTTAAAGTCTCTCCACTTGGCCTATTAAGCATTTAAGAATATATTGCATACAGACTGTCTGCATTCACCTTAAACTCAAGAATTAGACTTTTGAGCATTAATAAAAAAAAAAAAAAGAAAAACCAGGTATTTTTTGGTTTGTTTTCAATTTGAAGAACACTTCTGTTCCAACTAGTTATTTGTATCAGGTAAGAAATCAAGCAGAGAAACTCTGATTTAGAAAGAAGGATCCTACAGCCACATTTCAGAGTAATCGCTCAGCAATAAAGAGTCTGGATTAAAGTGAAACACGAGATCAATAGTTCTCATTTCAGAGAAAATGAGGATTATTGGACAGAAAGCAAATCCCAGCCTTTGGTTTGATGATTGGAAATGTATACAGTAAATATACCTGCAAAGCAATCGATGGACACAGTTTGTGCTTTCCATTTGAGAGAACTGAGGGGGAAGGGAACAGAACAGCTCCCTGTAAGGTTGTTCCCCCTTCTCGAAGCAACGTGAACAATTCCTGCCAGCTCACAATTTGGGGAAGCCTCACAGTTTGCTACACCAACCACAGAAGTAACACAACAATTGCGGAGAATAATTTAGCTTCTGGGTTTATTTATTAGAATCGTTTTGCCATTGGCTTTGATAGCAAATAAAACCATTTATTCATGGCTAGAATAAAGCAGTAAAATGATGTGAAAATTCCTGAAGTCATCACACGAAGTTCAGCGTAGCTGGAGCAGGATTGAAATTGAACAAAGTTACCAGAACAGAGAAGGAAAAGTATAAATTTAGAAACATGATTTTTAGGAGCTGTATTCACTTAACAAAAAAATCCAGGAGAAAGATAAGGCATTGCCTGGACTAAAGAACTGGGCACCTTTGTGGGGCAGCCTCGGAAGCTCTCCAGTGCTCTCTGACATATTTATTTGTCAGAACCTTGGAAGATTATTTTTTTCCCCAGAAGATTTTTCTTATAGATAATGTCAGAGAAAAAGAGTGAGAGAGGGAGAGAATAATGATGCTTGAAAAGGAAGAGCTGCTTTAAAAAAGTCCTGTTGTTGGCACAGGGACATTAGTTGCACCTCACTTTCACCACCAGCATTTCTTTTTTCCATAAAGGATTTCTCCTTAAAACAGCCTTACTTATAAAATATGCATCGTTAAAATTTTAATCTATCATATATAACTTCATTTATCCTGCTGAAACTTTTGCATTCTTACAGTTCTTGTACCTGAGTGCAACTTAGCATGGAAAGTTCTCCTGGAAAAGAAAGATAACTTTTTCTGTTGTTCTATTACACAAAAAATTTACTTTACTTACTTTAAATTCTATTAGCTGAGCTTTTAATTATCTGATATGAACTTGCTTTCCTGTGTTTATTATTTTTGGAAACTTGTTTTGAAGAATAGTCTGTGCAATATACCCTTGGTTATTCTTTACCCTTAAAGAAAATACTGACTTGGTAAACTTTGTACATGAAACAATTGGACAACATGAATATATGACCTAATTTATGAGTGTTGCTTTTTTTGGCACAGCTAACCCCTCATTGAAAGCAGCACCCTGTAACTGCATTATTAGCTTGGCAATACCCACTGCACTGAAGAGGGAGCTGAAATCTGTGCTTCTCCATTTCATTAACAGTCCAAACTCTTTACAGACCCACACCTTGAGAGAAAAATTAGCAATAAAATATTGTTGACTTACAAAACATGCCAGTCCTTCTTTTATTTTATTTTAAACTGGCATTTTGTCAGTATTGTGTCTGAAGAAACAAAATTAGTATTTCAGGGTTTTCCATGTGCTATTGGTTAATTTAAAATACAGGTTTTGTTCATTAAAGGTTATTAGCTGGATTCTACTTTCATTGGTTAGGCAAGAACCACTCTGATTTCAATAAAAGATATTTTACATATGGGGCAGAAGAAAACTCAGGAAAAGGTGCTGCTCTTTACCTTGAAAAAGAAACCAAACCGTCTCTCGTCATCTAAAAATCAAAGTTTACCCAAAGCTTCTTGTCCTCACACCCAGATGGGATCACACTCACCCTGATGAGAAAGTGCATCAAAGATGTTTTGAGCCTTGTTTAGCAATAGCTTGGTTTCCCCATTATTCTTCACACTGATGTTTCCCTCCTGCTTTTCACAGGATTGCTAATAGAAGAATTTAAGGGTGTTGGTAAAACTGTGGTAACAAGCTAGTATCAGTGGTAGTGGACAGTGTGTAGCTGTGTTACAGGAAAATGATATCCTGGGGTGATATTTAATGGTGGAGTACAGGCAAGAAGTCCTAATGTGCCCAGCTGAGAGCAGAAGTCTGGAGCAGGACAATGTGCTACAGCTGACCAAGAATGAAGGGAATAAAGCAGACTGACTCTAACCAACACAAATATGTTCAGAGAAACCCAGAGCTATTGCTTTTCCTTCCCTGCTTTTTCCCTCCACCCATTTGCATTTCTTAACAAACAAATCCAGTGTTCACAAAACCAACACCTTGACAGCCCAGCCAACAGGCAGGAACAGTGAGTCATTAGAGAGCAGTTCCAGCATCCTGTAACAGTGCACCAGAAAAATCTGTGGGAAGGTGAGGTTGCACCTACGATATCCTTGTGTTTCATTTTTCAGGGAGCTTGTTTTGCAAGTGGGGGCTGGCAGGACTCTCCCTGTCGCTGTGTGTGCACAGCATGTCCTGCACAGCTCCTGCCACAACCAGCCCAGTGCACAGCCCTCCTTTATCAGGTGCAGGACACCAAGAGGGATCCTTAGGTGACCAAGCCTGACACAGACCAAAGCACAGTTGCCACCTAATCCTGTCTTAAAAAAGGAGGTGGCTGTGTTGTGAATTCACAGCCTTGGGGAGCAGTTATCCACCATTTATGGCCCAGAACACTCAGACACTTACCTGCTGTAGGAGAGACTCATTTCCCTTACAACCAACACAAACACAAAAGATTCTCTCTGACATTTGGGAATTTTCTGGGGGGGAGGGTCCACAGGGAAAGGGAAACACAACTCTTTGGATGGGAGGTGCTACATCCTTAAGCTTTTTTACCATGGCTAGGCACTATATGATTGAATGAGGAAATTCCAGATGAGTCCAAAAATAAAATTTGGCTGCAAGAGCTTTATGATGATGAAGAGCATACACGCTCACTTGATCAGTTATGTCTATCTGAACTGACTTTGTGACACATTAACAGTAAAGTTTTGTAATATTTGAACATAATTTTAATGTACCTTCCAATGTCACATCTGCTTCCTACTGAAATGAGACAATAATGGCATTTGGAACAGGAAGTAAAAGGCACAGGGACTGTGTACACAAACTCTAAGTGTGACAGAGACCATGACCAGACCAAGAAACATGTCCAAAGGAACACTGACCCCTGATTCCCTTCCTCATTCCTTACAGACACACCAAATCAGACTTTGGCGTGCCCAGTGGTTTGGTGCAGACACACGTTTTTACTCTGGAACAGATTAATCCTTGATTTTGCTTTGCACAAGGGAATCCAAAGGGATAACATAGAAAATCTATGCAATAATACATCTATTTTTTGAGGCATACCGGAATTTAAATGGCAGCATTTCTTCCCCTGAGTGTTTCGACTGCCTTGCAGCCTCGGAGCATTGCACATTCCAGCTGCTCCACTTTTGTTCTGCTGGTTTGGTCCTGCATCACTGGGATGGCTCGTGACCAGAGGCATTATGCCTTGCGCAGTTCCCAATTCCTTCCTGCTTTTGGGAACATCCTGGTTCTCCTAAGTTTCTTTGCAGGGCTAAATATCTCCCCAAAGGAATTCTTCCCTGCAAGCCCACAATCAGTTCTCATCAGCTTTGGCTTCAAACCACACTGACTGCCAAGCTTGCTTCTTGGCATGGAGGTAGGAATTCCACATTTTCTCATTCCCTGGTCAGGTGAGCCAGCCTCTGAGAGAAAAGTAAAACTGTGTTTTCATTCTGGTGCTGTATTGTACTCTGTCTTAACCCAAAACACGTTAGGAATGATGTGAGGGACAAACCAAAATTACTTGGCAAAGGCATTAATGAAATCCGTGCCGTTTGGTGTGTACATTTTCAGCGTCTGAGGGCAGGCCACATGCAAAGTCCAACACTCGTTATTAAATCTTGGGAGCTTGTTCCAGGCCTACCAGTTTATCATAGCCCAAGAATTCGGCTTTGTAAGAGAGCCTGGAGTGGTGAGTGGCCAGTCCTGGAGTCTGCACGGGAGAACACTGCGGTGTTGGGAACACTTGTCATTTGGTTTGTCGGAGACACTTCAACACAGGACATGGAATTCAGAGGGGATCGTGCTCTGTAGCCAAGTGAAACCTTCTTCTTCCTATGCTGACTTAATTAACTGTTGAGGAAAAGAGCCATTTGCTCATTTCTGATAATGCTCAGACCTCACAGTGTGCTGTGCAACACACACACGAAGCAAGTCCTGCCTCCGAAGCCTTTGCAACCTGAACTCCTTAATTTACACATATAAAAGCTATGGCCACTGGGACAGACATCCTCTCCAAGGTATGTTGCCTTTCTGACTTGTTTAGATAGTTGGTAAGGTTCTAGTTCTCTCTCAATTACCAAACCAGGAAAAGTTTTGCTTGTCTACCTCTGCGAATTCTGTGGAAAATTAAGGTGCAAATGTGGTTTAATTGCAGCTCCTCTATGCATTCACAGTCTGGCTGTTGCTAAGACAACATGTGATTGAAAGACATAAGAAGAATAAAAAGGCATCTCTCAAAAAAGTGATATGGAATGGAAACAGTAAAGAAACAACACAAGTTCATCCTAGGGCGGTTCTCTGACCTTCTCTTCAGCAATACAGTTAAGCATTGAGTTTTGTTAAACTAAGGGTAGAACCTGTTGCCAAAATATTCTAAGGACAGTTTTAATAAATATCAGTTGTGCAAACACAAGCACTTGATTTGTGTACACAGGTACCTGCTTCTCTGGGAGGTTCCACGTGTGCTTTGCTTTGGTGCTGGAATGAGAACAGACTTTTGGTATCACATAACAGCACATTGGGTGGGACATGTGTTCATGCTCACAGGAGAGATCTTCCAGCCATTCTGGGAGCAACACAGAGTATCACAAGGACCATACCTGGCTCCTGAAGCAAAGTTTCTGCAGCCAAGAACGTGCCTTTGTTTCCACCAGTTGTTCAGTTCTCACTGGTTGCTGTTTCAAGTAAGTGTATTTGGAAAAAGCAAGTGGATGCCATGTAAGGTAGAAAACAGCAAGTTACATGTATTCAGGAGCAGTAACCACTCTTTGGGACTGCCAGTCTCCTCTGCATTTTTGACCTCAGTTGCTAAGTGACAATGTTTAAGGCAAGATAAGTCACCTGCTATAGAGGCGTTTGCAGCCACAGGCAGGGATAATTATAAAACAGGTGTCAAGTCAGAGCAGTGATAGCATCATGCCCAACAGATTTGTTTTCTTCTCATTACAGAAGGGGACAAACCACATAATCTTCTTTTGGAAATCCTTGGTTTTATGCATAAGGGAACATTAGTTAAACACTGGAGCTATTTCTGTGCTGCCACGTTTTTAATTCTCAGCCTCGATGGCAGTGTGGTGGCACACGGAACACGTTGTGCTCTTCTGGTTCTGTGTGGCCCAGTACCAGGTAAGCATGAAAATTAATAGTGCCTTTTAGCACGGATTTTCAGAGGGACTAAACTGTCACTTCTAAAATTTTGTTGGGGAAAATTATAAAGAAAGGTTTTGTCAACCTAAGCTTAATGGACGCCACTGTGCCAGGCTGAAGGAGCTGCTGCACAAACCTGCTCCGTGCTGTGCTCCTGTTGATCCACAGGCTGGTGCTGAGAGCTCTGGGGGAATAATGGCTCTTTGACCCTGCCTCGAGGTGGGAGCCCTATTTTAATAACTGAAAGGTTGCTGGAACAATGTCATAGGAGGGCCAGGCAGTCCCAAGCTCTGCTGCATATCAGGCTGTGGTGTTTACCAGGAGGAGGGCCTGGCAGTACGAGCAGGATTTGCACTGACTGCTTGTTGGGTTGGGTTTTTTTTTTCCAAACACAGTTCCACTAATTTTCACTCTTCTATTTTGTTTGGCTTTCTCTTTTAAGGAGAGCTGGAATGTACTTGCCAGTTGGCCAGAAATCATTTAAATGACTGGTTCAGTCAGTAGGCTAAATAATCCATTACCTGCACGGGATAAACGGAGTGTAAAAGGTTCTTTAAAATAAAAATCCTGTTTAGATATTTGTGACTGCCAATGGAGAGGAGATTTATGAAACAAATAATATTTTCTCAGCTATCTTAGTGCATTGTTCTTGATTCACTCTGCTTTAGGCCCTCTCCCACTAGGATCTTTATTGCACAACTCCAGGAACATTATTCCTTGAAATTGCTGCTGGCCCAAATCCTTTAGTTATTCCTGTTACTGCAGAAGCATGAGGAGGATCTTCCCACATCATGACATTGCATGTGTTCCAGGCTGGAAATGGGCTATGGGTCATCCAGTTCTCACTGAGCTGCTGCTCCTAAAAACAGCCCCAGAAAGTGGTATACACAGATTATCTTCCCAGCAGAGAAAGGCACAGAACATTTTAAATCCTACGATTTTCGAGTGGATTCACCTTTCCCAGTTCTTACTTAGTACCACATTTTGGATTTCTTTATACCTAAGACTATTTTGCACAGATTTTGAAGAACTACACAGTTATTTTTGAGCAATAGCAGTGGAGATGATGGTGCATCTCATTCAGCTTGTTAGCTGGGTTCAAAGCCAGCTGCCACCACCCATGAAGGGATTGGATTTGAGAGCATTACTCAGGAGCACTTGGAAGATTTGACTCAGCTGTGTCAAATATTTTCTCACCTACAGTTTTTCCAAATTTGGATTGGAGGTGAGGAAATATAAGGAGACTAGAAGCATCCTAAGGAAGGGGGCATCAGTTTGCCAAGGCATTAAAACACCCATGGTAAACTCGGTTAAACAGAGGCCAAATTCTCTCATGCCATAAGCCCACACACCAGCAGGGATGTACAGATGCCACCTCTTCCCTCAGGGCACCTGCTGTGTCTGATGCCACTCAGGGCTGCACAACACAGCAGGAGGAGGGGTTGTGGTATCAGGGGTTCTCATCAGCTCTCAGGGCTGTCACCCACTTGCACAGCAAACCAGAATATTGCTTTTAATGTTCCACTCTATAAATAACAACATTGCTCCCTGGCTTCTGTAAGCAACGTCTCACTAATACAGCAATTTAAGTAATCTCTGAGTACAGACACTCTCACTCCAGTAGTCTCTTTTTTTCTTTCTTAAATGTTTGTTCAAACTGTTCTCAAGTTGCACAAGCCAAATCAGGGTAATTTTCTAAATGACAGCACACTGTAACCTGCAAAGCCTGCCTGTTTCCTTGGCTCACTGCATCCCTCAGATGCACCTCACTGCTGCCACCACTATCCCACACCATGCAAATTCCTACGTGCTGCTCGTGGATGTTGGGCAACCTGGAGAAAAGCTGTGGCTGAAATCTGGCCAAGGTGTTGCTGTTTGCTGGTCACTGTCGTGGCCTTCCAGCATTTGCTGAGGCTTGGCCTCTCTCCTGCTCTCTGCAAAGGTTTGCTTGGGGCAATTTTTAGGTTTGGAAAACTGAGAAGGCAGAAAAGACCCAAGAAGGAACTGAGAGAAGGGTGGCAGAGGAGGACTGGAGGGGTACTGCCCTTCCAGCTGTGCAAGGGCTGGATGAGGGATCCCAGTCCACAGTGCCCCTGGCTGTCCTTTGAGCTCCCTCGGGATGCTCGTTAAGGAGCAGGGATTGACTGGCAAGAGGACCACCAGCAAGGGGATGCAAACAGCTCTCCAAGCCTCACATCACTGTTCCATTACTCCAACACGAGGCACATTTTGATCCTACAGGGAAGCCTTCCCAGTGCCTTTCTAGTGACCAGGGACTGATCAAACACTTCATGTTATCTGGGGCAGAATCTCACAGATGTTTCCTTGCAGGAACCTTGAGCAGAATAGCAAATGTTTCAACATCACATACAAAGCTGGGCCAGAGCCAAGCCTTTATGGTGTTGTTTTGTGTTTGCCTATAGTATTGCATGTGCCTGTCAAATCCGCTTCCTGTCTCGGATATTAGATCTGGGGATGGACAGCTTCCAAATCCTGGCCAGCTCCAAAGTAAGCTGTGCTCCACAAAAATAAAAACAATAGTATCAGAAGAAGTATAAATACTCAGATGAATAACTGTCTCTTTATTATTTCCTGGCTTGCCAGCTTACATGTGTTCCTAGGAGGGGGCAATTTTAAAAGACATAAGCTAAATTCCTGCTGGCCAAAGAGATGAAAGTCTCTGTTGCTCTCACAGCCTTTGTATCTTACATGTCAAAGTGATATCCAACAAAATATGCATTTAAGAACAATCCTCATCCATTTTGATATTCATAGAACGGGCTTTGGATTAGGTTTGTGAGCTTGCCCGCTGTTGGGAATGTTATTTTGCTATCAGAGCATGATTTCAGACAGATGGGAAAAGTGGTGAAGTGTTACCAAATTGCTTGTGAAGGATGTGGGATATCCAGTCTTAGGAGAAAGAATGTGACAGCCAGATGGGGAAGAAAGTCATGTGTGAGAGTGGGGATGCCCATAACAAGCAAGTGGCTGGTGTTTTAAACACCAGGCCTAGACCCAGTGTCTCCTTGGCTTTAGCTTTAACCTTAGTTTTTCAGGAAAAATACTTCCAAATTTGCAACCTGGATTTACTCATTAGGGCTGGTTTAAAAGGAAAAAAAAAATGTTGTAAAATACAGCAGAATAAAAGTATCTGACTAGTTGAACAAAAAGACTAAAAGAATTTAATGTTTCTCATTTCTTAAGTAATTTCTAAATCAAATCTGAATTTTCTGGTCATTTCTATAACACTGAAGTTACAGATTTACACCCCTGAGTTGTCACAAGGACAGTGTTTGTAAGACATGGAATTCAGAAAAAGTGCACACCTAATTTAGAGCAGTTATTGCCTTAATTTTGTTTTCAACAACTGCCTTAAACTATATGAACACTACATTTAAGATATTAATAAGAGAATAAAAACATTAACTGGTGTTCCTTTATGCTATGGTTAACTGGTACTACAATGTTAAACATGCACTGAGATGTCCAGCAGGACACACAGTATTTACAGGCACAATTCCTTTGGATTTTGAGGACTGTCCTTCTAAATCACCCACAAAACTCTGAACTCCACTGATTTTCAGACTGTTTTAGTGATTTGAGCTGGTGGTTACCACCTCTCAGGCTGAGCATGAAGGGGAGGAGGACTCAGAGCACACAGGAAAGCACAGGTGGGATATTTGCCACTGGGCAAGAACCTCCTGTTACCTCTACCTAAAATTATCATAATCTATTAAGATTTTTTTTTCTGATATTGTCAGGCTGTTCAAAACACATTTGTGCCACAATGCTGAAGAATTAAATGGAGCTGAAGCAGCAGAAAAGATGGGAGCTGAAGACAGCGTCAAAGGTGAGATGCCAGACACGGATCCCTCACCTGCTCAGTTTTCTAGCCTGGAGAATTGTTCATTAGTGGCAGATCACGACCCTTCCCCATCAATTCACGTGCAGTTGTTAAAGGGTTCCATTCTCCCATCCCCTGGTCTGATTTATTTATTTCTCTGGGTTAAAAATGCTGTTTAACAGTCTCACACCCCTCTTCCTAGAAAACAGAAATGATTCATTTGAACTGATTTTTTTTTTCCTCCCACCCCTGTGGTTCAGGCTCTTTCATGACCATGAACTGGAGGAGTCAGAGAGGTTTCATCTGTCTGCTTTGTGCTTTGCTTTGTGGTGTCCAACTTAGAAAGATTTTCTATTTCCTGATCATTTTGAATTGCAGGATTTCTGCTTCAATTCCCGATTTGGCTCTGCCCATTATTCTTTTTTTTTTCTGTGTCATTTTATCTTTTCCAAGGCCAACAAAATCCTTCTGGATGACGGCTATTATTTATCCACAGGTATGTTTTTCTTACTATTGTGAAGTTTTTCTTAGTATTGAAGTGAGTAACTTTGCAAACAAGACATTTTTAAAGTACATTGAATGTCCTTCAGGACCAATGTTAGGGTGGATTAGCAAGGACACGAGACTTCAAATGTTTTGTTCATGGACTGTAGACAATTCATTGACTTGAAAATGAGAACTAAATTGAGTAAAAAGAAAAAATATTTATTCATCCTAAAGTTTCACTGGCTTTCAGAGCAAGATTTGCTTCCAGAGCTTCAAACCATTAAGAATGCCTGTTGGAACCATCCCCTATACTTAAAAAGTCTGCAGATTCCTCTGAGAATAATTATAGCTCAAAATTCCAGCTAATTTGGTTTCTTTACCCACACCTCTAGATAACAGTAGCTGTCAAATACTATCACAGTTTGGATTTTTTCCCTGGACCACTAAATTACATTGTGCCATCAGTGCAGAAGAACCGTTTGTTCTGCCAAATACTGTTGGGGTTGATGGTGGCTGGCTCTGTGCACTTTGATCTCATCCAGTTGCTGCTTTGTTACTGCTCAGGTCAATCCTGAAGGTAAAATTCCATTCACGCGGAGAGGGATTTTTCCCCCCCTAATTGTGATGCATGTTTGAAGTTAAATTAATGTTCAATGTATTTTGTCTTACCTTTTTTTATAAATCCAAAGTTTACTTTTTTGCTTTAGGAAATACAACCTCAGCATCCAAACTTTGTTTGGAAGGTGCAGCCTGGGATAGTGGAAGGTGTCCCTGCCCATGGCAGGAGGTTTAGAACTAGATGGTCTTTAAGGTCCCTTCCAACCCAAACCCTTCCACGATTCCCCCTTCCTTCATGGAGGACTGGTCCAATTCTAAATAATTCCTCCATGAGTATTTCAGACACATGGTCTCCTTTCTGGCAGCCTCCCCTACACTAAATTCTCTCTGGTGCCTGGAACAGCTGCTTATTCCTCCAGCTTGGGCCTTTGAGATGTAAATAGTGTAATCCGACTTCAAGAGGCAAGGAAATATTAGCAGAATTTAATGTAAATATTGTATAAATCATCCCAAAATAGCACGGCCACGGGATCAGCCAAAGACACTAACTGAAAGTTAAACAGACTAAGTAAATATAGACTAACTATATTCCCCTCCTGGAATTGCCTCTGGAATGGATCCAGACAGGAAATAGGTTAAAATGCAGTCTTGTGGCAGCGATATTAAAAAGCCATTGGCCCGTTTGGTGACATTTATAATGAATTTTATGTACTCCATACAGTTTAATACATGCCGAGTTAAATATTATCAAATCTATAAAAAGATTATGGAAAAAATGTCTGGTTTCATATGGGTGGACACTGCCTGGAACTCTCTCTGTGGGTTTTGTGTAAGAGAAGTGTCTGAGAGAGAACATGAAAGAGAAAAATAAAAATCCCCGCACTGTAGTTTTGGAAAACTATTACTTGTCCATCCAGAGCCCAGAAATAATCATGTATCAAGGCAACAGAATTTCCAAGACACAAATGACAATGGGGACTAAGGACTGACATGTACTAATTCCATCCCTTACACATGCAAAGGGAGAAATATCAATTTCATTGTCTGGTGTGACTTTGTGCAGCTTCTGGGGTGGTGCAGTGGAAGTACAAAAGGACCCTTTTCCTGTATGGATGCTTTTCCAGCAGGTCCCTAATCCTGCTGTAGCAAACATGACAAATAGGAGCTTTGTGCATAGGTGTTAGAAGACAAAAGGTACTCTGACTCACCTAGAACAGTCTTGGAATATACGTGCTTGTCTTGATGTCCAAAAGACTATTTTCCAAGGAACTACTTTGTCCAAATTGTCCACATGACAAACAGGAGGGGATTTCCTGCCTCCTGCTCTCACACTGTTCCCAGACACAGCAGGAGGTGTCTGTGATCCCTCCACACCCAGCATGGCTCAGCAACCCTGCAGATTCAAACCAGAAGCTGCAGGTAAAGTCCAGCACACCCAGAGGGAACCCAAATGGGTCTGGCCTAACACAACTGTAATGGTGGAAAAGGCCTTTCCTGCAGTGAAGAAAACATCACAGGCAGGTTTTTGCCTGACTGAGCACCAACTCCACTTTAACAAGCAAACCAGCAGATCACCCTTGTCCTCCCCCTCAAGTCTGCCACGAAGTTCACACAAACTGCTGCCCAGACCATCAGCCCCCAGAGCTTGCTGGCCATGGCAGAGGCACTTCCTCACTCACCTGCTGCCTCTGTCAGCTTCCACAGGACCATCCTCAGGTAACAGCAGCTCCAAGGAGGAAATAAGATCTCCTGAAGGAGTGTATCCACTTGTGATTAATCATCAACCTCCTCTTATAAGTGCTGGGCCCACAGCTGCAGTGATTTAAGCTCTAAGACCTACAAAACAACCTCGAGAGGCACTCCCTGGCTCTTGTGCTGCTCTGTGACCCTGCTGTACCTCCTGTGGTTGCTCAGAAGGCACCTGAGGAGTGGGAAGACAGCTGGGAACCTGGAGTTTGGGAGTCCCCAGGTTTCAATTCTTTATTTCAACACTAAGTTGACCTCTGGCAGCTCCCTGAGCCCTGTTCTGCTTTGGAAGGGTTGGTCCAGGGCTCTCCACAGAGTGGAGGACCCAAGGTCCAGCAGTTTACAAACATCTGCAGGTGCACCCTGCCCAGAGTAGGAGTGTTTCTATTTTAAGTTGCTTAAGTGGTGCCAGAATACACTTCAAGTGCAGTCACCTAAATCCAGAGGTCAACCTCTGGTGTCTGGAACAGTTTCCTGTAAATAACTGCTGCTCTGTCACATGGAAGGGCCTGTGGAGCTGTTTGTGTCAGTGCTGGTGGAACACAGCTAGTAAAGACAGGGATGTCTTCAGCACCCTGCTCACCTCTGGCCACGCAGGGATTAGCAGTGGGCAGCAGCTGCAGAGACCAAATTCCAGCTCTGCTGCTCGACATGGGCTTATTTCTTATTTTGGTAACTAGCCCACATATCAATTTCTACATCTTTGCTACTTCTAAGGCAGTTTTGGGATCTCCCTTTTCGTAAATTGCTTCCAGGTCTCACACCAAGATGCTTCAGGGCAAAATTGTCCAGCACCTGGAACTAGGAAAGTAAATCCAGGTGGTGGAAGCGGGTCTTGAAGGAACTAAAATTCTACTCTTTAGGGGTCAAGAGACATTGTGAACTTAATGGGAATGATCCCAGTGCAAGCCCTGTGAAACAAAGAATCATTTAATTGGTAAAGACAGCTCACAAATCACTGTCTTGTGTAGGTCCAAAGCTTGTGCTCTAGAGAATAGACCTTTTATCAAAACAGGAGATAATAATGTACATCAGGAACAGCAGGAAATTTTATTACAGATCTGAAAAAAAAAAATTGACTTTTATTTTGTATTTCTGAAACAGAGAAAGGATCAAACTGTTTTATTATTAGGCGTTGAATTATTTATTTTACTCTGCTTAAGCAAACTTAAGCTGGTTTTCAGTTTTTGATTTCCCAGAAAATTGTCCCATTTGCTTTTCAGGTATTTCATAACAGATTTCCTCATTATGAGGTATTTCTTCTTAAAAATGGCTTCTATTAAGTGCCTTCCAAATTAAATCCAGTAGAATTATATGCCTTGAGACACAGTAAAATGGAAGAATATCAGCCATCTAAATTGAACTTCTCTGCTATCATTATGTGAATAACATTAGAATTTAGCCTCATGCCACAAAGCCAAAGTTACTTTTTATGTAAAAATCTGGCAAAACACTACATTTCAAAATTAGAATTGATTTATCTGAAGAGTATTCCTACAGGACGGGCATTGAAGACTTGATTTCAGAGCACAGAAATTAGAACATGTTGCCATTTGCTTCAGTGCTCAGTAATGAAAACAACTTCATCAACATATCTCCCACAGCAGTTTTTGGTGGGATATGCTTTATCCCAAGTGTCCAGAATAACCACAGGCACAACTCATTTAGATACAAATCTCTTAAAACTATGCTCAAGTGGACCAGGGAACCAGAACAGCAAGGGAGAAATAAATACAGGAAGTAATGAAGTTCTGGTGGGTTTGTTTCATTTAGTTTTTAAAGTTACATTCTAAGAATCAAATAGGGCCAGAATAGAATGAAATCTCTTTCTTCTCCCTTCTGCATCAAGCTTTCCATGAAGTCTTTAATCAGGAAGACCAATTCCTAAGCCAGATGTGTATCCCACTGCAGGAACTCCAGTAAAACCAACACCAGTTCTCCAGAGATCCCCTCTGACACAAGGAAAGATACAATCCATCCCAGCCCAGCTTGACTTCACCTGCAAAGCAGCCAACTGTGTGCTGGGGGGGATTTTTCCCCACTGACACTGGTGGGGAGCCAAGGAATGTTTCCAAAGGCTGACGCTGGAACCACGGGACAGGGACTTGGTCGCTCCGTTCCCAGCGCTGCTGTGACACAAACTGGGACAAGTCACTTCCCGAGGTGTCCCAGCCAAACCAGTGCCCATGAGCAAACTGTGGCTGGCTTGCACAGACACACTGTGCATCCCCAGCTGCTGCTGAATCCAACAAATGCAGTGAATCAGTCAGTTCTCTAGAACTACCCCCAGCTGCTCAGTGGAAGCTGTTCCTCTCTTAGGCCTGGTTTGGGATGTGAGTGCTGGGAAGAGGAATGTGGACGGAGGAATGACGGAGTGCACGAACTCTTGGAGCACTCAGTGTTCTCAGAAATGTAAATAACACCACAAAACACCACATGGGATATGTAAGCTTCTTTAATAATAATAAATTTATGAAGTGGCAGGAAGCCACCACTTTGTAAACCGATTTTACTCAATCACAGTCCCTCTATTGTTTTCCTCATTTAACGTGAATACATTCTGTAATTTGTATGTGAAACAACTACACAGAGATATGTTCTGAACCCCTCTTGCTGATTTCACCGGTCAGAAAAACATTAAACATGCGGAAACAGCACCTTATTAAAACTATAGGCCTTTTCTCATTACATCTCCTTTTCCTAAGCTAAAATGTCTCTGAATAAGCCAAGTCTACAGAGTTTTTTCACTTTGTCCCGTGTTCTGAGATGTAGAGGGGCCTGCAGAGACGTCTGATAAAACCTCACATATAATAAGTAATTCAGAAGGCTTTGTAAGCAATAGCTGCAGTTGCTTCTTCAGACTAGAGAGAGCTTCTCATGCATTAATGCACTTAGTTAGGTTTTGTGAGGAGCTCAGAGGAGGACATGCCCTCTTCCTGATACAGTTAGTTGAGCCTGGACTCTGCACCACTGATATTGTTCAGCAACTGTGTGCACCAATAATTTAAAAAAAAAAAAACAATACATCAGGCTGTTCTTATCAGAAACAAATAATAAATCTTATCATGATAGTAAAAAAAAAAAAAAATGGCAATTTCTGATGTGTGACATTTTCATTGCTTGAGAATGAATCAGTGCAAAGTGAGGTAACCCACACCCCCATCCCTCGGGGCTGGGGCGCGTTAAACCAGGCGCCGTCTCTTGGAATCCCTCTCCATGTCTTCAGTGGGAGAGTCTCCATTGCACCCAAGAGGAGACACCAAGTTTAGCAAAGGGTCTTCAGATGCCCCTCCAAACAGGGACAGCAACAAAGCCACGCCATAGCCAGTAGCTCGTTCACCCTAGAACAGAACCAGAACCACCTCAGTTCGCAGCTCAGATTGTATGAACTGAATTTAGCTTTAATTTACCCCCTCCCTCAGTCAGAGCAATGATGGTGAAGAGCCACAGCCAACACTGAGGGTCCCTGGCAGGCCTTGTGCTGCTGTATCCTCACTGCTACTGGAATCTGTCCTGGCTGGATTAACCCAACACATCAGCTGATTCACATGAGAACAGAGCTCACACTGACTCTGTTTTTACACCAGCATTGTTCAGGGCAGGGAATCTTCCACCCAGCCTGAGCATGGATTTGGAGCTGAAGCTGAATAAACTGGGTTTAAAAAAAAAAGGAGGTAGGGGGAGTAAATTGGCTTGGTTTTTAGGAAAAAAAAAGAATATACACAAGCTCCATCAAAAGGAGGAAGGGAAACCCCCAAGAGGGACCATGTTTTCTCTGCTGCAGGTCAGCAGGCAGGATGATCCACTCTGGTCAATCATCTTAAAACAACATGGGTGAAAATGGAAAGCTGGGATTACTGCCATGAACAGAAAGCAGGCAAGTTGTCAAAGCCTACAATGATAAAGATGTTGCTGATTAAAGTGTCTGTTAGAATATTTTTAGAACCAAAATGAAAAATACAAACAGATGAAACTACCAAACCAAAGAAATTCGCAACAGAGACGACGAGTCAGCTTTTCCCAAGAACTCTTCTCCTCCTGTTTCTGTCCCTCTGAACTGGACGGACACAACTCAGAGCCCCTGCAGGTGTCTTTACCCACCACATGAACATACTCACTGCGTGCACGGGCGCAGCAATGTCTATATGGACCCAGACCCCAGGCCAGTCGAAGCCGATGTGGGAAGCAATGAAGAGCCCGGCACAGGAGCTTGGAGTATTGTCTCTGTCCTGCAGGAACAGTACACATACAGTTGGTCTTGTAAGAAAAGAAAATGGCAATGGTTTATTCTGCCTACAGAAAAGGCAGTTATGCAAATCTTGTTCAAACTTAATCAAAGGCCCTAAATCAAACCATCTATGCTGTAAATCCTTTGACTCTGCCCCCGGTAGCAGTCCCTGCTCAATTCCTGCTCTGCCCACACTCCTTCCTGCAGTGTTTTTGGAACTTAACTGCACATTGTAACTCTCAAATGCAGCAAGAGCAGCTGCAGCAATTCCTGAGGTCTCTGTCCTCAATTTCCTGGTTTCTGCATTCCCAGTTACAGCCTCTGCTGGTTATGCATGATCTGAGGAATACATGTCTTAACTTCCTAAACAGTCTCCATCCAGGAATGGATTCATTTAGGGCCATATTTAACAGGCAAGCAGCACAGAGATACCTTTGCAGCAGACCACCCCATTTAAAACTGACACTGAATGTCACTGCAGACACATACGAACTGCAAAGACCCAGGGAAAAGGCCCTGAAGTCCAGAACAATAGGGCCACTTCTGAAAGATTAGAACCCCCAGGAAGAGCTTCCAGCCAGCTACCAGCAGGCCAGCACACTGCCCAGGAAACACACATTTTTAGGTAATAAAGAAATTTAAAAGAAAAAAAATAATTCTTACTGCCACAGAGTTCTTCATATCAGCTACAGCAGAGGTAAATTCACTGAAGTGCAGCTCAGGGCAATACACCAGAGGATGGACCAAGTCTCCACAGTTTCTGCCAGCTTTAACACAAGCCTTTTCCCATTCTTCATTATTGGTAAGGACAGCAGCATGGTACTTTCCTGTAGCAATTCCCTAGTGAGACAAGAGACAAAATCAGGAAGAAGTCACCTTAACTGTGCCGGGCAGGATAATTCTGTACTGTTCTCCCTCACCATCAAGAGCTGCTTTCCATCTAACAAAACCACCAAGAAAAAATGGCTCAGAACTACTCCACAATAAATTAATGCTACAAAGACATTGTAGCTCCTGCTGAATCTTTTAAATTTTCTGAAAATCCATTCTGTGGTGAAACAGTCTTCATTTGTATGTCCTGTTGAAATTGCTGTCCCAAAAACATATTTATTTGTAATTACTGAGTAAGCAAACTCTATCACTTTGCAGTTATTCATCCTTAGAAATAAAATTAAATAAGAAACAAATTATAAATAAAAAATCTAAAATGCACACACAGAGGATACCCCAGCAATGTGTGTCCATCACAGTCTGAATGTAACACTGGATTCATTGGAAAGGTTGCTTCCTTCCTAACACACAAAACCCAGAAGCCACCCACAAACCACTTTTCCAGCAGGACAACGATGGGAACGGATTCAATTCAAAGGATTGATGTTTACACCAGTATATGCAACATTCTTGCTTCTAAAATTTGCCACCATTTCTCCTCCTGATATGAACACCAGTTCATTCTCTAGAAAATTACACCACATGAATAACTGCTCCCTGCCCACCAGCCATTCCAGATCAGTACCTGAGCTCCAGTAAGAGTGGCCATGTCCAGGATGATGTCAGCTCCAAGATCTTTGCATGCATAAGCTACTCCATCAGCCAGTATCAGTCTGCCTTCTGCATCAGTGTTATTGATTTCCACAGTTCTAGGAGCAAGAGAGAGGGCATTTAAGACAAGAGTGCTTCAGGCTGGGAGTTAAGACTCACCTGCCTGGACTAGAACACTGGAGGAGAGCAGAGTCAAACACAATGTGCTTTCTTATTTGACCCTGACAGTCTGTACAGCTGCTTATTCCCCAGCTCCAAGCATCCAGAGCACACATGGAAAAGGGATATGACAGTACTGTCCTCATGGCAGGGTCTACTTGTTGGGCCTGTGTGATGCTCAGCATGTTGAACTGGGATTCTACAAATTACTGCCACAGAGGTCACATACTCTGCTTAAAAGAGATTCTGATCCAATGGTAACCTCTGTGACTGAGACAATATGGATTACAGATGGATACAGAACACTGGCTGTACTACAAAAACACACCTAAATTTGAGTGACCTAAGGAAATCAGCTCATGAGACATATTTTGCTATGTATTTACACACCCAACAGAAAACTGTAAGCACACTTAAAACTCACTACTATGGCTGTCTGAAACACTATCATCAATATTTAGGGAAGCTGATTAGGGGCAGGTTCACCATTTACATGGCTCTCAGGTAAACAGAACCAAAAATCATGTTTGCTCTCAGTTTTCTGGGAAAAGGACAAACACAATCTTACTTTCCAGAGTAAAGAACATGAATGTCATCAGGTCTTGTTGCCCGTGGTCCGACTGCGTTCTCGGCCAGACAAAAAACAGCATGAAGATTGTCTTTAAAACCCTGTAAAAACCACAGGAGAGAAATGGCTTTTGAGTCACATCAAGCTAATTTATTTGGACTGAAATCAATGTGAGATTATGACTTCTTGACAATAATGCCACTAATTTCATGGGAAATCTGTGTTTCTTGGAGGGTGAAGTGGGTGTTTGTCGGGTTTTTTTCATGTATCATTCCTGCTGGGAGGCACACAGCATCTTCAACCTGTTTTTTTTCCCCTTAGCCTGCCTTCTTCTGGTGTATCTCATACTGGTTTGCTTTGGTTTAAAATCAATTATGGATGATATTTTAAAATGAATGATGATTTTGTTACTTATGCAGTAGTTGTATTGTGTGGAGGGATCCTGGAACAGACAGGGAGACAGCAGCCTTTAACAAATAAAAACACAGTTCCTCCTCAACTGGGACAGTTAGTCCTAATAACATTAGACCCTAAGGGAAACCAGGGCCAGTTTTACTGATACTTCCAGTATCAGTTGCCCTTTCCTGAATCTCGTTCTGCCTGTAGCTCTCCAAAAGCAGGATTCACTGTGTTAACATGCAGGATCAAGAAAGAATTCAAAAATTTGAGTGTTTTTCTCTTCTCCATTGTGTTAGAAAGCTCACAATAGATGAAATGCATGTTTCTAGGAAAAAAAAAAAATCACTTGCTGAATTTTGCTATCCAAAGCCTTTTAAAACCACATTGTGAAACTGTTGAGCAGCATGCAGGCAGGTATTTTCTGAGGATGGATAATAACCTCTGCCCCTCTTCCCACTGAGCTTTCTATCCAACACTCATTTCCCAATTCACTCTGTAACAAAGCATAGCTCATTTAAACCTCTTCCAGCTTTTATCCTTAAAATCATTTAAAAAACCCAGTTTTGAAACAGTAACAAGAACAAATACTTCCCACTGCCTATCTGAACACGTTTTCTGCAGGGATGACATGAACAAGTCTTCTTACATGAAGTTGTAAAATTAAGCACTGAGGTAATTCTTTTGTTTTTACACATAAAGGCACAGACTCTCCAGGCTCAGTTGGCCCAAACATATCAGTGCCTGTTTATTCACTGTTACAGGAATTGTATATGAAATGACAGATCACCTGCATTCACATCTGCTGTGACTGTGAATGGGCTTCTGTCAGTGCAGATAATCACACACAAAACTGCTCTGGAAACAAGGACTGAATCACTGAAAGAACAACATCCATGGCTTTCCCAGACTCTCCCAAAGCTCTGTGTAAGTTCCAGCTCATGTCCCTTGCAAACCTGTAATTTAACTTTCTGAAGGACTTAATTGTGGCAAGGTAGTCGTTCTGCCTAAGATGCAGCTCACACATCTGGTTTCAATTTTAATTCTCTGCAGATAACTGCGAAGTTTACAATCTTTCCACATCAAACATGCTGCCAGGGCCAAGGCACAGAGCTAAACTATTGGGAAATGGGAATTTGGCACTGATCAGCCCCTGGATGAAGCTTCCATCAGATCTATGCATTAATCTGCAGCAGTAAATATTCTTTGAACTTTGGATACTCCTTGGAGGCAAGAGCTGCTCTGTCAGCAAGACTCAGTCATTGGATTTGTGGAGAGGGCAGAGTTTTATTGGCAGCAGCCACTTTTCCCCAGTTCATATTGTTAAAGTGCAATATGCATTTTTTAAATTCTTCATATTTCAATACCTGGCTTCTTCTCAGCTCCCCCACTACTTTCTGACCACAGAAGCAAACCAACAAGCAGCTCCTGGTGAGACCAGAGCTGCCATTTCCCCAGCAGGTTAATATTAGACCTGGCACAGGATTTGGAACATGGAAAGACTTCAGATCCCAGAGTTGCTCATCCCCTTCTTTGCTAAGGTGACGACAGCTGCCCCAAATCCCACAGCTTAAACAAAATCAGCACTGGATAACTCAAGTAAAGATCTGATTCAAGGAACTAGAAACCACTCAGTCCACAGAACCAACTCTGAAATTCAAGAGAGATTCTTGAAAAAAAAAAAAATCAGCACTCAAGGAATTTCTCACAATTCTCAAGATCCCAGTAAAGATGTGAAATATTTTCCTGAAATAGCAGAGAGCAGGGTGGCTCCAGCTCACTCACAGCAGTGTCAGGTCAGACCTTCAGGATTAGACCGGCCTCCATATCTGGGAATACATCCAAAAGCCAGACTGCTCCTTGGCAATGCTGGGATACATGATATCAATTAACACATTTTACTTACTTGCTTTACAGTGGCTTTGAAGGCACCCAAAATAGCAGCTGCTCCACCACAGTCTCGTTTCATTCCAGGCATAGTAGTCTGTTTAGACAGAACCATAGAATATTTTTTTCTCTTCAAAAGAGAATTTCACAGTAATGCCTGCTAGAACTAGTGTTTCTGATGCTTCTGTGACTCTGGTTTTGACAGTGCTCAGCTGCAGCAGAAACAAGGAACATGTGCATCTATTTATTGGTGGATCTGGCCTTAGAACTGAAAAATACTAAACCTCTGCTGCTAATTTGTTAGAAAAGTAAAATCAAAAGGGTTGTTTACAAGTTTCACACTGAGGATAACTCCAGTGGGTTTTGGTTTAATCTCTGAAATCAGAAATTAAACATCTTTGTTTCTAGCTTTCTCCTAGCAGTGGGCAACATTTAAAGGGCAAAATATCAGGTTGCTATTTAATTGCTCTGTAAAGTGTTCCTTGGTCTTCACCCCTAATAGTTTGTGTCCATATTCATGACAGTAGATCAAGCCTTTACTCAAAAAAATGCCCTTTGGTTTCCTACAGACATGAACTGAATTATTTTCATCAGAAAACAACACTAAAATAAAGGCAGGAGCAGAACAAGTGTTTCTGTACCTTTCCCTTAATGCTGAGTCCTCCAGTGTCATACACAATACCTTTGCCCACCCAAGCAATGGTCTGTGTTGCACCATCTGGAGTGTGACTGAGAACTGCCAGGGCTGGAGGATGCAGAGCTGCTTTGCCAACTCCATAGATACCTGGAAAACAGAGAATTAAACCATTGGTGGGGAAGAAAGACTGTGGGGAGCACCTGTGGCTATTTTCTGTAAAACATCCTGGAATATTATGGGCGATAAAACTGTTTAAAAAAATGAGCAAATAAAATATTACAGCAGAGATGGCAAAACATTCCAATGAAATGCTAGGAAAAAAGTGGAATATTCAACAAGATATACCTCCAAAGCCTCTCTCTTTCAGCTCCTCATCTCGGATAATGGTAGGAGTAATCCCAAGATCCTTGCCAACTTTTTTGATTTCCTTAATCATTGAAAGAGAAAGGACATTGTCAGTCAGTCATCAGGACACATCTGTGCCTTTCCACAAGTATGGGTACCCAGTTAAAGGGTTTGTGTGATTTTTGCATGCATACACATACAAACATTCACGATTTTGGGAGTGGTGTAGTTTTTCCAATGGCCTAATTCCACTGAGACATCCTTGCCTTACTATGGCATGAAATACAAATTTGACCTTTAAGCTCTGCCAGTAAAAGAAATCTTCAGAGGTAAAGGCCAACTGTTCACTCTGTTGGATCATGATGCAATAGGACAGGAATAATTTCATTCTCAACAGCTTTACGGATCCTTATGATAAAGCTCATTTGGAAATATGTCAACTGTCCCATAATTTCAGAAACTTATCACCATTAGGCTTAAGAAGCCAGTGTATAACCAAACCAAGAACTCCTGTCTTCTGCCTCCCAGTGTGCTGTCCAAGCTGTACACTCTGCCTCCTTCCAACTTTGCAAAGTTCTACAAAATGTTAAAGGCCAAAGAAACAGCCTCAGCATCTCTGGTTTGATGTGCTTCCCACTGCTGACATACAGGTTTTGCTAGGAGACAGTTACAGTAGGTTTAGATTACTGTAGTCTAGACTTACAATTAGTAACTCTTACTCATCAGGTGCATTACCCACCTCCAGGAAGTTATCTGTGTTCATCTCATTGCAGGGGGTGTCCACGATCCGAGCAGCCAGCCTGACTCCCTCTGTAGCACTTGCCAGGCACTACAGAAAGAAGGGAGGACACCTGAGGAGGGGCCTTGGCTTGGCTGGGTTTTGGCACAGCTTTGCATTCAGCCCTGTGCAGCCAACACCAGATGTGTGGTTCCTCTGGAGCACGTTAATGCTTAACTGCAAGCACCAAAGGCACTGCAGAGTATTAAATGATGTTAACCAAGCTAACCATTACTTTTTGTATGAGTCAAACTTTTCCATGTGCTCTAATTTCTAAGCCACTGTGTTCCTTCGAAGCCCCAGTGAACTGATATAGCAAAATTAGTAGACTTCTCCACCATCAGAGGAATACCAGGAAGGCAATGTGAGGTGGAGGAAAGAGAGATAAGAGGAAGATAATTCAGGAAGTCACAATGAGCTTATGGGCTGCTCAGGTTGGAAACCTGCAGAGATTGTGTAATCTACAACACGGGAAACTGCAGAGTTTGTACATGGCAGGTAGAGTGGCGGAGGGCAATAGAGATGACTAAAGCAACACATTCGATATGGCAGGCCCATGGGGAGTGTGGAATATTTTATATTTGTGTTAAACATGTCTGTATCTGTTTCCTCATGCCTGTGGCAAAATGGTCTGACCTTCACCTGGACTGAGTAAAAACTTATCTGGGCAAGAGTGGATAGAATCAAAATGATCAATGGTGAGCATGCCAAAGCTGTTTCCTTCAAGAAGGTTCCTTCTGGAAAAAAAAAGGCAATGGGGATACAAGACACTAACCTTCAGCTTTTAACCCCCATGAATCAACAACTTGAAGCTGTAAGACTAGGGGGAAGGAAACTCTGTGCAAGCTCTGCAGGAGCCACACTACACTGAAGACCACACACAGCAGATGGGCAAGTCAGGATGGGTTTCACAGGAATCTGAGGTGTTGCACAGTCACTCGTGCTGAGGTACCTGAAGTTTGTCTTGGCCAGACCAGCCTAAGGACTCCACACATTTTGTATCTCAGCAGACTCATAAACCTTGGCTTGCTTTGGAATGGTGCCCGATTCCCTACCATTACTTTTGATTGCTTCACTTTCCCTAAAGGGATAAGGACCTCCTCAGGAGCCAAGCTTGGTCTGGAGTGATTCCCCCTTAAGGCCATGCAGGTAAATGGAGGTGATCTGACCCAAAGGCCAAGCCCCAGGGGAACAGCAGGACTTACAGAAATGACCTGTGCCTGTGTTTGTGTTTCCAGGATACTCCAGAGAACCCGGATAATGGCAGCCTTTAATAAGTGCCTTGTAAAACTATGACAATCCCTGCTAGTCCTCACCATAAAATCTCCTGGACAATGCAATAGGTGTAAAATACAAGTGTCAAGGGAGAGGTTTAGATAAAAACATCCTACCACATGCCTCTTCCGTGTTCTGCCCTGGTGCTGGTTGAATTTAGGGGGTGCAAACTCAGTCTGGAGGAAGCCAGACATAGTTTTGGCATTGACATCAAGGGGAAGAACAGGAGGTAGAAATAACTGCAGCTTCGAGTTAAAAATAACCCAAGTGGTTTGGAATCTACCTATCTGAAGGAACTATTTTTGACACCAGTGAACTGCTTTTTCTGATTTGGGGCATGAAAAAATTGTGTGACCAACAGTTGTACTCATAGCACGCCTGCCTCTGCCACTTCCCTGAAAAATGGTCTGGCACCATTTGCTGGGGCCAAATCAGTTCACAGAGTAAGGATCAAGTACAGAGGAAAAGATACTGAAAAAAAAAGTACCCTAAAGCTGCAATTCCGTGAATTTCAGATGCAGCAACACCATATCCTTTGTCAAATCCACTGCCTAAACTTTTATGGGATTTGTACAGCCTCACTGAACAGCTAAGGCAGCATCCATCTGTACTGAAGCACAGAACCTGGAGCACTGAACAGGGAACTCCCTAACAGCTTAACAGCAAACCTTGGAATAGCTTTTAAGTTTATGGATCTTGAAGAGGAACAAAGAAAGCGAGAAGCCCAGGCACAGAAGGCAACGTAATATTAAAGGCTAAAAATACACTATTTGCACCTATGATATACATACTTCCTTGTGCTATTTGTTTGGTGTTTTCCACTTCTGAAATCTAAATTCCAAATAATATCTTCAGCCTTTGGTGCACTAATATTTCAATCCTGCTACAAGTAATAGTTCAGTATTTGGCCTCACAGGTGCTGCGAATGGATCCATTTCAAGGAACTCTGACCTAGGATAATTTATGATTTTAGATGCAATACCCATTCCATATGTAGCTCGAGGCAGATGTATTTGTGCACGCAACAAACGGAAGGAAAAAAAACCATTTCAGGGAATAATGGGAAAAAATGACAGAAAACCCCCCAAAACTCTTACTTTAAGTGTTGCCACTTCTATTGGTCCGTTGTTCTGTCCAACCAGGAAGAACTCCACTGTGACAGTTTTCTTCTCCGTGCGTCTGGACGCGCTGGAGCGGTGTGTGAACAGCGGGAAAGCCCTGGCCAAGGCACAGGCAGAAGCGAAGACTTCAGACCTCTCACAGACCATCTGAAACACCAGCCAGCAGGGAAACACGTCAGACAACACCAGGGGACGTGGGAGACGGCATTTAAAAGGATCTGTTACCTGGGGTATTATTGCTGAAGAGGGGAAAAACGGAGGTGGGTGGGAAATAACCTACCTCTGAGTCAAGACGTGCTCATTCGTCATGTTTTGCATGGATGAACAGAGCCACACTGAACTGGTTCATTCCCATATGGAAATGAATTACACTGTTGGACTGTGTGGGAATTAGTACAGCCTTATAAGGGAGCTGGACTGTTTTAATTACACTACTGCAATTAACACAGGCTAGCTAACAGATCAAGACAAAAAAAAAGGCATGGGAACCACCAATATGTGCTCAAAACAAATGAAACAAAGATAAATTTTATGAGAATGTGGCTAATATTAACCCAAAAGCTTTTTAACAGGGAGAATATTTTTCTGAAGTTCATTACAGAAATTACCAATGGAAAGCAGTTTTAGCTAAACATTTTCAAATTAACACCAAGGGTAAAAATTAAGTAGAGTAATTACTCTTGCAAATAAGTTTTTCAAGTGAAGAGTATAATTAAATTTTTTTACTGGCACGGATTGCATGAGTCTGACAACCTACAGATCTGATATAATTTGGAGAAGCCATAGAAACAATCAATTCATCAGGCTCATACAGAAGATGACCAAAGCAGTCTAAGAGCTTGTCCTGCAAAGGACTCACACTGGAGCATTAGTTTGCATCAGGACTTTTAAAACTCACTGAACAACACAAACAAGGCACCTTTCACGGGTTATGTGATACACTCATTGTACCCTGCATGAACCCTACATCAGTCTCCCAAAGCATTGTGCTAACATCATGAATTCCAGTTTGGAAAAAGCCACCAATGGTTCCCTTTGCATGGGCATTCCTAGTTGAAGATGTTCATACATACCCAACCTTAATTCCCTCCAACTGCTTGAGCATGCCCAAGCTACTGCAGTCAGGTCTTGCTTAGGTGTCAGTGCAAAACCACTTGTGTCAGTGTAATTACATCGGCAAAACGTGTCCACCTCCAGTCTCCTTGGAGACAGCTGAAACCCGGGGAAAGTCGAGAAAACACTCAACCAGACATTTCACAGGGGACATTTTAACAGCCACTTACAACGATGCATCTGTTGACACCTCCCGGCAGGCAGTTTCTGACCAGGCGGGTGATGAACTGCGCCGCAGACGGGCTGTTGTGCCGGCTCACCCTGGACGGCAGCGCGGCCACCGTGGCGTAGTTCAGGTAGAGAGGGCAGCTGTCCGTGGGGTTTGGGTTCAGGGTGCTCAGAGCAGACTGCCATATCTGGGGGGAGGGGTGAAAGAAGAATTTAAAGACAAAGAACGGTGTCAGACTTTTCTCTCCATCTCGTTCCCACTATAGGCACTCTTTTAATGACAAGGATTTCAGGTGCTGGAAACAAAGAAGCTGTGAGTGCACTTTTAAGTGCAACACCCTCTGAAGTGAAAAGAAACAGGAAATTTGACAAACCTGTTTATTAACCAGAAAATACAAACGTACTTTCCACTACAAGCATCTCTTCTAAGCCATATGAACCACAATTTAAAACCACACTATTTAGTGCAAAGGCTGCTTCAGAGCTTCAAGTTGAGACAGTTTTCCTACTGATAAATAGAAGGACTGATTTACCAGCCCTGAACTACTGTTTCACATAGCAATTTAATTAAAACCAAACTAACCTGATAAAGGTAAATATTCTTATAAGAGACTGGGAAGAGCCTTGCAAAATAAAAAAAACCCTTGCCAAACACCCAGCGACCTAAGAGCCGCAATGCCAAACGTTCATCATTTCACCACAAGCCATCACCACCACCTCAACAAACAGACCCGCAGTGGCTGAGGAGGGAGGGGGCTCTTAACGCCAACTGTGTCCCCTCGCAGGGGGCAACGCGCCTTCCCCCGCCGCGATGGGCACAGGGGATGCGGGACCGGCTGCCCCGGTCGCAGCAACAGGCTCGGGCCGGACCCGCCGAGGATTCCCGGGGCTCCAGGCCGGGTCCCCAGGAATGCGGGCACCGCAGCAGCCGCGGGCCGGGATCCGCCGCCGCCCCACGCGGCCGCCGGGGCCGGGCGGACACGCGGCGCGGGGCCCGCGGGCGGTGCCGGGGCTCTGAGGGCTCTGAGGGGACGCGACCCCGCGGCGCGGCCTCACCTCCTCGGTGACCCGCGGCTGCAGCTTCCCCCGCAGCTGCGCCCAGGGCAGGCGGTGCAGGTTGTGCAGCTGCCCCAGCACGAGCAGCGGGCGGCTCTGCGGGTCCGCCTCGCCCGCGCTGGCCTGGAACTGCAGCTGCACGTTCGCCATCTTCCTGCCCGGCCCGGCCGCTCCGCCCCGCCCGGGCCCGGCTCCGCGGGGCGGGGACGCGCCGGGTCACGGGAGCGCCGGGACACGGCCCCGGGACAGCGGGCACGGACCGTGCCTTGTGGTCACCTGAAATGGTTGGGTTTAAACGTAATACGGGTTTTATTATATATTTTTTTTTTTTTTAATATTTGCCAAGCGCCTCCTGTTAATGTTTGGTCAGTAGGCAATTATCATAGGAGACCCATCGGGTTCATCCCATCCAGCTGCTGGCCCTGCACCGACACCCCAAAAATCCCACCCTGTGCCTGAGAGTGTTGTTCAGGCGCTCCCTGAACTTCGGTGCCGTGGCCACTTCCCTGGGGAACCTGATACTCGTTGATCTGCATCCAGGAAAGCCGGGAAGGTCCGAGCAACAGAAAGGGAGGAAAAGTGAAACCTGATGCATGTAATAGAAATACATCTAAAAAGAGAAAAAAAAAACCCAACAAACAAACAAAACAGAAAACAAAACCCAACAAAACCTAGGCTGAATTCCAGGAAAAAAAAAAACTTCCATACAGTAAGGTCTTACTCGGTCTCTGAAGTAACATTGTGGAAACTTTATTGCCTGATGCATTTAGAATTGCTCTGAATAAAAGTTGTAGGAACATCTGTTGCAGAGGTGGGTCGTTCATCCTCACAGACGGGACGGTAACTCAATAAACAAGCTCCAACTTTAACGAGTCTTTACCGAGCCACAGAACATGCACTGTTCAGGGGTTCAGTTATCCTGATACATTTGGACAGTGTGGGAGATAGGAATGACAGTACACACAGCAATTCAAGATTGAGGCATTCCAGGGATTCTGCCAGGCAGTAAACTCCCAGTCATTGAGTGTTCCTGCTACTGTCAGAGTACAAATACAGCACATTCCCTGAATCCAGTGCCTGAAAGGCAAGCAAAATAGTAGGAAACACTCACCTAGCCCAGAATCCTTCTTTTGTCAGTTAAGGACAGCAGAGGAGTGTCCTCGTGAAGGGAATAGACTGAGGAAATCAATCCTACCTACAGAAATTCCCTGTGAATGTCCCACCAGCAGCAGCTGCAAACATTTCTATTTGTACGGGCCATGGCAGAAGCTGCAGCCAGGACCTGTCTTCCAATTATTGATCCTCTACAAGTACTTGTGGAATCAAGCCACTAAAACATCATCGTGCATAATCCATCATAATTAATATGCAAAATTATAATGAACTCCCTGTTTTAATGGCTTTTATTGGAGAAGGCTGTTGGGTTTGGGGTTTATTTTATAGTACACATATTTTTTTCCCAACAAAACTGGTTTCACTGCCACCTATCCACGAACTTACACTTTGCAATGCTGTACCAAAAGCAAACTTTCCAAAGATTTAAGCAAAGGAGTTAAGACTTTTAAGTGGTTCATAAAAGCAAACCTTAAATCAATACAATCCAGGCAATCTCAGTAAACACCTCACCAATTACAGTTATTCAAATTTTTAGCACATTCCAAAAATCACCAAGCAAAAAACCAATTCTTCTGTTTTACTTTTCAATTTCTAGAGAAAACCTGCAGTAGAAATAAATTTGCTATTACAGTGCTTTTAATGCTGTCCTTCCCGCATATGACTCCAACTGATTTCTGTTAACAAGTAGCAGCTCATTTTTTGCATGCTTACATGCATTTTAATGGAGAGATTCTGTACAAGCCAATGGCTTTATAGGCCATTCCCTCAGGTGAGGAGCCACAGATTCTTGGGAGATGCTCCAGCACTGGTGTTCTGTTCATTTGTAAGGAATCAGAGCTTCCATACAAACTGAGAAGAATCCAGCAACCACGAGGAGGCCACAACCTGCAGGAGAGAGGGCACCAGCTTTGTCTGGTCCAGAGGACTGGACACACACAGGGCTGGACAGAAGCACAGTTCAGGCAGCTCCTGCTCTTGGCACACCTGAGTAGGCTGTAGCTGCTGTGGATTTTTGGGCTCTCACTGCCCAAAGGCACACACACCATCCCTTCTTTAGGAGGCCACATGGAGAGAGTCCCACAAAGCACAGCATCAGGGTTTGATTTAGCTGCTGATGGTTATTGAGACTGACTCAGAATAAGTTACACACCTGCAATGATTTAGAAGCCTGGTGTGGGTTTTCTTCCTCTGTGTAATCAGCTACAATAAATTCCAGCTCAAGTTACACAGGACAATTGACATCTGAGTTTAACCTCTTGTTTGATACATATTAAAAATGCATTTCCTTGTACAGAACTTGGATAGAAAATAGGTAGCCAGTTACTTCAGTGGAGTTAGGATATCATGGCCATAACTCATGGGAAATAACTCTTGACAATGCAAGTTTATATTGTGCTACAAAAGTTATTTTTTTTTTTTAGATATTTCATGTCACTGCCACTTCCATTTAATTATGAAGAACAGAAATGCATTAACATCACGAAAGTATGTTTCAGTTTATATTTTTTTTAAAAAATGAATAATTGCCCACTGGGGTTGGAAGTGTTTTATTACTCCTTCAGATTCATTTGCCATGATAAAATGTCAAAAGCACCGGTCAAGACAGAAATAAATAACACGATCTCATGTTAGAGAAAAAGTTGCAAATACAGTATATTAAATTATAGCAAGATGCTGCTTCACACCAGCTGATGCAGACAGCACGAGGGAGACAGTAGTTTTACTCACATCATTGAAAAGATCTATCACCAGAACAGGGGAGCTGCACACCCAACCACAAGCCTCAGTCCTCCTTTTACCTATTTACTTTGCAAATTTAATGAAGAATTTGAAGTGGCAGTTTTGGAAGTCCAACATCCCCTTTCTCTAGCGGTAACAGGAGTGGTACAAAGCTTTTCATAAGCCCCACAAAAAGCCAAGGCTTTCACGTCTTTGCAGTCTTTGATTTCAGGTCTGTTCCTGAAAATGGTCAGTTTAAAGCCACGTCTCAAGTCCTCCTTTAGTAAAGAAACTCCAGGCAGGCAACACATGCAACTTCAATAGTGTTATGGAACTGCATTCAGGGGTTGGAGCAGAGCATCTCTGCAACTGTACGGGGAGCACTTTGATCTGTCAGAAAATGAAGGAAGTTACAGTCCCTTTGGGAAAAAAAATAAAAATATAAAAAAGCCATATTAAAAATATTAAGGCAAGGCCACTACAATTGCACACCACTTCAGGCCTGAATTAAATCAGGAGTATTCTATTACTTACATGTTGCCCTAATTCCTGTTGTATGGCCTGCAGCAAAGTTTTCCACTGAAAAAAATAATGAAAAGAACCCCCAAATGCTCCACTGAAGGCCTTGGAACATGTCACTTGCACAACACCTCCCATGGTCAGTTAGAGACCATAAACATGTCCTCTTCCAGGCAGACATTTGAAAGAGAATCTTCTGCCAGGGAAAATGATGTAATATCTACTGTAGTGAAGTCACTTCCTGCACAAAAAACATAACTCATATGGACAAAATGCACTGTAAAATAAAGAGCTTATACACCAACTGAAGTTTGAAACATCTCAGACCCACTACAGAGAGATTCTCTTTTTGGGTTTCTACTCCATTTTTTTCAGTTTAACTTGGCCACTGCTTTCATGTAATGCTTGTACTTTAAACTAAAAAAAAAAAATGATGCATGAAAAGATATATGATCATTCTGGTAAGGAAAATCGTTCCAATGATTACTCAAGCTCAGAAAATTTTTTAATTAACTAAACATGTTAAATTATGCCAGTGATTACATCTTGCTATTTACAAGATCAAGTACCACTGATTCTTAGTAATGGGGCAGTATCTAAATTAAGATCACAGGGGTTGGATTACGTTCTGGTTGCTAAAATCTTTCTGTTTTATCTGTCTATCCAGTTCTTTGGAATTCTGAGTGTGGAAGAAAGGGGATCAAATCAAACAATTTTGCGCCTCAACATATTCTACACCTGGATCAATTTTTGATATCTAGTCCCATTGACTCAGTAACATGGTTTAAATTTGAAACCTGTCACAATTATGACATAAGAATATAGAAGACAACACATTTTTGTTCACAGTAACACACTAATTACTGTACTCACTGGTAAACGTCAATTTTTAATAGTTTTTAAATACTGTGTTTTCCAAATACCTCAGCATAGAATGCCAATTTTTTTGTGGGGGAGCATCAGATTTCCTGAATTTTTCCACATAATCCTTACAAACACCTCACAGATCACCAAACTTGGAAGAATTCTACAGAAACATTGCACAGACGTTGCACCACAAGGGCTCGTACATTCAAAGGCAGCTTTCTGGAGTGCAGGTCCATCCATTCACATTGGGAAAAAAGTTCACAGAAACTCCAAAAATGAGAAAATGAAGCGAAACCTAGTGTGACTTTACACCAATAAGAACAACAATGAGGACAATTACTATAACAAACAAAATTAAAATAACGAGCATCTTCCGGTTCTTCTTTTGATATTGCTCTGCCTGTAAAACAGAAAAGGAGGAGTTAATACTTAGATTTCTGCAGAGCTGAGGCACAGACTCTTACTTGGTATAAGTGAAATACATGTGCTCCAGATGGTTCTTTGGTAACCTGACATTCCATACAATGTATACTGCAAGCAATTCCCACAAAATAACTCTGATCTGCACCACAGACTCCAGTGAATAAAATCTGCACTGAAGTCACATTTACCTGTGTTAAAGAGCAGACTCACTCTGAGATAAGATTCCTGTTTTATATTTGAAGGTCATTAAAATTCACAACAAAACTTTATTTTTTTAATAGGCATTTTTGTTGGACCTTACCCAGTTGTGCATTTTCATTTAATTTCAATTAGCACTGAAAGCTTTCTTTTTGATTTGGTTCTTAGTTTTCTGCTTCTTTCCTTCTTTCTTCTAACCATATTTTCTCATCCCTTGCCTCTTTTTCCCAGGGGAATTAAAAGGGTGCAATGTGGAGAAAACTCTCCAAAAGCCAAATGAAAGTCTGCTAATAGAAGCTAAATGGAACAAAGCTTGCATTTAATTTTATTTAATTAATAAACCTTCAAAATTTAAAGGGAAAACTATATTAATTCTTCTCCTTTATAGCCCCTGGAAAGTAATCAATTACCAGATCTGCTGAAGAGGAATTTTTGACCTATGTAACATGCAACCACTGTGACTACTGACTTCATCAGTAACTGATTCCAATTTTCATGTGAAGCAGGAATTGGTAACTAGTGATTCATATCACCAGACTTTTGCAGTGAATTAGTGCAATTCCTGTTGTCCTGGTAGTTTATAATAATTATGCCAATTAAAACAGAAAAAAAAATGACATTATAGATATTAAATCAGAATAAAGCTACCACCAGTATTGAAAACACCAGGGTACCTCTGATATTCCTACTCAGACCTGTCTGTATGTCTTCCATGACAGGTGAAAAAATTCTAATGCTGTATTGAAAGCAGGTATATATTGGATCAAAAATCCATACTCCAGCCACCAATCCAACCAGGGGCTTGCTGAGAATTTATTACCCACCACTAGACCAGAAATAACATCGATTCCAACTAATTAATTTATTTCCAGTTCAATCTGTACAAATTGCTTCCAATTACTTTAAGCTTTGCTCATCCACAGTCAACACCTCGTTTCAGTGATGTCCAATTTACTTTTGTGTATAACAAGAATAATCCTTTAACCAATTTATTTTGCTGTTCCTCAAATGGCACATTTTTTGCTGTCCATATATTACAAGTCTACCATGGGAAGTTGAGTGTGTAGAAATCAGATGTCCAGGTTTCCAAAACAGAATGTTTTACTTAAGAGGCTTTTGCATAGATCTCTTTTGGGATTTATTTCCAGCAATGGAAGGACTGAACTGAGCTGACAAGTCAGAACCTACCATAGAATCAAAACAAAGAAGCCAACGAAACAAAATAACCACAGAACTCTGCTCTGCTGCCAACTAAAACTTTTCAGGTGTTCATACTAAAAACTGTTTAAAGTGTCAGATGGTGAGAGAAAACATTAATAATTATTCTTGCTGATTAGACAATGTTTTCAAACTGAAATCTGTAGTGAAGTCCCCAATAACCAGTCCTGTTTCCCAAGTGCCTGGCTCTCCAAACAGACAGGGAATTGCACATAGGTCCCAGCAGGTCAGCAGTATAAATATCAAAGCACATTGCTTGGATGCCCAGAAAGTCATTTAAGAAATTAACACTGGGCATCAAGCGTGACATTAACAGAAGTTATATGGAAAGCTCCTACTGCAGTACAGTTGGACATTTTATACTGTACAGCAATCATTTCTAAAAGGGACTATGTCCAACTGAAAATTGACTGAATAACTTAACAGCTATCAAATTATAACATATTATTAGATATGCAAAACAGCTTAATGATTCCATCAGCTTACCTTATGTAGTTGTTTTAGACCCTCTTCAGTTTTCATACACGACTGTTCAATATTATAGTCAATTCTATCTAGAACTGTTCCCTAAATAAAAAGGAAAAAACAAGCAGCGAATTGAAGCAAAATGAACTTCATAAAGCAATTCTTATTATAAACAGCAGAGTAATTAACAACACTCACAGTAAACAGCTCATGAATTATGTAAACAATGAACTTTTACAGAAGAACTTCTGGGAACTTCACTAAACAACTTCCTTGCTCAGTGCCCAATGGCAGCTCTGTCCACATCTCACATCACATCCCTAATTATCACCTTACTTCCAGAGCAGGTGCTTTTGGCTGACACACTGAACATGAACTGAATCTCTGGGAGAAATAACCATCAGAACTTCGGCTTTCTATGGCCTTTTTATTTTATTATTATTTTTTTTTCAGTCTAACACACATAACCACTTGAATTCTTATTTATTCATTTCCACTAATTCAACTTCTGGAAGGTTTCAACCTTATCTTGAAGATAAGGATTATCTTATCCTGCAGATAAGAGGTAAGTTAGCAAAAGTGAGCAGCACATGAAAACAGGAAGAGTATGGAAGCCTCAACACTACACGGAATCTCCTCTTTCTTACTAACACTGTGATGTCCATGTACCTGTTCTACTATCATTGCTCCCAGGTCCCTAAATATTTCATTGAGATCAGAGATGGACTGTACAATCTGACGGATTTCTCGTTCCCGCTCTTCCACCATTAGTGTGTTCTGCTCCACCAATGCCAGCTGGTCATCTGTAAAACCCTGTGCAAATAAAAGATTTAGGTGTTGAACTGGCATTAACAGCATGAAAACACTAGAAATAATTATATGCATTACAAGGTCTTATAACACAACGATCCTTTTGGAATTTCCTTAGTAGACAAGAATCTAAGAAAAAAATGCATTTTAAAAAGATTTTCAGGGTCTCTAAAATAACTTGGATAGCTATATATAGCTGGAGAAGAGAAAATGCACATCTTGGATCCTGCCCAAATACATAAACAACTGATTTTAAAATAAGAGCTGTCCTAAACCAATGTTTTTGTTGTTGTACAAAATCAATACACACAAGTGTTCAGCAGTTACAGAATATCTATTGATTGATCAGCATGACAGAAACTCCCATAATGCCAATGTGTAAAGACAGCAGCAATTCTGCTATTTTTATTAACCATAGAGACCTTCCTGTTTTTGTCTCCCAAGGCCAATCACAGCTGAACATTGTCCTTTCCCCATCACTCTTCCTTGAGATAAGTACAAAACCTCTTGTACACAGGATTAGCTGAAAAGGTGCCTCGACTTTTTCAGTAAGTTTTCAGCTAAATGTTAACTGAATGTTAACAGTTAAGAATATTCTGTGGCACTATTAGTGAGGACACAACAGAACAACTCCCACAGTGATTAGAAATGCAGTATCCCCCAACTTCATGAATTAAAACAAAGTCTGATAGAGCTCTACAACATTATTTGTGCAAAAACAAATCACTGCACCATTTTTTCAGCAATCTGACATATTCCAAGTCTTCAGTTACTCTTTAAAGTTCACTTTAAAGAGTGCCACCTTCCATCCAAACCCAGAATCACAGTTTTCTACAATTGCTCTTGCATGTGGCCAGACAGGTGCTGTGACAAGGAACTTACTCTGTCATAAAGTGTATCATCCTCCCCATCATCCATCAGTGGGACTGAGGTGTCGAAGAAGTGTTTGGATCTTTCTTCTCTATTCTTCATGCCTGTAAAAGACAAGCCATGTTTGAGCACAATATTTAAGCACACTAAGATCAGAGTAAGAGTAAAGTCTGAAGCACCAGATAGAAATGCACAAAAAAAGAAAATCTGGCTAATAAATGACATAAATAATAGTATGCAAATTTTAATTGTCACACAGGCTTCCTATTTAACAAAGCACAACAAATTCAACCAGACTTGCAACATTAATTAAATCAGTGATTTTGAAGTTGTTCTGTTCTACATAGTTAAAAAAAATTAGGTAAGTTAAGAGCCTTAAAGCGTGATCACTTTAGGCTATTTTATAACAAATTCTCTTAGGAACATCCCTTGTCTGAACTGTGGTCTTCGGTTCCACCTGTGCCATTTATACCACAGGAGGAAGAAATATCAATGTTAAATTTGAAGATCAAGTTGTTGTGGGTTTCTTCCAAGATTAAAATAATCTTACTTAGCCAAAAATAAAATCGCACACAATTTTAGAGTTTTAAACAGAAGCTATTCCACTTCCAATCTGTTTATGGATACAGAATTTTAATTTATCACAGACTACCTCTTGAAGTTTTGTCTATCACAGTCTGCCATCTACAGCAGGCATCATGGCTGAAGAGCAATGGCTGCTTCACCAGTGTCACAGAAGCAGCTTTTCAGACCACAATTAGAGAAGCAAAGATGCATTAAAAATGTGGATGGGTGAAATACACTGATTTGGTTGATATGCTTAACCATGACATTTCTCCTTCAGCAATACGAAAGAGAAATACAATAAAGCAGTTTCTACATGGGTGAACCAGAAACCCTCAAATTCTACCCTCTAGCTAGTCCTGTGTGCATCATTTAACCCTTCCATGCTTGAACTTTCCCAACCAAGAAAACAAGCACACCTCCATCAGTGATGTATGGGCACCACCAGAGGAGGTGCCCCTGTATTACTGTATCTCTTATGCTTACGTTTGAGATAGTCAGACTGTGCATGCCTAAAGTTGGTGGACAGGTCCTGAAGGGACTGTGCTAAGGAAGACACTACATTCCTGAGAACACGTGCTTCTTGTTCTGTACAACTACGGGACCTGCTCTGCAAGACCTGGACTGCTCTCTGACATCTGTGGAATAACTGAGAAAACAAGTCCATTAGTAAAAACACAGACAGCAGCCCACACTTCAAATGTCACATTGCAAAAGTGCCAAACTGAACACTAATATTTTGATTTCTAGATTTTTAAAATTAATTTTTATTGCCTCGTGCAGTGTTTAAAAAGATACAGAAACAGAACAAACAAAGTTAACAAGGTAGCTGAGTAACACAACTCATTCTGACCAAAGGCATTTGCTTCATTATAATTGCTTGGCCTTGGAACTGATATCTGTATTTCTCTGAGACATCTGTAAACTTGATCTGATTAATCCTATTCCAAGTAGAAAAACCAACAAGTAAGTAACAGAACAGGGAGGTTAATGACTCGTTGGGAAGTTCACCGAGATGGTGAGTGCAGTTCTGAGCACAGAGCCCAGGACTTCTCACTCTAACACTGATTACAAATGAAATGCTTTCCTCAAAGCAAACCATCCCTTGTCCTAATGCTTAAAGATACGTCAGACTGGAGAGTTAGAGCTGAAATGAGCCTGTACCTGTGTGATCTCCTGGGTTGTTATTTCTATTGCCCGTTCCTCTTCACTGCTGTCATCCAGTGTGGGTCTGTTTAGATGTTTATCGTGAAGACTGGCTAATTCTTTCATCTTCTGTTTAACCCTGGCAATATCATACTGAATCTAAAACAGAAAGCCCAACAGGAACAAAGGGAAGTAACTCGTGTTTCAGAGGAAAGGGTTCTGACAAATGTTAGACAAAAATCATTGACAGAAATCTGTAACATCAAAAGCAAACCAAAGATCATTATGAACCAGATAAAAAGCTGACTAAGAAGCAACTGTATACTCTTATAGACTTTGAGTTTGGTACCTTTTTAAACCTACTCTTGTTAATCTTAGGCAAGACTGCTGTTTTCAAATGTGCTTCATTAAGTTGGAATAATATTTTTATCATTATATAGTATCACAGCAAGAAGATTTAGCCAACTCCCAAAAATATTAATGAAAATTCAGGCCACAGCTTCAACTTTCTCACACATTGAATAGCCTGAACTTAACAGGAGAAGTTAAATGACATGTTTGCAAACAAGTAATTAAAAATAAATATGTAAGAGTGATTATTATAGTAGTAAAAAGGAGACTGAGCACCTTTCTACAAAATGGGTTGTGTACACACAAACTGATGAGGCAACATGTGTTCTGAGAGTATATTTCAAAACAGGTTTTCTGAAAGTCAAGAATAGCTTCACATTCCAAATACAAAGAAGGGTTTTTAACTGGATGCCTCCAGAATCATTCCCTCACATATGTCCAAATATTTCCATAACTTGCAAGGCATCCATAGTGCATAGGCAGGAAAGTTCTCCTGCTAGAAGACACTAACATTTCCTGTTTTCAAACAGTAAACCTGCTCATCTCCACCATTTTAGGGTCTACTCAACTGGATTCAATAGGTTCAAACAAAAATTCCACTGCAAGTACTAATTTTTTGGTACCTTCCCTTCTAAGTTTTAAAATGAGAAGAACTTTGCTTTGCTAAGAGCTTTAGGACCTTCCCGTGTCTCAAGTCTGAAAGCTCAGCTATAGCACGTTTACCCTAATAGTCCCAGTGTACTTTTAATACTGGGCTCCCATTAATGATACATAGTCTTCCAGAACTCCTGGCCCTGGATAATCTCCATTTATTTCACTTGCAATATACCCTTCAAGATAATAAGTCACAGCTTGCCTCATATTTTCCTCTAAACAAGGCGGTCAACTTAGAAAACACTAATTTTAATCTTTCTTCTAATACTGCTTTTGTCATAAAACTGACAGCATTGAGAAAGTAACTGAGAACACCAATAAATCCCTACACGAGAAGCCAAACTGTTGGATTTGCCACAGAACTTACCTCATCTGCCCCATCGACCCATTTGGGAGGTAAACGTTTCGTGACCCCAATTGCTGCTTCGGGATCTAAACTGATTCCCGACACCAGTGCCATGCGATCATCAGCCAGCTGCAGGGGAGAAAAAACCACAGCAAAATAATTTAATTCAGGTCAGATCCAAATCCTTGAACATCAGGAAAAGTGCATGTGTGCCTTCTCCTAAAAAGTAACCTCGAAGGTGTGTTCACACGTGACGCAGCTACGATCACACACCACATCTCCTGGTTTGTCCCTATGTGCCAGTGACCTGTGTCCTCCCCCTTCCCACAGGGTCTGAAAGATGAGAGTCAGTCTTAAAATAAATTCTTAGGAGATTTTCAAGGAGAAAATATGGTATTGCAGTGAGAATTCAAGTAGCTCTCATGTTGGTACCTTTTTCCAGCACAGTTTATATCAGGCCAAGTTTGAAAACTGCATTTGGGAGAACCTCAGAAAAAATGTTTATTGTAACTGCAAGAAATAAAATAGTACCCCATGCTTGTTCTCAAACAATATTATTTAGACAAGACATTCAGCTAAGAGGCAGCTGAAGGACAAACACTCTTGCAAACTGACATGCAACTAAAATGGTTAAATTACTTGTTTAGTGGACACGAAAATGTGCTAAACACAAATAGCCAAGGCAGTTCTAGAGACGATCATCAGTGATACCACTTGAAACATAACTAATCACTGCTTTTTCTCAGGGAAAGATTTAATACAAACACCTCCCTTCCTAGTTTCTCTCAAATTTCTAATTTTCCTTTATCAGGCCTGTAAAGCTTCATGGTTCTCTACTCCATCCCTCTTCCTTCCTGGGTAATGCTTTCTTGAAAGCTGTTTTTTATCCCTGACCTTATTCCCGATCAATAAAGTTTGTATAATTCATGCATAGTATGAAAAATAGTTACTGGCTTCATTGTGCAAAGTCATTCTATCCCACACATGTACAGTAAGTCAGACTAGTTTATACATTTATCTATTCACAGTGTAATATTCCATCACTAAATGCTTGACTTTATGCAGCCTCGTCCTTCTACTGTGCATGGAGACACTTCATCCTATATAAAGAAATTCAGTAAACCAGCAGAATAAGGAAAGGAACATTTTAGGTCAATGATGTAGGCTTGATGCACCATGGCAGAATAAAATGTGAAAAACAATACCTCATCCAGCTCCTGAAGTGATTTGTGGATCCCATCAGCCCCATCCAGTTAGAGACAGCAAAAGATAAAAGGGAAAAAAAGAGACATAGGACAGATATAGGGCATGGTCAGTTGAGAAAATACTGATTGATGTTTAAAGCATGATGGTTTACCAAGAACAAACAAACAGCCCTCTAAAGACATGACTAATCAATAAATATATCATGATACTGTATTTTAAGTCAGCATTTTGCTTGATGCACCAACTTTTTAAAGAAATATTTCAGTTCCTTGGTAAACAGCAAGAACAAAAGAGATCAAGTCCAGAGCTTGGTTTGTTTTCCAAAGTAACTGCACAGTCAATATCTAGATACTAAACTGTCAGGTAGAGGCAATAGAACACACTGAAGTAGGACAGCAAAGGCCACTGACTGCAGCATTCAGCATCCACAGGGGAGTTGGAGGGTTTGACTATGATTGGAGGAGGCACAGACAAGCTCTTGAAAGATATTTATCAACAAGCACCCCAGTTACACAGAGAGCAAAAGATAAAAAGCAAAAGCAAATGCAGCATATGCTCACTTCTGTACACACTGGAGTTGTGCTCTGCTTTCAGGGAACGTTAACCCTGCAAGGATCTGAAAAAATATAAAAAGCAACCAATCTGCAGCTTCTCTGTTCATCAGTGTTTGCACTGTGTGTGTGAGCAAAAGGGTATTTCACTCACAGATGAACAAAGCAGATCTAAAATGAGGACAAACACTTGTGGTTTAACAAAGCAGCATCAACTGCTGGTCCTTATCCCAGCCCAAGCTCTTGAAACAGGACTGTACTGTTAAAATGCTGCTGTGATCATGAGTTTAAGGAGTGGCTGAGTGTCCTCATGAGGGTGCATCTGCCAGGGCAGAAGGTGATTTTGGACAGAGAGTTATCATTGCAAAGGATGTCTTGAGGAGAAGCCTGGAGAGTGGACTGAAGTACTGTGAGAGAGAACTTGCAGCCCTGCCCTGCTGGCACCAGCAGAGCTCTGCTCTGGGGGCACCACCCAAAGGAAAACCTGCAGTTGACAGGGACAGGCACCTGAAAACCTGACAGACAAATAACTCACACTAACAGTGTTACACTTCTTGCTAAAACAGTTCACTTGTGGTAACTACAGAACTCTGAATGTCCACCAGGAGCCAGACTGAGCCACTGACTCACTTCACCCACTGCACAGAGGGAATTTCCAGTCACTGTTCACCTTTATGTGAATGAGCAGCCCAGCAAACACCTCCAATTCATGTTGAAAAACACTGTCAATAAATGCTTTATGCATGTTTTAAGTGATACTGCACTCACTGCTGAGCAAAGTGCATTTCACTGCTCAGTTGTCTGTATGGGAGTTTAAACCATCACTGCCTTTTCTGGGGGATATTTTAAAATCCCCGAAGCATCTAAAGAAGTGATATTGATATTGGCAAGGAAACCTTAACAAGGACTAAATGCAGAGCCAAGTTACACACGTGTAATACAAATTACAATTGACATTTCCTGTTCTACAAAAGCAATTTCACACACAGCTGGTTAGACACAGGTGTAATAAAGTTAACAAGGAACAAATACCATAAACAGCAACATGAAGCACTGCTTTTCCTAATAAAAATGCATTAATGTAAAGCAATTTAGAGTGATGAGACTGCCAGCAGATAGTTACTGGTGCCTATGACAAATAAACGATAAGCTTAAACAGAAAGTGTGAAAACCTGAGCAGAGCTGAGCTGCCAGGCAGCCCATCATGGTTCAAAACTTAGAAAAAGCTGCAGAAACTGCCTCTGAATGCATAACTTTTATGAGGGAAATCTACTGACTTCCTCTCTCAAAGGTGTCTCTGGGTACTATTTGTATTTAGGGAAAATTAAAATAAAAAGGGCAATGAACACCAGAGCAAGTTATGGAGAAATTTAAGCAATGGGAATAAACTATACCAAGTGTATTTAACAGTGCCCACACTGAGGTGAATAGAAGAGTTCTGCTCTATGAAATGATTTTGGGTTTTCTTTGAGGTAAAGAGGCATCAAAAACCAAAGAGGACCAAAAACCTCACGTCAACGCTAACACGAAGCTCTTAGAACAATAATTTACTATTAACGAAGGGAATAGAGATCAGCACACAGAGAGATCTCTTCTATTCGCTTTCCACGAGGGAGCAGGGAAAGGGATCAACAGGGCGGGGAGGGAGGGAGGCGGGAAGGCGGTGGGGGTTGAGGAGAGGGCTCGGAGGAGGGGAGAGGGTCGGGGCACAGCTCGGCTGCCCGGCGAGGTACAGAAGGATGAAGGGAGGAGACTCACCGCAGCAGCCATGCTACGTGACCCCCGAGGGCTGGAGGAGCCGAAACTACTCACTTGCTCGGCCAGCAGCTGCCGGCTCTGCACCGCGTTGTTCCGCAACAACAAGAACGCGTCCGTGAGACGCCGGGTGGCCATGGCCCCCCTGCCCGCCGGGCCCGCGGCCCGAGCACAGCCCGGCACGCGCGGCGGCCGCCCCTCAGAGGGCCGGGGCAGAGACCCCTAGGAGGGCCGGTAGCGGGAGCCCTCAGCGGGCCGTGCCCGGGCCGGCCCTGGCCCTGCCGGGTCCCGGTTCCCCCCTCTCCCTGTCCCCGTCCCGGCCCCCGCCGGGCGCCGCCATCGCCCCGGCCCGCGCCGACACTTCCGCGTTGTGCAGCGCCCAACGCCTTCCGGCCCGCGCGCCCCGCGCCGCTCCGCCCGCGCCCGCGGCCCCGCCACCAGCGTTCCGGCCCTCATGGGTCCGGGGCACGGGCACTCCACATCCGTTCCCAAATCCTGCTCTAAGTCCATCCCCACATCCAGCCCCAAATCCAGCCACACATCTGCCCAACATCCACCTCCGAGCCCATCCCCACGTCTATCCCAACATCCACCCCTAAATGCAGCTCCCCATCCAGCTAAAAGTCCGTGCCCACGTGCAGCCCCACGCCCACCCCACATCCCTCCACACATCCAGGTCCACAGCCCTCCCCAGAAGTGGCCCCACCTCCAGACCCACATGCAGCCCCAAATGCAGCCCCACACATGGCGCCACACCCATTCCTCAATCTGTGCCCACAACCAACCATCCCACGTCCATCCCAACTGCCAACCCCACATCTGTCCATCCATCCAACTCCATATCCACTTCCACATCCAAATCCACATCAGCGCCACCTCATCCATCCACGTGTCCATCCCCGTGTCCATCCCTGGCTCCATCCCCGGATCGATGTCCATGCCCATGTTCCCTGAAAATGGGCAAGCTATTTAAAATGACAGTATGGGGTTTGACTTTACAAAAGAGGCTTTTCAATAAGGCGACTGAAATGATTTTCCCTGCTGCTCTGTCAGGCCGGATGGACTGGTCCCAGTGCAGGCAAATGTGACATGGGTGGTTTTGGGGTCCCTCTGGTGCATCCTGTGCCAGGTGCCTGAATCCAGCATAATCCCCAAGGAAACACCAGCAGCCACTGCCCAGCACAGCCAGGGAAGCTGCTCCCCACAGGTCATCAGGAGATTAAACCCTCAAAAAAACCCCAAACCAACTAGTATTTACACATATGGCAGGAACAGTGACTGTAATCACAACCACATTTGCTGGAAATGTTATCTCGTTTTATCCAACCGCCCGGGCAAACTTGTATGGTGAAAAATAGGAAAAAAAAATATTCCTCTGCTATTATAAGATATTTGGGGGGTTTTCTTGAACAGCCCTTCTGCCTCAGCGGGAGAGACCTGAAACTTGGAATTTAGCAAGGAAATAAGCTCCAGTCATACGAGGCCTAACGCACGCATTTCATTTTTCGTGGTCTGGTGAAATCTGTTTTCATTTTGGCTGCCTGACAAAGGCTTTAAAAATGTATGTATGGGCTTCATTTCTTCATGCTAATTTTTAATCTACTGTAACAATTTTTTATACCATGAGAACAGTTTCAGCTAATGACCTTCCTGCCTTCTCTTGGCAGTGCTGCCATGGCTGTAGGTCAAGAGAAATTTTTCCTGGAGTCAACAATCTTCCCATGATCTTTTAGATTTGGGTGCATGTGCAGGGAAAACCAGTTGGAATATCCCACACAGTGGGATGGAGAACCCAACAGGAAACCTAATGTGCTGGAAGTTGGTACACACTAGCAATTAACATTTTGTTTCCTGATTTTTGACAGCTTAAAAAGGTTTGAATGTTGGGCAGGCTTGGAATTTAAGCAGGGGCTATAAAAAGGATTTGGGACTTGTACACAGAGGGATAAAACTCCATAAGGAAGGGGTCCAGACCTAACCCGATGAAAAACCACTTCAAAGTGGATATTAGAAATAAGCAAAGGGAGTAGAAGGAATGGAAAAAAAGGATTAAGTAAAGAAAACTATGTCTTAGAAGTTAGGAAATGTAGGCATAAAGGGAAATGTGCCAGAAGTGAAGGCGAGGTAGATCTTGCAAAGGAAATTAAAACAAATAGCAAAATGTTTTTCAGGCATTCATACCAGGAGAGGAAGGAGAGAAGAGGTAGAGGTGATGAAAGGGAGAGAGGCAGGACACAAATGAATGCATAATATGTAGTGGAAATGTACACAGAGGAAATGAATGCATGGAGACAGAAATGACCTCATCCAAGTGGAACAAATCATAAAGATCATAACGCGACAATAATTTGGGCTAAATGATCGTTATAGATCCCTTTCAACTGAAATATTCTAATTTCTGACTCACACATCTAACAGGACTTTGCATCTGGCTGTGTAACAGCATCGCTGCAGGAGCAGCGCAATACAAGTTGAGAGCAGGAAAAAGTGTTCCAGCTTTTAAAAGGAGGAAAAATAATTGAAGTTTGATCCAAATAAAATACAAGACTTTTGGATAAGTTTAGCAGGAAAGAATGATAGCAGACATGATGGCAGATAGAAATGGGCTAACATACAATACATGCATTTACTGAAGGTGGACAGTGCTTGACTAACCTGAGGACTTTGTAAGATAGTTTTCATAACAGATAAGAGCTAGTAGTTTTATTCTGTCTGGTAATGAATAAATGTAGGCTGGATATTAGAAGAATTTGTGTTACCATCAGAGGAATTAGGTCCTGGTATGTCTTTCCTACATGCATGGCAACCACATTATAAAGTAACACTTGATCTGTTCATAAAAACCCCAGATCATATTTTCCATTCCTAAGACAGCACATATCCCTAAACGTATCTTCCTAAGCATATACTGTTAATATTTAGGGCTGTTGCATGTTGGTGCCTAAGCCCCACTGCCATAGGTTTGGAGCCTGTGTCTTCCCTTTTATCTGCTTTTTAAATGTCTGTTCTTTTCTACTGCTCCTGGTGAGCAATGAGACAGCAATGCTGCCTGCACTGGCACATTCCAGCACCCACCACCTCCCACAAGCAGAGCCTGGTCCAAAATGGTGGGAACTTTCCAGTTACTACTGTGGCATTTGGATCAAGGCTTCTGGTGGAAAAAAACACTCCATATTCAGAAGAACATTCTATTTTGAGGTGAATAGATAAGCTTTTTTTTTTTCTTTAATGGCAAGATAATCAGAGCCATATTTCAAACTCCAGCTTTTAAACTGTGCTTGCAAACTCCTTCATCGTGGTCCAGTCCCTGTATCACCACTGGTACCCAGGCCAAGTCAAGGGCAAATAGACCTCATGCTTCAGTGATCAGATGAAGGTCAATCCCCACGACATTTTATCTTGTGTAATTGAGTAGATACACGGAGGAGGTGAAATATTGCACTCTTTTGAAGCTTGAACAATCAGCTTGAGCCAAAGGTAGGATTAATGGACCATGAAGTGCATTTTGCCCTGGAAAATCCCACCATCCTTTTGCAGCTGGAACACTTGGCTGCCAGAAAAGTTCTTCCACAGGAAAGTTTCTAAGGAAAAAAATCAGCGAAGTGGCAGGGTTAGCTCTGTCATTGCAAGAGTTACCTTTTTTTGCAAGAGGGAAAATAGACCATGTTCTTGCCTTTATCTTATTGCAGAAGGATTTCAGGTTTCAGGGCTGTCAAACTCAGTTTCAAGAGTGTGTTAATCACTGAACCAGGGTTTGTCTGGCCAGGGAACTGGAATTTCTCGAGATTTGCAGTGGATGTGATTCTGACAACCTCTCTGTAGATGGTGCTGCAAGGCAGGGAGATGGGAGCAAGCACAGCTTTTTAAAATTCAGACCCTTGGTTTCTTAGCCAACTCTTAGTATTCCAGCTTCTTTAAAAGAAAATGAGACATATTTGCCCATAGTGTCTTTATTTTGATGAGCTATAATTCAAATGCACCTTTTGGAAATATAAACAGAGGAGAACTGTTATTTTTCTCTGGGTTCAAAGAGTTGGCATTCTGTACTCTGCCTGGAAAACTGCTGTTGAACAAACTGTCTTTTCATATTGATCTGACTGTACCAGCATTTTAACAGCAGATTGTAGAATCTAATGATTTTGAGAAAAGCATCTGAAAAAGAATATTAATTTGGTCATGCAGAGACACTAAGTAATGGATGGTTAAATTATAAAGAGAAAGAAATTCACATCTCTAAGTGGGCTCTGTCCTCTTTTGCTCAACGCTCAAATGTTGCCTTGAGTTCAACTGTTCTTCTGCACACTGGAAAATGGTATAATGGATCCTGCAAGTGTGTCCGTACTCCTCCCCTGCACTGAAATGCAATCAATCCAGGTGGAATCAAGTCTTACCTCAAGCTGGCTAGGCAGTGAAGACTGATGTGTCTGCTTGGAGGGCTGGGAGGAATTTTTTAATCAAAATTCAGCTGCATGAATTTGGTGTTCACAGGCAGACATACTTCACATACATAATTAGGCAGGCAACCTTGTTCAAAGGCAGATGTGAGAGTCACTGTCTATGAGCTTGTACCCCAGCCTCATGACAGGCTAATAATGCCTGTGGTACTTAAACAATGGAACAACTTTGTCATCTAATATTGTGCAAAATTCCTTTCCTCAGCTGGGCACTATATTAAATCTTCTGTGTCACCATGGTTCTAGGTCACCTCTACAACAAAGATAAAAGATTGCTCATTGTAGACATTTATATCTCTGCTTATCCTAATTCTCTCTCCAGTAGTCACATGGGGATATTCTGATTTTAAATTGAGCTATCAAATAGAAAAATTTATTAGTGGTCTCTTTCTTCTAAGGTAGTTATATACATATATACAAAGATTTTAGATCCAGATGGGATACCCAGCTGTCATGGATGTCAGTTTTAGCTGAGCAAAAATTGTGGGGCTGGATGTGCAGCAGTAATTAGGTGGTCATGCACAGAGATAGCAGCGTGAATTCAAGATGTTTCTGTCCCCTGGCTGTTTGCTATTGACAGAGTGGTGACGTTACCCTGCAATTTATCTAGCACAGGACACTCTGTGAGTGCTTCTCATGTGCTTTAGTGCAAGCTGATCAGTTTAGTTACTAACAGAGCAGCTTTCTTGGAGAGGTCAAACCACCAGCTCAAAACCACTCTGCAAACCCACATTCAAGGGTCCAACAGCACCATCTCTGGAGTAAGAGAGGAGAGAAAAGTGTTGCTTGCATATTGTGGCAGAGTCCCACAGTACTTCAAGTATACCCAAAACATCAAAAAAAAGTAATCAAAATAAGTAGACAAGGGAAGTATTACTATTGCTCTTTTAGAGATGAGAAACCAAGCCACAAAGAGATTGAATGAGCAGTTCCCCCACACAAACACGTAATGTAAGAGCTGGCAATAAAACACAGGATTCATCATTCCTGCCATTTTACAGACGGAAAAATCAAGTCACAGAACAACAGTGCTCAAGGTCGCACAGGGTATTTATAGCAAACCCAGGACCTGAATCTGGAGCTGCTGAGTCCTGGTCAGCATTTATCATGGATAAGGAGATTAATGTCAATAATTTCCTCCAAAGCAGCAGAATTTCAGTAAGAGAAGGAAGACTGTTCCAGAAAAATAATGCCTCTTCTTGTGTTAGAAAAAAGAAGCTTACACTCCAGTATCCCCAGCAACTCATATCTGTGTTCTTGTTATCCTAATTAGTGGCAATGTTCCACTTCCAGAAGGTTTTATCTCTTTAAATTAGGTGGTGGTTTTTTCAAGTAATAAAATTAGAGAAGGCAATTCAAAAAGATGTATTACTGTAGATCATGGTCTGACATTCATTCCAGCAATAACAACTGTTATCAAAGAAAGATCTGTTTCATAAATGTAGGAAACAAGTCAGGCTAATAAAGACATGAATAGGCTTTTGCACATTACAGTGTAAAAATAATCAATGAAACAGTGAAAAAAAATCTAGTCAGAAAGTCTGCCTAATGACTATTATCTTGCACAGAAGCAGTCTGACTCTGCTTTATAATGATTGCATTTAGCCATAAATCATTCTGAAACAAGAGGGAAGGAAGGAATGACCCTGCCAATTCCAATGCCAGTTGTGAGCAGCAGAGGGCACATAAGAGCGGGGTCCTACTTAACAAATCTTCAGTTTTTTTGGGCCTAGATCTTCCTGTAGAATCACGAATTGCAAATACTGATTTTCCTAATGAACTGGTGCCCAGTGATTAGCAACTGGGTATCTTCTGGTGAAGAAATCTTTGATTTCTCAGCCGGTTTTCTGTTGCTTAGGACTGCTGCCTGCAGCTGACATGTTATGCCAAGATACTGCTGGATGTGGTGTTAATTGCTGTTCTCAGAGCAATAGGAAATGCTAGTACCTGAGATAAGTACAAAGATGATGTAAGAGCACAAGGAAGGAAACTGGACTAAGCAAAAAAAAAGTTTATTAGACCAAGTGGAGCAAGGCAGGGAGGTGGGGTCAGAGCTGCAGCTGAGAATGGCCTTGGGGAGATGATGAAATCCCCTTTCTGCCCTAAATAGCATCACAGTAGGAAAAAAAAAAGCAAACCATAAATCTGAAATCAAAACAAAAGGATTGCAAGGAACATCAGAACAGCAGTTCCAAGAAATGAACTGCTCCTGCATCTTTCTCTTTTCTACCTGTTGCTCAGATGAAAGAATTTCAATGCCTCCAGGAGCACTTTTACTACCATTTGTGAACTTCCACTCCCCAGAGCAAGGCCTCACAGAAACACATCCTATTGTCCCCAGTTTGAAGAAACTGAGGTGAGAGAGCGTGATGCTGAATGACAATGTCCTGGTTTCAGATGGAATGAGGCTAATTTTCTGCCTAATAGCTGGTACAGTGCTGTGTTTTGGATTTGGGATGAGAATAATGTTGATAATGATGGTTTAGCTGTTACTGAGCAGTGGCCAAGGACTTTTCAACCTCTCGTGCTGCCCTGCCGGTAATGAGGGTGGGGGACACCAGAAACTGGGAGGGGATACAAGAAGCTGAGAGGCGACACAGCCAGGACAGCTGATCCAAGAGACCAAAGGGATATTCCAGACCACATGGCATCATGTTGAACAAAAAGCAATGGTAGGAGTCAGCCAGGCAGAGGTGGGTGCTGTTTGGGGACTGGCTGGGCATCGGTCAGCGAGTGGTGAGCAATTGCATTGTGCATCACTCTTTTTGTGTATCCTTTTTTCATTATTACTGCTATTTGCATTTCATTTTCTGTCCTATTAAACTGCCTTTATCTCAACCCACAAGTTTTACCTTTTTTACAATTCTCTTCCCCATCCCACTGTGGGGGATTGAGTGAAGGGCCTGGGTGATGTTTAGCTGCCTGCTGGGTAGAACCACAACAATCAGCTTTTCTCCAAGCTGTCCTTACTTCATCCCTCTGGAGACACGAATTCACCTTGGATGACTTATGTAGCACAGACTCTACTAGTTTACCTCCCACTGATGCCCCCATGGTTGGCTTTGGGCCAGGACCCCTCAGCTGTTGTCTGTGGGCTCCAGCTGGTCTGCAGTGATAGTGAATATCCCCTTCAATCAACTCCCCACTCACCCCCTTGAAACCCTAAGCTGAGTTGCAGGGGAAAAAAAAAGAGACTCATATCTGAATTGGTGTACTCAAGGGAGGGCTGGATCCAGCCTATGCCACTTACTCTGACACAGCCACCCCATTTTCCTTGCATGGGGATGTTCACCCTGGCTTCTCTCCACTGTGTCCCTCTAAAATCCATAGAAGAGGCTGCCAGAATCACTCAGCCAGCAGGAAACACTGGGCACAAGGACCATGAAATTGTGTTATTCTTGGTCTTTCAGTGTCTCAGTTGACAGCAGTGGCTTTTCCCACCACTGAGAAGGAGAGCACATGAGAGATCAGGAGGTGGTTCCATAGCAGGGGCCAAGGTACAGGTCCAAGTGCTGACCTGCTTTCCCTGCAGCATAATTGTAGAAGATGATGGGCTGGGAGAACTTAACGGGAAATTTGGCTCCACATGTTTTCTTGAGGTATTCTGTCTAAGTAGGCTCAGCAGCTTTACCTATCCCCATCTCAGTTTCCTGACCAAAGATGAGGTGTGAGGAACTGAACCACATTCCCTGGGAAGAGCTGATAGAGCCTCCCCCGCTTCTCCCCCTCCTCTGGTGCTTCAAACCAAAACAGCTGGAAACTTCTTGTGGCTGGAGATGTGCTGAGTGGCCTGGCTGGAGTTCAGGGAGAGGTAAAGGAATCCCACCCACCAGTAGCAAGGGCTCTGTGCCACCACCAGCCCTCGCGTGCCCTAAATCCTGGCTTCCTGGTAATTGCTATCTCCATAAATACCAGCCATCCAGCAAGAGAAGGGACTCGCATCACTGGACTGTGTTTTATTGCGTGAAATATGAGGTGTGACACAATACACTGGCATTAGGTGAAGGACTTGTCTGCTGATGTGGTGACACGCTTGAGGCAAAACTGGAAAATTTGATCCCTTCCTGCCCCGGTCCCGCGGGCGCTGTGGTGAGGAACGCTGGGCTCGCTCTGCATGGGGATGTCGAGGGAAAAGGAAACGCCCGGGCCAGCACCATCTGCAGTTCACGAACTCACACGTGTCAGGTTGGCAAGTGCCCACCAGGGCGATCACTTTGCTGAACCTGGGTCCTGCCACAGCTGGGTTATCCAGGCTGAGCACAGCCCAGCCAGGTTTGTCCCCAGTGAAGCTCAAGGGAGGTGAAGAATGCTGAGCTGGTTTTGGCAGTGTTATATCAGAGATGACTTTGGCCAGTAGTTGGTCTGGCTCCAGATCCAGCTCAAAATGTCTCCCTGCTGCACTAGTTACCCCATTCTCCACCCTGCAGGACCAGGATTCATTCCTATTGAATCTAAGAACAACAGAGCATTTGTTTGATTCTCCTGAACGTGCAGTCTGAGCATGACAGAGACCCGTGAACACCTTTCTGTGCTCTCTGCATTTGCTTCTTCACCTTTCTCTTCCTCATTTCTGTCTCTGCATAACTTTCCCCTTTTCTAAGCATGATGGCAGCTGTGTTACAGAGATCAAACCCCTTCACAAGGAGAATTTGCCCTCTTCTGCAGTGTGGTTGTTAGTTTTTCTGTTTTCATGGCCCAGGGACAGAATGATGCTGTCCATGAGTGACCATGAAACTGTATCACTGTGGTCAGTGCTAATAGTTGTAGACCCAGAATTGCATATCTAATCCTCGCACAGTCTGACAGCAGAGCAAGCACAGGGGGGTGACAGCAGGGACAAACTGCTGGGGGCTGAGAAGAGGAATCTCCCTCCTATTATGGACTGCACCTCAGAGAAATGCCTCCTGTAGCTCTGAGCAGTCCTGCAGATACCCACCTCTTTCTAAGTGCCACTCCTGAGAGTGTCAAAGGCAATTATCTTGGGGTTCCCATGCGGATTTTGTAAAACCAATTTTGTAAAACAACCCAACAAAGCCATACAATGAATACTAATTTCTGTCTGTTCTAGCACAGCACTTGCACAGGGAAATGAGAATCTCCAACATGTCTATGATGCTCCTTAAGCCGGAGCACGCACACATCCACAAGGATTTCTGGTTGTTTATATAATACAAGTGTCTTGAAACAGATCTGTTTGCTCTGAAGACCAAAGGATTAATGAATAACATGCAATTAAAACCTGGACAGGAGGTAGCAAGTAAGAACAGCTCCAGCTCTGCTCCCTTCCTGGGATTTGTTTCATGTGCACATTAAAGGAGTGCTTGTTTAAAGTAATACCTCTCTTTCTATTCTTTGGGACAGATTTTTCAACAGGGCTTTAGAAAGGCAATGACAGAACAGTGCCCCTCATCCCACACGTGCCAGCTGGACAGGCGTGAGCCTGGGAGGGATCAGTGGTGGCAAGTGAAGGTCTTGGGGTCATTGCTTACAGCCAGCCCTGTTCAGTGGAAAAGGTTCATCTCGTGGAGGGGTGTTTGCCTGGGCCTCTGGAGATGCAAATCCAACACCCTGCATGACCATCAGTGCTGACACACATTTCCTGTGTGACCTCCAGCGAGCTGCTTTGGGCTCCAGCAGACACACTGTGCCAAACCTTCCCAGGGAGGCGAAGGAACAGTCCTCTGTTTTCATAAGGGAAGGGGAGAGAGGCACCAATGTCTGCCAGGTCCTGGGCCTGCTGTATTACCTTACACTGGTGATTTAATTTATGGCCCTGAATGTGAACTGCAGGGGCAGAACTGTGATTTCTGCCACAGCCACTGGGCTGTGACAGCAGCTTCCAGTGATCAGCCCAGTGATCAGACTGCCCCAGCTGAGCCCAAGAGAGCTTTCCCACTCAGCAAAGCCTGTCTGCTCTTTACCCAGGCCCCCAGCAAGAAATGCTGTGTTCCCACACTGGTTTTGAGCTTTTTTGAAAGTGATTCCATCACCCTGGCTTTGGGTGTTCAGGCTCCAGCTATTGTGAAACAGAAGGAAGAAGCAGGGATAATCTTATGGGAGAAAATAAACTCTGTGCTGCTGTTGACTGCAGAGGGGAGCAAACCCCAGGAAGTTTGGAGCCTGGTTTTTGCAGCTCAGGTCATTGCCCAAATGGTGAATCCCTGGACATGGACTTTGTTTCTGTTTTGCAGGTGGGAAAACCCTGGTGGAGGATGACATGAGCAATGGAGAGGCAAGTCTGTGACTGAGAGTGACACAAATAGCACTTGAGTCTGAGCCTTCACCAGCAGATCAAGACCTCCATACCAGTAGAAAAATATGCTGGAGTATTCACTGCACATACTCCCTCAAAGGACCAGAAGTGTGCACATCATTAAAAGGAAGTATTTTATGCTGATCATTCCCACATGCCTGCTCTGTATCTATCTGAGTTCTTAAGCAGCACCCATTTTGCACATAATGTCATGCATTTACATCTCACAAAGAAGATCAGACCTCCTCAGGCTAAGGAATTGTGTTCTGGGTCCTGATAAAACCATTTTATGGAGATGAATAACTTGTGTGGTTTCATGCTTCCTTTCCCTGCAACGCCGTTAGATGAACACCAAGTGCTTTTGTATTTATTTGAGGGAATTTCCTTTTAGACTCTGCAGGCAGAGAAAAAAAATGGGCATGGGAAGGGAGCTTGGGACTGAATTATGCTGCTGACTGGCAGTGCCTCAGCGAGAGCCGAGGAGCTCTGCTGGCTGCCTCATTCATATCCATCAGAGGTGCCACGAGCTGCAGACTGGGATAAGTTACCTTGTCTGAAGGACTGAAATACCACATCAAAGCACCACGTGGATCAAAGGTGAAAGCAACAGGCATTCCCGTCTGGCTCATCTTTCAGACCTTTCTCTCTCTTTAGTTTCCACTTTGAATCTGATAATGCAGCCTGAACGCAGCCTTTCATATGCCTTCATTCCTCAAGGCACAGGTGGTATGGAGCATGTATTTCCTTGTCAGCAGGCTTCATGGGGCATAAGATTTTCAGGACTTAGCTCCCAGGCATCAGTGACAAAAAAGATCTATGATTTTGAGCAAGGCAGAGCGAGACTGGTGGAGTTGGTGCAGCAGAGCAGAGCTCTCCTGCCCCAGGTACAGAGTGGGGTACAAATCTACAAAGTGAAGCACCAGTTTTCATCTGGAACACACGGTGCTCAGGGCCCTCCAAGAGAATCAAACCAGCCAAGACTTTATATGAAGAGACACTAAAGCATCTGTGAGCCTTGGAGAGGACATACTCAAACACACAGGGTAAAATTGAAAAGGCCACTTCCAATGACACACAGGTCCCACTGGGACTTGGAAGCACATTGAAAATTTTTATGCTAAACAAAGCAAATGTCAAAGTAAATGACTTCAGAGACTCAGAAAGTAGACTTTCACCCCACTGGTGTGTGATTTCTGTCCCACAGAAGACGGTGGGAGGCAAATGAAGCTGTGTTGCTCAGTGTCTATGAAAATCTGGATGTTAATCTTCCATATTGCAGGTTCATCCTGCTGTATTTCTTGTCAGAGAGGATCAGTCACCACAGCACGAAGGAAAGGCCTCATGACCTGAAAAAAATCTTGATTCTGACATTTTCCATCCTTGAGACCTTTTCATTCATGTCACCAAACTATTGAGTTCCTAGTGGCTCTCTGAGTGGAAATGTCTCCCTGATAGATGTTCTCAGCTGTGCATTCTTGCTGCAGTTTGGTGTCAGAATCAATATATGTGCTTCAGAATTGTGGAGTTGTTGTCGTCTGGATTCAGAGCTCAGTGATAGTTTGTAGGGCCTTAGCAAGTAGCTTTTGAATTCTTCTATATCTGTGGGTTCACGTAATATGAAATATCACCTTATGATTAAGATGAACTGGATTCTGGTACGTCAGGGTTGGTCTCCAAGGTTTATAAAGCCTTTCAGACTGGCAGGGAGATGAACAAGGCATTGTATGGCTCTTTCCCCTGCTCCAATCTGCAAAAGAAAAACATTGTGACTCACCAGGCAGAGAAGTTGTGTTTTCTTCAGCAGGAAGCTTTGCAGATTCTCTGCTCCCAGATCTCGTTACACTCTTCCATCCCACCATCCTGGAAAACCTCCCACAGAAAGACAGGCAGATATTTTAATCAAGAAATGCCCCTTATTTCCATTAGCAACAGCTGTTTTCCTTTTAATTCAATTCTGCATTCTGCAGTCTGTTTATGAAAGCTGCCATTAATTATGTTTTTCATCAGTCAGTGTTCAGAGATGGCTAATGGCCCAGCACACCTAATTAGTCCTTCATGTATGATAATGTTTCATCAAGTCTATAGTTAGTGTGTAGGGCAGATATCCTCTGTGCAGTGGAGCTGAGTGGGGCTGCACAGACTCTCCTGGTGTGTGACAGATCCTGTTACAGCCGCGTTCCCCGGCTGCTGCCAGCGTGGGGAGCTGGGGGCTGCAGTTACTGGGCTGTGATAACAGCGAGGGCCAGAAGTGGCTTCCAATGTCACTCTGAGCAACAGGGTGAAGAATTCAAGCTGCCTGTGCAAGCTCTTTGAAGACAGGGAGTGCAGAGACCGGAATTATGGCTACTTCTGTTTTTGTTTTAAATTATACTCTTGATAAGTGTTAGTGATGGCTAAATTCACTGTGCTACAGTGCTTTCCTTTAGCACCTTCTGTGCATCCTTGCCTAGGTATTCCCAGCTGATCCATCTGTCTCAAAGGTGGCTGTCTGTGATGCAAAGAGTGTTGCCTACTTTAATGTCAGTGTGGAGACACTGCCTGACTTAACCTCACTTACCAAGTGATGCATCTGGCTTTAGGCAGGTCTTTGGCTAGGTGTAGCCCAAAGCTTGACACAACTGTCCAGAAACTAGGGGCATGGAAAACAACTCATCTTTGTTCAAAAAGATGCAGGGGTAGGTTGAATGAATTCTTCACATACCTTAAAGCCAGAGCTGGAGTTTGAATATCAGACTCACTTGGAACTTTGCCTTCGTTTTGAAGGTGTTTGCAGCTGCAAAGAATAGTAATAGTTATTGGCAGGTAGCCTCAGGTAAGAAACATTTCAAATTCTCCAGTACAGACATTGCTTTGAAAAATATCCCCATCTGTCACAATCAGGTATTGAAATGCCATCAGTGTGTGTGCAGAGAGCTGTCTCTGTTCCCTTGCCCAGGCTCTCACCTGCAGAGTTCAGGCCATTGTAGAAAACTGCAGGCACTGAGCAGGGGCATGTTTTGTTTATCTTGGTAGAAAAGTGGCAAACGACCAGCAGAGGATTTGCAGTCGTGTATCACACAAAGCAGTCAGTCACCTCCAGCCTGAGGCAGCCCAGGCCCACGGCCATTCTTCACTCACTTCATCTGCCTTTGCTGTGAGCCCCACGGGAGGCTGCAGGAAAGTCAAACTGATGTAGCGGCATTTGTTGTATGTAATAATAACTATGTACTGCAGTGAAAACACCTCACTGTGTGTGAGTAATGGGAGATGCTTTAATATTCTACCTGATGCTGGAGATACTTCTCTGTCTGTAGAATTGTGTCAGGTTTATGAAGAGGTTCTCTGGTGAGTATTCAATTGGCCAATTTCCGACTGTGTGACCTCACTAAATTAAAGCCTTCTGACTGCCATGCTGCTAAACAGGCAGAAGCTTTTTCACAAGACATCTGCTTCCAAAGCAAATGAAATCTGCTTTGATTTTCATGGCCTGTCAAGGGATGAGAGCAGCACTGCAAGGAATCATACAGGATTGACTCAGAAATAGTTTAAACAGGGGTACAAGAGCATCCAAGGTGCTGACATTTGAGAAGAGGAGAAAATGCAAGTGACCTGTTAAAGAATATGTTCTGTTCCCAAAGCCTCCAGCTCTCAAGCTGCAAGGAGATATAAGTGCCGACAAAACAGATTTAGACACAATAACTCTGCGTTTAGTGTTACTCTAACCTAACACATTTTTTGGGCAGGGGATGGAAGGCGAGTGTCCTACTGTTATTCATTGTTTGGTCACCTCTATGTGACTGTTTGATCACCTCAACTTTGAGCTCTCATCTGCAATGTCTCAGCTGGAAAGTGCTGGATTTATGGAGCTCTTGCAATGGTGATATAAGGGTGTTATGGTCCTGCTGTCAAGTCCTTCACTGGAAACCCAGGGTAATTCCAGTGCAGCTGATGGGTTGCTGTCGTGTAAGTGAAGGCAGTGTTCATCTCTTGGACATCACCTTTTGGCCTCTTCTGTTGGCAAATGAACCTGATGTAATATTGCAAAAACACATCCTTTGAGTGAAAGTGATAAGAAAGATAAATGTTTGACTTCAACCAGGGAATTTAAAACTCAGAGTCCTTTGAAGATTGCCGAGTTCTGCGCTGTGTTAGTCGTCCATATCTATCTAAGAAAACACTCATTTCATCACAACCTATGACATAAATTCAGACTTGTGAGCAAATGGCTCGGTTGAGTTAAATCACCTCTCTATCTGCTAATGGCATTTTTGCTTTTGCTGGATGATGAAGGTTATCTTGCTGTTTGGAAATTATAACCTACAACTGTTAGACGGCATTATCTTCAGACTTGGGTGAGATAATTTGTATGAAAAATCCAGGGAATCTGGAGCTTATTGGCTTCCATTTGCATGAAGCTGAAACTCTTCAAGACTCCAGCCGCCTTCACATGTCCCTCCTGCTCTATGGTGGGGAAGGAATAACAGCTGGCAGATGATGGATAGCAATGCTGCAGCCCGCTCTAAGGTTAGCAGTGACATCACTGATAGAAAGGGGAGCAGCTTGAGCTGTTTATAAAACTCCGGTTGGGAAGTTTGCCCCAGACTGCATTAGCCTCTGTTCGCTGCCTACCCTGCTTTTCCCCACTCAAATTCCAAGCTCCTTCAAGGGAAACAAACATCTGCAGAGACACAATGTTAATTGTTCTACTTAGCACTGCTGTTTACATTTTTGTTGCAGGCAAGTCAAAGCATGTCAAGGCTATCCTGATGGCTAAAACAAGGCAGAAATCCCGTTCCGGCTGAAATAACATGGGGCTGGATTCTGATCTCAAGTACCAAAGCATTTGGCATTAGCCCTGGAGAGTGGAAATCAGAATCTATGGAAATCAGAGGGTGCAAAAAAAGTAGCAGAGAGGCTTGTAAGAGGGTGAATGTGCTGGAGCCACCAGGGAAACATTACAAGGTTAATGCAGTTTTCCATTATCTGAGAACAACTGGGGATTATACTGCATTTGTAAGCTTAAAAAGGCTGGCTTCCCTGGGTTCTGCTCCCATCACAGTCCAGCCTAATGGCTCCTTATCAGGAATGATGAATCGCTCTTGTGCCTACACTTTGGTCCCTAATTTCCACTTTCCTTGCATCTGCTTAAAGTCCTTTTTAATTTTAGCATGTACAGCAGCCTCTGAGCCCTGCGTGGCCCTGGTGTTCACAGCCACCGTGGTAATTACCGTGCTCGCCGGGTCCCTTTAGGATGCGATTTCAATGGGGTGTGACTTTCACAATATTTTTTTTTCTTGTTGTTGCTTGAGCCACTCCAGGAAGGAACTGTTAAACACGAGTCTCAGCAGGATCCATCATGACTGAGGACAGAACAGAATGTAATGAAACAGGGTGAATACGTGTCTCGCTGAGCAGGATATGTTCTCTTATTTATATGGTTGATAAAGCTTTGGCTGAGGTTCAAAAAGGTGTTCAGCTTTCATCTCTGTCTTCCTTCCTCCACTCCCCTAAATATTAATGCTGCACTCATACCTCCCATATTCGTGGCTACTTTAATTGTTTACAGATTTTTTTAATAAAGGATTTGACCTTTTGCCTTTGCAGTTATACAAGCCCTTCTCTGTCTTCACTCTGATGCCCCTTCATTGCAGTTTATCCTTGGCTTCCTTGCAGCCCGACTGGCTCGGTCCAAGCAGGACAATGGAACAGACACTAAATCACTGTAGTCAGGAATAGTGCAGTGCAGTTTCCTTGCTGAGGAGAAGGAGGAATAGTGCTACAGAGTGCTCTGCTCTGACTGTGACCCCGATCGCACAGAGCCGTGTGTGACACCAGTGTGTTGGTGTCCCGAGTGCCAGGTCATTTGGCACTCTAGGCTTGTTTGAAATCATGCTTGTTTGAAATCATTCTTGCTCTGGTACTCTCCTTTCGGCTTAGGAGAATGTGACAAGGCTGTGTGGGAAGTTAAGGCTGTGTGGGAACAACCCGAGGTTGTGCGGGAAGTGTGTGGCAGTGTTGGGAACTGAAGTCACATCTCCCGAGTCCCACCTGGTCCATTAACCACAAATCCATTTTCCCTCACTAATTGAATACAAGAACAGTCTCCTTTACATTATTTACATGCTGGGAGTGCAGAGGCAGCTTTGTGAGAAAGTAATGTGGCAAAGAAAAGCTAGCAGGACTGTGAAGTGCCAGGTGACAATGGGAGGAAGGTTTCGGGAGGGTCTGTTAAACCCTGAGCTTCTCTGTAAGAGCAGCTGAGCAGCTGGGTTTCCAGAGCATGAGGAAATGGCAGGGCACCCAGGACTGCAGTGACTGTCTATCCAGATAGATATCCATGGCAGGAGGAGAGGAAGGATGTGTATCCCCAGTAATGCTGATTGCTTCTTCCTGGCACCAATTGCTCCCTTCATGGAATCCCATTGTCTTGAGACATTTCACAAAAATTGCAGCAGCTGGGGGTAAATCAATCACACTGTTCTGCTTTGGTCATATTACTGTGCTATGTCTCTGTGTGAGCCAACATAAAGATCATGAAATTCTCCTTTATCACCTTTTTGGCTATGTTTACTGTGCAAAATTATGAAACTTGAATTAGGGTCTGTGTTTATAAAAAGAGACAGGAATGACTGATATTTATGTGAGCATGACTTAAACCAGTATTTTAATTCTACGGCAATGAATCAAATCAGGGCAGTGACAAATAAGAGCATAGATGCCCAATTTGACACTGCTGCACAGGCAACTGAAGAAAAAAGTACATCTGATGTGATGTGATTTGGATCAAGACCTTAAGAAGGAAGAGCCTTTCTGCTCCAAATAATTATTCATGTGATTGCTATCAGAACAGGAATTTGCTACAGTGGCTCTGACCAGCCTGTCCTCTCAATCTGAAGAGGCTTGGGTTCCTGTCCTCTCCAGAAAAGCCTGTGTATATATACAGTGCAGTTGCAAAAAGTGAGAAAATGAGTGAGAAAATGTTACTTAAGTACAACATCATTAGTAGTTGGTAGCTGGGAAGGAGTGTGTTAGTGATAAAATATAATGTTTATTTCCCTCTGAGTTAAGCTCATTTAGGGACACCCCAGATGTGCAGGGAGATGAACTGATGAACTGGCTTCTGCAAAGGACCAGACAGCAGAATGAGTTTTGAGCAGCCTCTGCTCCTGTTCCCATATCTCAAGTCAGAAGGGATGTGGATTATTTGCTTTCCTTTAGCCCATCTCACACCATCCCTCTGCTGAGACATTCCAAAAGTAACTCCAGAGGCAGGAGGGCAGGGGTGCTGGTGGAGCTGGGACAGATGTGGAGCCAGAGCTGGACCACAGGCACTGGGACTCACGGCTGGAGTGTGTTGGCAAGTGGGAGCACAGGGGCCCCGTGGTGGGGCTGCCAGGGAGGTCGTTGGCAGAGCCACAGGTTTTGGGCAGCGTCCTCTGTCCTGCCTGGCAAGGCTCAGCCTGGCCCTGTGTGCCGAGATTAGTCCTTGAGCACTAACTGTACCCACAAAGTATTCAGGAAAATAAAAGGAAACCATGCTTACGTTTGGGTTTGAGTGGCTGGCTTTTTATGGCTGGCTTTTTACATCTCTCTCTCTTTTTCTTGGTCATGAAAGCAGTCGATCTGCCTAGAAATTCAGGTCTGAATTCTTCAACCTGGAAGGCATTTTGTGTAGTGTAATGTCTACCAGCCTAAGACCAAGTCAAGCATCATGCACCAGTGACCTTCATTTTCCAAGCTGGTAATTCCGGCTTTTCAGAATGAAGAACAAAGGCGCTGAATAAGTAAACGAAATAAGGGGGGAAAAAAAAGTCCATATGGAATGGACACGTTGGTTGAAACACCCCATTTCCTGAAAAATTGATTTTGAGGTATCTGTCAAAGCCATCCCTGTATTTCTTATGATTATTATATCACATGGCCTTGGCGTGGTTTTCTGGTATTTCGTGAGGACCACCCAGAAGTGGACCAGGTTTGGTTATTGGATTTACTAAACAGAACAAGGAGCACAGAGCTCCTGCCTGCTGTTCAAAAATAATATCGCAAGGGAAGCAAACCACAGGGAGACCACAGGGAGGTGAAGCCCATTTTCCACTTGCTGAGGGAACTGCCCTCGCTTGCTGCAGAATGCAGTCTCCATATGCTGGGAATGATTCCCAAAAGTACTCCATCCCTGCCGACTCTGCTTCCTTTCAGAAGTTGCATCCACTGGGATGGTGGGTAAGGAAGTGGCTCTGAACAGGATACTCCGGGGTGTTTTCTCTGTGCAGTGAGGTGGAGAGAACAGCCTGTTAGAGAAAACACCAAATGGTGTTGGACTGAAACAGAGAAAGCCTGTTTCTCCCTGTCAGTGTTCCTCAAATTATGGATCCTGGACCATGTGATGGCTGACAGAGTTTTCTGGGGCATAACATCTCTGTGCTCACTTTGCTCTCGGTCCCCTGCTCCCTTCCTGCCTCGGCTGGTGGGATGAGGAAGAGGAAGACTGTGCGCTGATGGAGAGAAGGGAGAGAATTTGCCCCTCCCTAAGAAGCCATTGAAATGGCACACAGAAAATAGGGAAGGAAAAAGGGTAGGTGACCTGCAGTGACTGGGAATTTAGGATAGCTGTGAAAGCCAGGTTTCTTCTTGTGATCTGCAGGAAGAAACACTATCAGAAGGATCTGCAGTGGTGAAGTAAATGTAGCAGATTTTTTTCAGAAACAGAGATAACTCCCCATTCCAAGGCCCTGAGGGCATTTGGATCTGGAAGGAGGGGCATTCACTGTATATGAAGCTTTGCCTTGTAACCCAAGCACAAAGGACAGCAGGATTCCCCAGCAGTAGTGTCTAAGTGGTGGCTTTGCAGGTGGATGAGCTGTGTTGGTGGAACAAACTCAGGAGGGTCTGGAGGGACCAGCAGGACCTGGAAGCCAGGGCTGCTGGTGTGTGCTATGGACAAGGTTTCACCCTTTTTACACGCTCGTCTGTGTGGGTCACTCATTTGCTTAAGGCAGCAGCTGAATTAAACCAGGCATGCACTAACAGAGGTGCAGTGCTGCCACACCTCTGCTGTACTCTGTGGCTCAGGGGTAGGAGCTACAGATCTTGACTACTGTGGGTACTGATCTCAGTGATTCTTGCCTGCACTAAGACATAACATGTTTTCCAATATCAGCATTGTTAGGTGCTGGTATGGATGGGAATGAAGAAGGCAACGGAGATCTTTAGCTCCCTATACACTGGCTGACTACTCTTTTCAGCTTCTCGGTAGTTAAAGGGTTAATAAGAAAAGCTCTATGCCCTGACCTTTCTCTTCCCAATGTGCTTGTTGATTTCTTGTCCTCCTAGGCATGATTTTTGTTTGGGAATGAAATATGCTTACTCACTTATATGCATTTATTACACAGACACGGTGTTTGGGTACATCATCCATCAGAGCAAATGTCACACTGTGTGAAAGCCCTGTATCCAGAGTGACAGCTGAGTTAGTGCCTGTGCTGTGGAGCAGCCCCCCCTTGCCAACATTCTGCAGCTGGATGGTTTTAAACAGAACTCAGTTATGAATAGATCCTCCAGCAAAAGAATCTGGGGTGGTGTGTTGCTCCTGTGGAATCTACCAGCTCCTGTGGGGCCACTGACCTTCTCCCAGGGGACACTGAGGTGGCCTCCAGCCACAGAAGGACCACAGGAGGAGTTGTGATCACAAATGTTCTCAGCTGATTGGTTTTTGACTTCTGCAAAAAATCTGCTGAATAGATTTGAGAGGTGCTAGTTCTGCTGTGGAGCTCAGGGCTCAGGATTAAATGGCACAAGAACTCATCACCACTGTCACTTCTCCTCTTGGCTGGAGCTCACTTTGGAGCAGCAGCCTTTGGTACACAGGAGTGATGGCCCAGATTCACTTCTCAGCATGTTATTTGTAACTTCTGCCTTTATTCCACTGTACAGACATCTATTTTTTTTACAAAGATTTGGAGTTTTCATGGCAACAGCCGTGAAAGCCAGTGGCAGTCATACAAGTCAAACTTCAAGCAACACTTTGCAAAATACACAGTGATCTATTTTAGTGCAGCACATCATTAATTAGAAGAGACAGACTGGGCAGGTTTGGAAAATATGATCTCTAGTGTTCAATTTTTAAATAGGATTCTGAAATGGCCATTGAGATTCTCTGCAGTTTCTACACAGAAGAAAATACAGCTAGAAAAATTAGGTCATATATTGATTAATGTCAGAATTGAAATAAATTATTTATATTAGTTACCAGCAGACTCTGTGATGATTCTTCTGGTTATAGACTTATTAACTTAATGTGGTAATAACAGGAGAAGGAGAGAGAGGGATTGATGGCGTAGGAACACTGAAAACCTGAAAAGAGTTTCTAAATTTATCCCTGTAATTTTGCGCCTACAGTAATAAGGAATTTCAATTTTCATCCGTGTAATTTATAAAACCCAAGCATTGTGTGTGACAGCAATCATTTCCTTAACTCACGTGGTGAGACATTCACACTTCAGAACGCTCGGGTGGCACCAGACACTGTTAGCAATGGCTGTAGTCACAGTCATACAGGTGACAGTATGCTGGGCTCACACATTTCAAGGGTAGGTTGATGTCTATTTAAAACCTGTGCTTTTATAAATAAAAACTGAATTCTACGTTTGTTAATTTAGAAGCTTAATTTTCTCCACTTATGCTTTTTTTTTAGGCTTCTTTTTCTTCTAAAAGCTTTAACTGAATATTTTCTGCTTACATTTTTTTGACTAGAAATGTTTGGTGGGAGATGTCTATTCCCAGTGAAAATTTAATTAATACAAAAATTAAAATAGTGCCTGCAAATTTCTAATATCTTTTTTAGTATTAAAAAAATAACATTTTCCCAAAATTGCATTTGATCCAACTCCCATTTTTGGTTTGGAAATGCTTTCAGCCTGATTTATTTTTAAAACAGCAATGATCGTTGCAGTAGGGTGTAATTATCTTTAGTTCCAAGATCTTTGATCACAGTGTGTTCACATCTAAAACTGAGTTGGGATCTAGATCTCTTTTTTATGCCTTAGGCTATAATTTGTGGGGCTTCTTAGACAAAAGAATTTCTTTTATGAGATACGCACGCAGAGGAGCAGCACCATGTTTACCCTCGCTGTGTGGGAGGATACAACCTTATAAAAAATGGACTGTGATTCCCTTAGTGGGAAAGGAGAAGGAAGAAGCCATATATTCCAGTGCTGGGATTTTATGTTAGAGGCAGCCTCAGGTGAACATCACATAGGTGAGGTTAATGACTGCCTTGTGAAAGCCTGTGTGCTATGGGAGTAACTTGTTTCTTTCCTAAAAGAATAATATGGATATAAAACTGGGAATTTGAAGAGAGGAGTGGTCTAAGAGCAGAGCTTGGGGCTGAGTGGTGCTTTATTGCTGCACTGCTGGGATGGATGCAAACATGTATGTGTTTAACCCCACATCTCACTTGGGCTGCAAAATAACTGAGGCTGTACAAGGTATAAGTGGAAAATACGCAGAAATAATTGCAGAAATGGTCCAGTTGTTCAGCCACTCCTTGCAAGAAATTGCTGTATCTGTGGGAGTGTTCTCTCCCGTTTAGCTTTAACGTGAGTCCCTAAATTAGATGGCTCTTCTTGCCAGACTCCCACGGAGGGAGGCTGGGGCTCCTCCGGAGGGTGAGTCAGGAGGACGGAGCAGTCCCTGGCTGTCGGATCCACAGCAACAACAGCGTGTTATGAACAACCTCCATCCCTTCTGTACAGCCCCTCAAGAGTGGAAATAAACCTTTTCTCATGTCAGTTCCACAGACAAAATGACAAGATTCCCAGTGAAAACTGTTTATTTGAGTGCAACTGGGGCTGGGGTTCCCTGGTCTGAATAAGGACTCCAGATTTCTGTGAACCAGCCACGTGTCTGCTACAGACTGTAACATAAAAACCTTTATTTATGTGCCCCTAAATTTGATTATGGTACTCACATACTCAAACTTACTTTTCCAAGTAAATAATTTAAACATGGCTAATATGTCTTTTCATCATCACCATTTTTGTGGTAATGGGTGATGAAAGTAACTGGGTTCCTGAATTGTCAGGTTTTGGAAGAAAGAAAGCAAGTTTTAGCTGTATGGTGGATTTTCACGTTAAATCTGTATAATCAGGAATGCACGGCCTCAAAGCTTGCCATCCTCTACCAGGCAAAATGATTTAATTTCTGCTGAAATCTTAAATCATTGTCTGTTTATAGAAAAATGCCAGATGACAGAAGCAGTGAGAGGTAAATGGGAGTATGCTGGATGCTATCAGTTTTGACTGAGAAGGCACAATAAATCTGTATCTAGCAAGAAGAGATCTGTACTGCTGGTGAAATACTATTATCCTGCCTCTTCCAATATGTTTTCACCTGATGGATCAGAGAAGAAAATATCAGTATTAGCACACAACATATTTCCCCTCTGAGTGAAAGTGACTTTATATCAGAAACACATGCTAAAAATGTCTTTTGCATTCCTGGTAATTTCTCAGATCCAGCCCTGGGCATATGCTCCTTATCTAATCTCAATTGCTGCATTAAACCAATGTCTGCTATTCTACTTTATCCTTTGTGTCATTTCAGACATGGTTTCTATTTTCTTTGCACTTCACCAAGGTAACATGTAACTGCTTGGAAAATGTTAACATCTGTGAAGGAAAAAAAGAATCAAAGGAAAGGAATTAATCAAAGCCTTGAGATTTATGGGCTAAATCCCTGGACTTTGGTTGAGGTAGTAGTTTGGGTTCTCTGCTGAGGCTGCAGAAAGGAGCCAAGACACTGTCTGTGCAGGGTGATGGAGGATTCCACAGGAGCCCTGGGGCTGAGCAGAGCTCTCCTGGCTGGTGCTCTGCTGCCTGTCCCCATCCCTGCCTTCAGACCTGGGTGACAGCAGGTAGTGTGGAGCCAGCTCCAGTGCTGGACCAACAGCTGGATGCAGCTGGAGTGTCCTGCAGCAGCCCCAAGGCCAGCCCAAAGCAGGCTGGAAACCTCTATGCTGGAAACCTCTATACTGGAAACCCATATGCTGGAAACCCTTTCAACCCAACCTTTCCTGAGCCCCAGGGAAACAGAAGCAGAGTTTACAGCATAAGCCTGGTGCAGCTGAGAGCTGAGCCAGGTTTTGTGAGGGTCGCTGCTCTTTACCTGCAGGTATTGATGAACTGAATATGCCTCTCCCCAGCATGGCAGGGATCACTTGGCTTGGCAGAAGCATCCTTTTCATGCAAAAGAAATGGGTAAGCACAGATAGCCAGGGCAGAATTATTGACCTGCTGAGGCCAACGTGACCTGTGACATCCCAGGGGTTAAGAGGCTGTGCCTGGAGAGGCTGGGATGTGGATCTCAGGTACCTTCAGGAACCCTCACAGCTCTGAGGATTTACCCCTGATGGGATGCCAGCAGAGAGCTGTGAGCCTTGTCACCTGTCTTGACTTATCTAAGAAGATAATTAAAACCTGCAATCACTGGTGCATGACAGCAATGTGTATGTTCCTATCAACTGCCCCTAAAGGCTCGTGGTGCTCCCTGAGATAGCAGAACTGTGGGAACCTCTTCACTTCTCATGGGCAGCTGGGAGGATTTACCTCTGCTGTAAACAATTAGTAAAGAAAGGATAAAACTTCCTAATGGAGAATGAGGCCTTGGGAAAAGCCAGAGCTTGAACAAATTTAAACTTGGGGTCGAGGTGTATGAGGAGGAGGAGGGGATGGGGCCATCTCTGTTTGAACTTCTTTCTACATTTTAGCAACCACACGTTCAACATCTACCCCTCATTTTCTTTTCTAAGTTTTCAGAGATTAGTACAGCTGCTGGCAGAGCAGGAACAACATAATGCAGGTGCCTGAACTATTTCTGGTGAGGTAAAAAGGAGACTGATAAGCCTGGTTTGAAACCCTGAAGACATGGACTTCCACCATGGGTACAGTGGATGGGTCACTTGGTGGGAAGGCAGCAACCTGGTGGCACAGAAAGAAGTGGGAAACCCTCTGAGACCTAAAACAGCTAAAACCAAAATTGCCTTCCAGTGACATCCATGGTTTAGTCATCAAATCTTGGGTGTTTCTAGGCAGATTTGGCAGGATGAGTTGCTGTGCCATGTACAGAAATATAGCTGTGCAGTGCTGTATTACAGCAAGACACTTCACAGTTACTCTGCCATTGCCCATTACTGTTATTATCATTATGATTATCATTGCTGTTATTATTTATTTGGGGGGAATAGCAGGAAATTAAGATTTGGAATGGAAAAGTCCAAATTCTTGGAAATGTTTTACTATTTATGGATGACCTGCATATTTGTGGTTTCGCAAGTACCACGGGTACTTTGATGGCCGTGGTGTTATAATCTGCTAGAAACATACATTCAGACGGGATACCCATTACTGGGAATGATAGAGGGTGTCTGGAATGGAAATTGTATGTTCTTTTGAAAGTTTCAGTTGTCACTATACGTTACTTGCAACATTAATATTGCAAATTGTAATACAATGTGGAAACATAAAGGGATTTACTACTACAGAGCTGGATGTGTTATGTGATGTAGTGCTGTGATATTAGACAACGTGACATTTCATGAATAAAACAAAAGATCTTACAGCTCTCCTTATAAAGGGAAAAAAGGGCCTGAAGATGGGTCACATTTACAGGGCAACTCTCTGAGGACTATTTCAAATGCTAGAAATTTAATGATGGCTCTTAAAAATCTAATTATGTACTGATTGAAATGAATAAAATCCACAGGAGCAAAGATGGGTATTAATGAAATAAGATCAGTGAGGCTATAATGCTGAACAACAGGATTTATGTTAACACCTAAAAATCAAAATAAAGCACCATCTAAAGGCACACAAAACCTTGTTAATGGAACTTGAAAGAAAAATGTTGCCACAAACTAATAAAGATACTTCTCCTCCTTAGATTAAACATATTCTATCTGTCCAAATGCTTGCCCAGCACACTGCAGAGAGGGGAGGGAGCAGGAAATAGCTACTCCGAATTTTTCAGGATGACTATTTAACCTACAGTGAGACTGGGCACCCTTGGAGTGGTGGCCACTCAGCCAGAGGTGAAGCAAGGTCAGCAGAGCCTCTCTTGGCCATCCTTTTTCCTTCCGTGAGTCCCAGCCAAGCTGTTTGCCCACGTGGTGTTTAGGAACACTGATGTGCAATCCCTTATGCCAGCTCTCCTTGCCTGGTGCTGCTGGAGGGCAGGACCTGGCCAGAGTGGACACCATGATCTACAAATCTAGACAGAGGTGGTCTCTGTGGCTGCCTCAAAATTTACCTGGGATATCTTCTAAATCCCAACATTTTCCATTTATTATTGGCTTAGCATGCAGGTTGGATTCAAGCTGAAATGCCCCAAAATCCCACCTGCTCCGCAGGCAGTGAATGTTGTGGCTCTCCAGGAAGGATTCCAAGTGGTCTTGCCTGGCTGATGCTGATGCCACGGCACCAGCACCCAGGCAGGGAGGGCACGGGGAAGGTTTGGAGCTGGCACAGAGCTCTGGGCCCTGGACACTGTGGGTGCTGTGCAGTGCAGGGAGCACCTCAAACTGTCCCCTCTGGAGCTACTAGATGGGGTCACCCCAGAGCTGCCTCAGGGTGCTGCAGCAGAGATTGTGTAATGCAGTAATGCAGAAGACTAAAAAAAAGAATGACACTGACTGAGAATCTCCTGATGTGCAGAATGCACGGAGAAAAGCAGGAATCTTGCAGCAAAACAAGGCATACTGGTAAAAATACATCAGAATGCACATGCACAAGGGGGCTGAATTAAAAATACCGAAAAAAATAAGTCTGGAATCTTCACATTTCAGTTCTTCACTCTGCAATAAAATATTTTTTTCAAAAATGCTTGTGTTTGCTTTCAGATGTAGGTGAACAGCAGAGCTGGCTTGGAGCCCAGCCTGGGGTTTATTTTTCCATAGATGCAACCACTGTCCTCATTTGCCACTTCCCATGCAGCACTGTGCAAGTGCAAAGCATTATCCTCCCCATTATTTTATTACCTGAGAATCCTGGTTCTTCATGGAGGGAATGTTCTCATGCCTGAGCTCAGACTCGAGAGGATTTTGGCCTCTAAAACTTGCAGTAGTGTTGACATGGAATGATTTTCCCCTTATTAATCTCTAGGCTTTGTGATTCTGCAGTTGCATATGGAAAACATTAAACAAGGCAGCCCACCTGTGTTTTCTATTATTTATTTTTTGTTTATAAAGGAATTTACCCACTTTTCTCTGAAGGCACCTGTTCAGTCATGGACTCCGAATTTGCACATTAAAATTTGTATGGGCTGTCCTGTGGCACAGAAGCCTAAGCACACATGTTTTTGCACAACTATTAGTTCATGGTTGATATTTGATTGCAATTATTATCATTATTACCCAATGGGAAAATCCTTTCATTATTAGTAAACAATGTCCTAAATGTGACCAATTTTCAGCATCATCAGCACTGAGCCCTAACATCACCACAATGCTATTCAGCTTATAGCTTTCCCTTTTGAGCCTTTCTTTACTAATTAACTGAGGGCTTTCTACACTAAGATATTTGGCATTACCACAGAGATCATGTCCAGTGCAGGCTCCTGCCTTCATACCTGCCATCCTCCCCCAAATCATGGGCTGTGCTGAGGAGGACACACATACCAGACCAATTCTTGTGCACACCAATTGCTTGTGCTCAGTTAGAAGTTGATGTAATTCCATTTTCAAAGGCAAAACACCCTGTGTTTTAGGATCCCCGCTTTTATTATGGGCTCATAATCCAAGATACATCAGTTCACTGCACCGTGGTGCTTTGAGAGCATTTGTTGGGACCTGCAAATACTTCTCATGCTCACACTACACACCTAAACACCCCACGGTGAGGAGTGTTTTCCTTCCCAGTGGTGAGTGCTGCAAGCACTGGCGCTGGGAATATGATTAATGGGATCAGTGGCACATGTTTGCGAAACTGGGATTCCTCCAGTCTCCTCTGCTATTAGTGAGTTGTGGGGTTGGAATGTGTTGAGAGTGACTAAAGCAGCAAGAGCAGAGCTGGAGAAGCCCTCAGGCTTTGGCATCAGAAAAGCTCCGTATGGCCTCAGGTTCCACTTTGGAAGCTTACTACACATCGAAACATAATTAATGGGGCATCTACTCAGTCTTGATCTTGAAGTTCATTTTAACCATGTTCAGCGCTTAAAAAAGTCGAGACGATGAACTTGGTGTTGCAGAGCGGTGCCAAAAATGTAGGTTTGGAGCATTCCTGCTCCTGATTTGTTTTGACAGACGTTTCATTTTCTAGAGCTGCAGTTAGAGCAATAAAAACAAAATTCACCACAGAAAAACAAACACCAGCTCTCCTTCCAGCCAAACTGATAGATTTTTCAAATACTGGAAAACTGTACAGCTAGAGCCCATCGAGTTTCCACAGGAGGTAAAGCTCATTAGCAAACACATGAAAGACAATGAGCAGATTATTGTGAAAAAGATATTTGTGCAATTACTTCAGTAAGACTTTATTTAGAGTTGCTGGTTGCTGGCATTTAGACAGTACGTGTGACCTCGGTTAGGGAATACTTGTTGCTGAAAAACAAACACTGCAGCCAGCAAGAGAGCTGGAGGGATGGAGATCAGTGACAAGCAGGTAAACACGACATTTTCCTTCATATTAATAGGTATACAGAAGGGGAAAAGCACCCCTGGAGTGGGAAGAGACTGAATGGGGCATGCCCAGGATTGTGTGATGCTGATGGGAAGGATTCTGATTTGCCCCCAATCAAAGGGGATTTGTGCTAAGCTGAAGGATGCTGGGCGCTGAGTGCCCCAGGAGCACAGAGGAGCTTTCTGTTATAACTTCCTGTGCTTTGTTCAAGAAAATACATTAACGAGAGGAAGAGAGTTCTCGCTACAACCCTGATTACTATTTCCTTTAATTCCATCAAAATGACTTCTTCCCAGCCCAGCCTCCCCAGCCAGATGCTCTCCCTTCATCTGCACTGCCTGTAATGTTTTGCAGATTTCAGCAGGACTCCTGGGCTGTGTGTATGAAAGTACAGTTTAAGCAGTGACAAATAGAAAGCACATGCTTGTTAAAGCTGCATTACACAACTCTCTGCCACTTTAATCTCAGCCATTCCTAAAACAACAAACCTGTGGGGACTTGTGCCTCTGTGTGTGTCTTGGAAAAGGAAGGTAGGGCTGAGGTTATGGTGAGTCATGAGGACAAGCTGGTGGAGAGATTTGGGTCCATACAGGATCACCATAAACTCAAGGACACATGGGAGCTCAACTATCACCTGATTAACAGACACATGTATAGTTCATGCATGTCAGGCAGGACAGCCCCTGAACACACAACATCACCCTCACCATGAAAAATGAGGCAGAAATACAGAATCATTAAGGTTGGAAAATACCTCTAAGATCATTAAGCCCAACTGTTAATCCACCACCACTGTGTTCACCACAGTCCCAAGTGTCCCAGCCTTTTGAACACCTCCAGAGATGGTGACTCCACCACTTCCCTGGGCAGCCTGTTCCGATGTCTGACCGCCCTTTCAGTGAAGAAATTTTTCCTAATATCTAAACCTCCCCTGGTGCAGCTTGAGGCCATTTCCCCTCGTGCTGCCATACAGGACGCTGGGCTCTGTGATTTACTCACTAACACTGGATCAAACCCATGTGCTGGAGCTTGGGGTGGAGCTGGGGTCAGACATGCAACCCAGGCTCTGCAGTCAGGTTCACTCTTAATATTTCCTTTTATGGTGAGCTATGTCCTGCTGGCTGGAGGATCTTGCCAGGATCCACTTGCAGGGCAGAGTGGGCAGTAAAGATTAACCCCGGGGTGGCAGATCCACCTCTGCTTTCATCCCAGGCATCATCCTCCTCGCTCTGCTCCTTCCCCGAAGCTTTCCTGGTGTGTCCTGAGCAGTCCTTGAATCTTTTCAGCTGCTTAACTTTGTTTTACTCACAGTCTGATCCAGCCTTCACAAGCCAAACTTGTAATCTTTCAGATTTGAGCCCCCGTGTGCTCAGCAGCCCTAGCACAGCGCTGGAATGCAGCACTGGTAGCGTTTGACTGGGACCAGTGTTCTCTGTGTGAACTCAGAGTCTGTGTCTTATTTAATTTTGTCGTTTTCAATTAAACTTTGCCTGTCCTTCCGTTACTGTTTTGAGTCCTGTTTAGTCCTAATATTTAATATACACATGCTTCTAAGTGTTTTATGTATTTCAGCCACATATTTCACACATTCTTTTCAAAGATAAAAATAACATTTGGTTTTAGGCTCTTGGTTTCTTCTGTAGCTTTTGTCACTACAGAAATGTTGATGGTTCAGTTCAATTTGCATCATATCAGTATTTTTATATATTTGGAATGGGAAGGGAGGAGGACAGAAAAACAGGCACTGAAGGCACTGAACACTGCTACATGTAAAACTAACAGAAGGAAAGTGAAATAACATGGGATAACTTTTTTTCAAAAATGCTTTCTGAAGTTATCTGTATATTTTAAGTTTCCCACAGTGATACACTTCGAGTTTTTAAAACAACACAAACATTTGCCTTGGCTAACAGCCTAGTGTAAAGAATAAAAATTATCAACACAACTAAATGGCTTAAAAAGACAAGGTATTGTCCCCGAGGAGAAGCAGAGAATGTAAAAGTTATCTGCACAGGCACAATCCTATTCACGTGTGGCCAGCAAAAACAAACAGCTTGAGTCAGTTGTCTCTTTTAAATGGAGATATTTCGTTCTTTACCTGTCCATCATCTCTCTGGGATGCACACATACCACCTAATTGGACTACTTTAAGTACAATTAATATTTGTTCTGTGTCTTATAGGTGCTTTTTCAGTAATGACATGACATTTATTTATTGCTCTTCTTCAAGAATCATTAAAGCCAGAGGAGTTATGGACCTCATGATGCACTGGCAGAAAGCTGTGAGCAGGTTATCTGAACTGTATAACCCCCAAAAGTCTCTTTATTTTGATGGTTTGGGCCTTACTGCATTCACACAGGTCATGGAAATACCATTTTTTCATCTTTGTTATTTGTTCTTCAGCCTCTTTTCGTGAAAAAACACCAATGAAGTTCAAGCCTCTGCTGCACTGAATTCTTTGGCTGGTTTTTAAAGCTGCCCGGAAACCATTGTGAAAACTTCCATAATCAGATAGTGACTGATATACAGTGGGTGCTGATAGAAGTGTTTGAAAATAAAAAGCAGGGTGCTACAAAATGGGTTTACTGGATAGTAAACAACATTTCAAATATGCAAGGAAATCACATTCCAGTCCTGCTTTGTCTCTGTGTTCACACTAGGCCAAGAACAATAAGTCTGGGCTATAATTTAATTTATGTGTACCTCATTTTGCACTTTTCAGGTAAACTTGAACATAACAAGTCACATGAAGAGCATTTTACAGAGCTGGGGGTGGAGGGGGCACAGCAAAGCTCCTGGTCTTGGCACCAGAGTGCTGGGAGAAGCTGGTGCATGGATGCCCAGTCCATGTGATCCTGCAGTACCTCTTCAGCTGTTGGCTTGGTAAATATGAAGTGATCTGAGAGAGCTTAGTCCTAATGAAAGATGAGTGTGTGGACTTACTGTCAAAGGTCTTGGGAGGCTGTTTTGCTGCCAAAAAGGAAAAAACCCAAACTAATATATGCAATACAAAAGCAATTTCTGACCAAAATGAAATTGTGAGAGTGACCCTGATAATGAAAAGGAATTGTTTGCATGGAGTTATAGATGACTGAGTGACCAGTTAGGGGAAAATATTGTTTTCCTGGGAAAGCTTAACATTTGAATAAGTAAAAAAGACCTCTGCTTATCTGTGGCAGATTACTGTGCCCTATTGAAAACACTGCTCTGAATTTTTCTCTCCCTCTCTCTGAAGCTGTTCTTTTTCAGATCAGGCAAAAGGCAAACAAATGTGTAATTGTCTCACACATAATCTCAAATCTCAGTTTCAGCACAAATGTGTAGTAGTCCTTAACAGAGGAAGAGAAAAATGTGATTGTTTGCAATGAATGTTTGGTCGTCTTTGAGCACAGACTGTGACATACTGTTCACATCTTGGGCAAAGGATCCTTGTGACTTCTAACTTGTTCACAAAACTGACTTTAAATGGGTTTTAGCCAGCAACAAAAGTGTATGGGGTCATCTTAGAGGCTGGAGCACAAGAAAGGAACAAAATCTGTGGACTTTCTGTGTGAAGATGCAGGGAATGACTGTTCAGTGCTGGAGTAGGTATTAGTTCATCAAGCTACAGGCTCTCATTTCTGTCTATACCCCATGAAAAATCAACTGAAGTTAGTGACAACACACTGAGCTTTAAAAAACATGCTTAAATACCTTCCAGGACCATTAAATGGCTGCTCCAGTGTTGCCTGTTTCAGGAGTGCCTAAGTCAGCCTATTTGATGAATTTTGCCCTCTTAGTGTGAAATCACATGTGGTTTGCAGGAGAATTTTGTGAGTGCCTCTGAATGCAAAATCCAGCCTGTAGATGTGTGGATGAAAGGCTCTGTATAAATGTCAGCCTTTATTATTGTTACAAATTTCCGGCTTCTGTTATTAAGACATTTTATATGGATCTTTGTGTGTCTCTCTGTCTGTGAGTTTGGATTAAATGCCTGCCACAAATCTCCCTGGCATCCCATGGAGGGGATTGCTTTAACTTGGTGCTCTTCTAACCTTTCCTTCTGTTCAGGGAATAAACCTCCTTTAAAAAAAATGACCTCATAAAAACGGAGTAAACTCTGAGCTCTTTGTTTTTCTCAGGTCTAACCTCCAGGAAGAGTATAAATTAATTTATTCTATGAAACACAGAAAAGTAAATCTTCAGCATAATGTGTGGGGAATTAGCCACTTAACTCCCATTAACATTAATGGGAACTGAATATTTATTTGCCCCACAGCACATAAATCTCCGCCTTGTAACTTCTACGGTTTCTAACTAAAATGTTTCCATTGTTCTAAGGATCATAGTTATCCTGCTGGAGTGTTTACTGGGTTGTCAGCCTATGGGAGATATATTGGATGTTTCAGTCTTTTCCCTTCAAGTACACTGTAAAATGCATTGGAGCTCTGTAATGTGAACTTTCTGAAACCTCTGTGTGATAAGCTCAGATGATTCAAACCTCCTCTGCTTGGTGCTGGTCCCGTTGTTCCTGCTGGGAGCTGAAATCATTTGACATGAATAAACTGTTGTGACCGATAGACTTTTGGTCTGTGCCTGGGGTGAAGGATGGATGGGGCTGAGGCTCTTGGTGCTCTGCCACAAGTCTCCACCTCTTCCACAATCTGTATTTCTTCTAAGCCTGTGTTCTCATTCTAAGAGAATTACAACCTCAGCTCTTCCTTGTCTACTTAAAGATCAAGCAAATCAATCAAGCCCCAAATAATCCTGCTTTGAGGAGAGCTCTTGTCTCTCCCCTGAACAAAGGTTAAGGGGCCATAGCTCAGAAAGACCTACAGGAAGCTCCACAGTTGTCATGTGTATTTAGCTGTAAGACACCAAGACTCTCTCAGGATGGATGAGCCAATGGACCCTCACAAATATATGAATATGAAAACTGCCAGTCTCTGGCTGAAATCCAGGCTCTGTTTTACTCCATGGCAAAACTTCCCATGACTTCAGCACACTGGGTTTAACTAGTGCATGAAACTACTTTTCCCTGTAGCACTCCACAGAAAGCTATTGCTCTTCTGTGTGGTTTATTTGAACCACTCTGAGGAAGTTAATAAATCCTCCAAATTTCTGGTTAAAAATAAATAACTTGCAATGGAAGCAGAAAGGCTCCATCTTACCTCCTATCGATTTATGAAGTATTTTAGAAATAAAGCCTTCCTCTGCACCCAAGTGCATTGGGCAGAAAGCAATAGGCTTAAACTAAAGCTGGAGAGTTTTAGGCAAGACATCAGAAAAGACTTCCCAGGGGCAAGGGTCAGGAAGCACAGCTGCAGACTGTGCAGGCTGCTGTCTCAAGGAGCAGGCTGGATAAATTGTGAGGAAGGACCTAGGTGGTCCAGTTGAAGAGGGAGAGAAGTATTATTACTTTAGACAATCCCTTCCAGTTCTGTCACTCTGCAGGAGCAAGAGGAGATTCACTGGTTTTCAAGGTTGTTGGATTAAGTCTGTTTAGTTCTGTAATTCTTTTCAATGCACCAAGAAAACTTTATCCCATACCATCCTTCAAAAGGCAAAGAATCTGGATGTGGAGCAGAAATTACCATGGAATGTGATGTTAAGAGAGAAGAAACCTTGGACTGTGACTGACAGCAGAACTCATACTGAAGAGTCCCAGTAAACTCTAAAACCATTGGGAAGAGGAACACATGTGGAAACCCAACCCCAGCCCCACAGTTCCTGTGTGAACAGTCCACCTCATCTTCTGATGTGACTTGCCCCCATTCTGTGTCCCTGTGATCCTGGGGAGTCACACTTTGTGTCAGGTAGTGGGGAACTCACCTTCCTTCCCTGTTCTCCACCTTTTAGAGGGAGCTGAGCATTGCACACCCCAGAAGCAGGACCTCTCCTCTCATGGCAGTGTTACAGGCAGTCCTCAGCTGAGCTAAGTGTGCTGAGTGCCTTTTTTAATTGTCTGAACCTGTGGGTTTATTACCCAGCCCAGCTTTCTCACTGCACCTGTCGGGTTCCTCCTGAGACTGAAACAAGAGCAGCCTCCACGTCTGTTTTCACAGCTCCAAAGCAGAGACAGGGATTTGTCAGGAAATCATTAAGCAATACAACACCATTTGTTGTGGATCCATTTTCTTTCCTGAAGCCAAAGTATTTGTTTTCAAGGATTCTGGTGTGACTTATGCCAATATAAATGCACAGAACCCCTTCAGGCAAAAAGTAGAAACACTTCTGATTCACACACTTTGCTGCACACAAGGCACAGCCATGAGAACCATGTCTGGTCTGGAGTTTCAGGACACAGAGACTGGCTGTGACACCTATGACATATTAAAACATCAAGTTGTTACTTTTATTAGGTATTTAAAGTACCATAATCATAAAGAACAGGCAACTCCACCTGCAATGTGCTGATGGCATGTTGAGGACATTCCTGGAGCCAGCTTTGATTTCAGATTTAGCTCCTGTGACACATATTTACTAAGGAAATCTTTATTCAGGCATAATTTTTGGGTTTTTTAAATGTGACACTCGTCATCAAAGTCTTTAAAATATGAAACCAATGTTAATTGTGAACACATACCAATAATATAAGCTTCAGTGTACCTCACATTTCGTGTATTCCTTCCTGAACCATCCATTAGCAAACTCCACACTGGGTATCAGTTACTAAAGGTAAATACCTGAAACAAAAGTTACTTAACAGTGTTTGGCATCTTCTCTCAAGACAGCAGGATAAGAAATGACCAAAGGAAAAACTAGAAGAGCACAAAACTAGATGGGAAATTACATGATCTAAAGTGTTTCTTATGGAAAAGACTGTGGTGTCTCTAACTATGAAAGGATGACAGTCCCAGTAATTGTGTTGCCCATATTACTTTGCACTAACCCTGGCCACAAAGGCTCCAGCACAGTCAATACAGTAAACTCTTCCAGGTGCATTGATCATGATCCTTTGACTCCATCCATGTCCTTGGAGGGAGGAATACTCCATCTGGAATGGCTTTTACAAGCTGTTGCCTTCCTGGTTGATGGTGGCATGGCCATACCAGTTCCATGGCACTGCAGGAGCAGGGGTTTGGTGTTGGGCAATGCCACAGACTAGTCAGAAGGATTTATGTTCAACCAGTGGAGAAACAAATGCACGTATTAGATAAAACCATATTTATCTCTTTTTTATTTTAAAGTGCTGGAGGGGTTTCCAGCAATAGATAAAATCATTTTCACAAAACTGAAATGCAAAATTTGTTCCAGAGCTTGTTGGGTCCTGAAGTCTGTAGGTGGGGTTGGGAAAATGACATTCTCAGCTCTTCGCCAGCAACAAAGCTATTAGAGACTTTATAAATGTTATTCAGTGCTGCTGCTTGTGCCATATTCCCAACAGCAAATGCAAGCATCTTCAGGATCCAACAGGCTCCCAAGAATAAGCCCAGCAATTCAACTAAAAATAAATATAATTAACCCATAAAAAGAAATATGTCTGTAAGATTATCATCCTTGCAGCTAGTTGGAATGTACTTGGGAAATATTTTTGTAGCTAGTTGCAAATAAAATATGTTTTACATGGAGACAATGTTGCCAAAATAACACAAAATTGATTTATTGAATAAAAAATGAAAATGGAAAAAGATAAAATAAAACATGGAAATAACATTTCCACATGTTTAGACAAGTTACTCATAAATATTCTTTCCTTCTGTTAGAATCAACGAGTTGGTGTCTGGCCCAAGGTTGTGTTTTGTAACCTGTCAGACTGCGACGTGTAAGAGTGGATAGCAAACATCAGATGAGTGATCTAAGGGATTTACTCATTTTTAATGGCTAATCCTTCATGCTGATGATGTTTTAATCATTTCTGACCTTTATCATAATCCATCCTCTCCATTGCTGGGATACTCATGAACTTGTTCAGATTGACTACCAGATATATTGAATATAATGTCTAAATCATGTCCTTTTGTGTCTGTTATGTGTCTGGCTCAGTGCAGCTTTTCAATCAGGGCAGTAATGAGCATCACCCAAAGAATATTGTATCACCTCCCCCAGTTCCTGAAACAACTGATCTTGGACAATCAGTAGTAACGGGTTTACAGCATTTCCGAAAAGTGAAAAAGTTTTCGTGAATAGATCATCCAACATTGTCTGAACAGTGATAAATTAATAATTTCATCTAACACCCACAAATAACTTCAAAAGAAAATGAGTCAGTGCTCAAATTCTGAAGGATAGAGCCTCGCGGCAGAACCTCTAATCTTCTTAAAGATTTCTTTCTCAGACTGTCATGGGATGCTGTCTGGACACACTCTGACTGATGTGCCCAACAGATCAGTTCTTGTGCCTTCCTTCAGCAAGAACAAATTAATTCTCTTGACTTTCAGCAGAGTGAATGGTGGCACTGAGCCCCTCTTAGGAGCTCTCAAACCCCTCATGGGTCTGGGCTCATTAGCCAGACCTGTAATTAGTGCTGTATTGCTGCTATTGATGCATTTGTTACACTATCACCTCAAAGGCTTCCGGTGTTTACTTGTCAGATAAATTTCCCAGTGTCCAATATACTGAATTCTTTGCTTGTTAGGAGTGTAGGGATGTGAGAAAGCGACTTCATTAGGCCAGGTCTGATTGCACAAAACTGCCAAAATAAAAACAAACTACTGTCAGGTTTGGTGGGCAACTGAATGGGAATCTGAGAGGGAATTCATTAAAAATCATGTCACATATGCCCAGTGTAGAGCCACAATTGGCAATTGGCTTTGCTGGAACTAAAAAGCTGAGTCCAAACTTTGCTGGAAAACTCCCTAAGGCCATTTCATTTACAAAAAGACCAAGCTTTTGAGAACATATAATTATCCTTCATCCCTACCATCTTATCCTGCATTAAATTTAATTGCTCACAAAACTTGGCAACATTCTCAAATCCATTTAAAGAAATTAAGTGGTTCTGTCATTTTTTAGTGCTCTTGATATGAAAGTGTTTCAATTTTCACTGTGTGACAAGAACCTCTGCCTCCTCCCCTTCCCCCAAAATATACATTCTTCCTGAGGGAACTGAGCTCAGAGGGAACAGATGGGCTAAAAATAGTTGATTTTGGCCAAGACTATCAAAAGTCATCAGTGATTTTCAGTGCCTCTATTTTTAGAGGCGAGTGCTGACCACTTACTGGAAGTCACATTCCTCCAAGGTTTCAGGGCTGGGCACCCCACATTTTTCTCTGTTATTTCCAAAGCAATAGGTCATGAACAACAGTCACTGGAGGGCTGTGGTGGGACCATCCACATCACCATGTTCAGTTATCCCAGCTCAGGAGAAGCTCCCAAATGTTGCTGTGCAGAGTTGACCCGCTGAGTCGCTGACCCACCAGTGCTGTTCCATTGTAAGAGCACCTGATGCCACTGGAATCTTCTCTCCACTCTTCAATGACAGTTGCTCATGATGTTAGAGGGTCAAACCTCACCTGGAAAAGAGACTCCCAAGATAAGAACCCAAGAGTTTTCCCGTGGTGTGTGCCATCCATGGCCAGCCTTTGTTGGTGGTACCTGTACCAGTTCATTAATGCTGTCTTATAATCTTACACAAAAACTGTTTTGATGTTTACCTGCCCAGTAAACATAAAGACTTGGGTTTTTTATGGGTCATGAAGAGGACAAGCAATTTAAATCTGTTTCAAAGATAAAAGATGAACGTTTGCTACTCCTTTCCATAAATGTGGCATGTCAGTGCAATTAGAGATGGGGTGGAAATTTTGAGTTCACTAAGTGAATATCTGTTAACGTTGGCTTTTTATCTACAGGCCTCTTTTCAACTGTGAAACGCTGTTAATCCATCATGAAGTCTTGTCATGTGCTTGGTAATTATATGTTTTGTTGTTCTTCAAACGAAAACAAATGAATTTGGGTTTTGGGACGGAAGGTGTGTAGGGGAAATTCCTGATGATCAAGTAAAAATATGCTGTTGGCACATGTGACAATTAAAAACCCTAAGTAGGTGTGTAAGAGCAGTATTTTCAAAGGTACTGAGCACCTACAGCTCCTGTTCTCTCCAGTGTTATGTACTGAACTCCACTGGACCCAGCACAGCACTACATTAAATAAATGTCTCATTTTATGTACAGTGTGAAAGAGAATTATCTGTGAAGCAAAGGTCAGTGAAGTCAGATTTTCTGCTGTGTTTATTGGCAATAAACATCTTGAGAGAGAATGTGAGCATCTCCAAACCCAGGGTTATAATGTTAATTTAGTCCCTTATCGCCTTATAAACGATCTGTATCCTGACACGGGAAGTGAGCTCCAGCCCCAGATGAATTACGAATGAGTGACTCCCTAACATAAATAAAAGCAAGAGGATGGGCTCTGTCGAGCAGTCTGAGCACAAGAGCTGGAAATAGGAGCCAGGGACTTATCTCAGCTTTGGAAAGTGAGCTGCTTTGGAGTCTGGTCCAAAGCTCGGTTAATTAAGTGGGAGTCATTCCAGCAGCATCAGAGACTTTATCACTCTTTATTAGGGCTACCATATGTCCACTTTTATTTCTTATGCTTGTCTTCTTTTTCTACCCCCGACTTCTTTTCTGCTGGGTTTTTGATAGGTGCAGCCCATACCCCTGTTTTCCCAAACCCTGAAGTGCACATGTGTGTGTGAGGGGGTGGATTTGGTTTGCCACAGTGGCAGATGCTGGATGTCAGTGGCTGCAATTGGCTGGTGGATGTGGGGAGGTGGCTGAGGCAGTGATGGTTCATGTCCAGTCTTTTCTGCTCCTCAGGTTGGGATGTAACACGTCCATTGCAGACCCCTGTGCAGTGAGAGATGTCCAGGCAAGCTTTAGGTGGCTTCACCCTGGTTCTGGATTCACCCCAGGTGGCTCAGAGCCACTTCTCTCACTCTCTGCCATCAGTTGTGTCCCTCCTCTCCGACACTTTAGGTCTGGGGCAAGACATCCTATGACTTCATCCCCCCTCATGGATTTCCAGTGTCGCGGTTGAAGCTGACCTCCAAATGCACACACGTCTGGAGCTGGGGCTATTCTTTCCTCTGACAAATTTTTCAGACCTCACACCTCTACAGCTAAACAAATGTAATCCAAGCATCAGATCATAAAATTTTGGAAAAAAATTATTTGAACTGCTGGCATGGCTTCTAGTGGTACACTGGGGGCAGCTCTCCTTTCACATGTCCCCAGAGGCAAGTAAAGCATTTCACTCCTGGTAACTGAGCTATAAATGTAGGTCTCAAGCAGTCCATGCTCCACATTACAATGTGAGAAACCTGAGGGCTTTTGCTTTTTGTACAGGAGATTATCAAAGCACCTTTAAAGGGAGCCAGATTTCCTGCCTCACCTTTCCTCTCCCATTGCTCCCACATCCACTCCTCAAGAAACTAAAAGGTGTCAAACTTTCTTCCACACGTATGAACGAGCCACACTGCCCGGGCAAGAGGGGAGGGAAGACTTTGGCCTCCTGAGGGCTCTTTGCTGGCAGCTCACAGTCGGGTAGAAACTCTCTGTCAACGTGGCTCTGCACTCCTGGTAGCAGCTGCAGTACCAGAGGGATGAGGACATGCTGATAACCACGGGCAGACAGGGCTGTTTCCCTAACCTGCTTATACTCCATCCCTCTCAAACCCAGCTTGCTGCAGCAAACAAGTCCCTTCATGTTTTAGGGGAAAGAATGTGATTTTGAAACTTTCCGCTCTACTTTTCCCTCTGGTTACCTCTGGTCCACCCTTGGACTTGAAAGAGTAAAAGCTGAAGGAAGTCAGGATAACACATATAGGGCTGTTCCTCACTCCTCACCCAGGTCTCCCAATTACCTGAATTGTTATTAATTAACTATGAGAAGCAGTTTATTAAATGCAAATTTTGGCTTGTCCTTGTAAATGACCTTGGGAGTTTCAGATGTGCCAGGACTGGTGGAGAGGGAGTGTTGGTGTCAGACCACCAGAGAAGCTGGTGCTGTGAATGTGGGTCACCAAAGGGTCATCAGGCCAACCCAGTGTCAGGGGTAACTGCAACACCAACAGTTACCTGTTGTGAAATGTGCAGGTGTCAACATTTGCTTTGTTTTTCAAAGGAGTGAAATTGAAAACTTCTGGCATTGTTTGGTTTGGTTTGTTTGTTTTTTGTTGTTTGGTTGGGTTTTTTTCCAGAAAAAATAAGGGAATTGTTTTATTCTGGATGAATGCCTGGGGCACCAGCTTACAGCATCCGTCTCTCACAGTGTAGAAACCAGTGATTTCTTTGCGCCCTCACTCATTGGGGAGGATACCAGGTGAAAGATTTTGCACCATTTCAAAAAAAGGATTTGAAAATAACTTTCCACAGTGCAGATGAGGAGCCTGGAGACCAGATACCCTCCTGGATGATCAGGGCAGGAGAAAGGGGTACACTCCTGCTCTACCTCCTTGCTCAGCAGTTTCACACCTTGTCTTGAGTTAAATTTAGCAAAACAAGTACATTTGCACAGGAAGCTGCAGTTCTAATTAGCTGCCATTTTCCAACAACACCAACCCCCAATTCACTGAAAACTTGCTGGTGGCTTGGATATAACTGCTGCTGGTTTGATGGTGCTCGTGACATAAGGCAGGATCAGACTAAGCAGTGGAAGGATAAATAATCAATTTTCATATGCTGGAGGAGCAAACCTGAAAGCTTTTGATGTGAAAAGGCACCTGAACAATTAGAGGCCGACACTCATAGCACTGGAAAATTCGACTCTGAGAGTGGGCACTGAGCTTGAAGGGGCAAAGAGAGGTCACAGGCATTTCTTCTTTGGGAAGACAGTGGCTGCACCTGCCAGCCAGCTCATCCTAAGAACCCTGCTGAGGCGGGAGGATGGAGCTCGAGGATGTGCCAGTTCTTTCCTGAGAGGTGGCTTTGTGCCCACTGCAATTATGGGAGGAGGAAAAGAGCAGTTTTGTGAATAAAGCTGGCAGCTGCCCAGCACAGCCCGGAGAAATAACCGTACCTTGGAGAACCCTTCCTGTTCTTTCTGGGCTGGGCCAAGCCCTTTAGAGGGGTTTAGCACTCGTGAAAGCATCTTCATTTCAAGATGCCTATTACTGATAAAACCTCTCCTGGTCCCTGTGCAGTCACCAGCCTGTGCTGGTGTGAAATGCCCACGATGCTGGTGTGGGAGGTTTGCCTGCTCTTGATGCTTCCTAATGTGTATGGAGTAAAGGTTGGTTTCAGCTCAGAGGCATTAGGTTTAAAAATACTTCTAGGATTTAACAGTAACCATTATAACTCTGGACAAGTTTATTATCCTATATGGTTGCTGAATAAGCTTAATTCTTGACCACAAAGGCTTCCTCTGGTACTAAATTCTGACTTTTAATCAGGTTTCACATGGGAAAAAGCCATCCTTGGATCAGTTTTTACCACACTGCCTTTTACTGTGGCTGAATGCATGATGACTTTGTTTCCCTGGTACGAGATATCGCTCATGGAGCTCCTCAGCTCTGTGGATCATGTTCGTTTAAAAGCTGTATCTCAGTCTTTACAATCCTTCCCAAACCATCCTTGGGATTACAAACAAAGCCCATACACTCTGAGCTCCTCTCCATCATGTATTTTAGCAAGTTATTCTGCAGAGTGATGAGGCCATTTCCCACATCCCACACATCCCCTGACACCAGGGAAGTGAAGGAAAACACTGCAAAGGAGAAATAATCCCCCACATGCTGAGGCTGGAGGGAGACAAAGAGCCCTGCAGTTATTATTGAGCACTGGCAGCCTCCTGGAAAGAGCAAAGTCTCCTGCAATGGATGTAGGAATAAATAAAATGTATGGACATTGACACCATGTGGTTCTTTAAAGTGGATCTTTGTACATATGGTGAGAAACTGTAGTATCAAAGTTTTACAAACAGAAAAAAACACAAATTTAGTCTTCTGTGGCATGAGTTTTGGCTCATATTGAGCAAAAGCCAATGTTCCTTTACTGATTGGTCCTGGTGGTTTTATCTATTGAAAACTAACAGGACAAAAGATTCAAGAAGAGCAGAGGAATCATCAAAAAGAGAAGATGAAATGAGAAGGAACAAGAAAGAATGCGGAAAGTTAGAGTTTGTTGGAAACAGAAGTTGCATAAAGGTTACAGCAGAACTGCAGACAATGAAATCTGAGTTCTTGCAAAGCCTTTTATGCAATTATGGCAGAAGGTCTAAAGTGCAGAAGAACATTATGTAAAGAAAATAAATAGTGTAGAGAAAAAACAAGGTGAATCCAGGTTAAGGAAGTGTAAATACCTTTCTGATATACACACACCCTCCATGCCCTTCATTCCTTCTGAAGAAAAGTATTATATTTTAAAATCAATAGATGTGTTTATCCAAGTCACTCCTAGCTCACTTCACAAGGAAGGCTTTGGAGTTTTTAATTTTTGGTTCCAGACAAAGCAGTTTTTCTGGATGCAATGCATTTTTCATATTAACACAACGAGATTGAAAGATTTCTTTTGGGGCTTCCCTTCCATGACCCCTTTGCTGTTCATGTGAGGAGGAAAAAAAAAGGCAGAAGGTGGTTCTTGCTGAGGCTGCAGCCCCTGAAATTCCCAGATGTGAGTGCAGAAAAGCATGAGGACTCCTTGGCCTGGCTAAATCCACCCTCACCCCTGTGATCTCACTGGGTCTGAAGGCACCTGCAAGAACACTGACCCTTGAAGCATCATCAGGGCCACATCCTGCAATCCCTGTTGCTTCCTGTTGAATTCCATCATCCCGAGCAGATGCTGCTCCTGCACAGGTACAACCATCCCTGCAGCATGTCTTTGTGACTTGTCTTTTTGCAACATTTTGGCATTATATATTTGCCAAAATGTATTTTCACACCATTTTCTTTGGCAAAAGCAGCAGCCCTGCCCGAGGGAAGCAGTGTACCCATCCCAAAGCCAGAGCAGCTCTTCCCTCACCCATCCCTTTGGGGAGTTTTACCCTGCATTAGGAGGAGATTACCTTTTGCCTTGCTCAAAACCACTTGGCTGAGCTGGTCCTCCTAAAAGCAGCACCTCTCCTGTCACAAGGCCATTTTTTCCTTTATAAATTTATAAAGCAAATTACATTATACTGATTGAAGAATTCCTGATGTGGCCAGATGAGGGGAGCAGTTATCTCCTTTGCTTTGTAACCCCAGCCCTCACCATCCCCAGCCCTGTCAGACTGCTCTGCAACTACTGCTGCCAGCAGCTCTGTTTCCTCTTTAGTTTCCTCATGAACATTTCCATCCAAAGTATATTTTGCATTTTTATTGGTCGTCCCCAGACGTGTGGCCTTTCATTCACTGACATTGGATCCATATGTCGATCTCAGCAGAGCGTGCAGACTGCAGCAACTTCCCATGCCCCACCTTCCACACATCGCTGGTGATTTTCCAGGTCACAGCCCATCACCATCCCATGTTTCATGAGCATCCTTTCCCCTGCTCCTGCACCAGGCTCTGTCCTGCACACCATGCAGCTGTCCCAGACCCTCCCTTCATTGCTCCTTTTGCCACAGCACCGCCACAAGTCTCTCTGTGCTTTCCTTTCAAAGAATATCTTTCATTTACATGGTGAATACCTACCTTCTGCCCCATAACCCAAAATATATGTGGCTTCACTGGGAATGGTGCACCTGGGGACCTTCAGTCCCTGGGATATGTCTCCAACCCCGAACAAAATCCATTTTGATTTTGTTAAACTGTGGGGTTGGTGCTCTCCATCAGCTTCTCTGCTCGGTATCTGTACAAGGAGCTTCCTCCTGCCCCCACTGTACTTCCCTTTTCTGGGAGGGGATCACAGAGGGCTAGAGGCAATGTCTAAGGGCCTCAAGTTTTTCCATAGTGTGAATGAATTCTCCCAGGCTTTTTTATTAGCCCTAAAACAGCCTGATGATCTGTTTTGGCCAGGCTTTTGGTTAAACAGTCAAAGGAAGTGAGGAGTACTGGAGGGATGGCAGAGGTGTGGGAACAGCTCAGCCTTGACGTGGTGCCTCGGATGTACCTGAAGCATGACAAGGTTTGGAAACACATGGGCCTGGGCCTCTGGTAACATCTGCTTCTGCTCTGCCCCTCCACACTGGCATGTGCAGCTCCAGCTGATGTTAACTGGAGTTGCATGTGTGTCTGGGCAAAAGAACCACAGAGTCTGAAGAAGGACCTCAGCTCTCACTGTTTCAAGCCCATTTCTTCCTCATGCACAACAAAGCAAAAAAAACCCTCCTTCTTGCTTTGGTTTGATACTTTTCACAGATCCTGACACAGCAGGCAGCCTCAGAGCTGCCCCCAGAATGGTTTCTGCTTGGTTTGGATCATGAACTAGTTGTCAGAGAAAATTATGCTGTAATCCTGGGAGATCCAATAAAGCTGTCCCGCAGGTTAGGGCCTTGCCAGTTGGAGGCAATTCTTAATGCAGATTTCACTCTGCGTGTGTCACATTTGCTAATTTTCCATGAATGATTCCTGATTTTCAATCGACCTTGTTCTTTAGACTCATAAAACTTTGTTCTGCATTGAAGTCTTTTGGCAATGTGGAGTTTTGCCCGAAATAAAGCAGGAAAGAAACATCCTGAATTATAAATTCAGTAGAGTTTTGCACAGGGAGCAGCATTACTGTCAAATGGTGCTGCTTCTACTGAATGAGGAGAAGTTCCTGTAGAGAAGGTGATGGGTTTTAAGAAATACCGATTCAGCTTGGATTTCTGAAAGGCTTTAGGCTGAGTTTGTAAATGCTTTGGGAGTCAACTTTTCCCCTGTAAATACAGACTTTATTTTTCCTGTTGTGTCTACTCAGCCTGTGATTTTCAAAGGGACCCACAGGAATTGCTGTATGAGTCCCATGGAACAATCTGTCTGTTCCAGTTTCATTAAATGCCTCACTGAAGCCCTTTCCTGGGAGAGTAGATCATTCACCCCCTTTTCCTGCACACCAGCCCAGCCCTATTTACACGAGCTGACAGACTACCTGATGGAGCCATTATTCTCTTCTCACACATAGTCTAAACTATTTCCTCTTGCTGGGCATAGAGCAGTTTTAAATCAAGATGTCTTAGTTCATGGAGGTTAGGAATAGTCTTATAAAATGCCTTATTTCTTCCTTGCTTCTATGTAAATCTATTTTATTGGACAATTGGAAAACATAACACTTGGTTTGTGTGGATAACCCCCATGTGCTTCCAAATACAATATACAGCTTTTTTTTTTCCCCCTAAATAAGCTTTTTGTGAAAGCCTGTTGTTCCCTGCCTCCAGGCTGAGCTTTTGGAGGGCAACCTGCCCTCCTGCCTGAAATCACACCCAAAAAACAACCCTTGGCTGGGAACTCTGCACAAAAAGACGTTTCAGGGCTGAAATTCAGGTCACACGGAGGTGGTTTTGTGTGATTTTAAGCCTGAGAACAGAGGTTGGAGCAGTGCTCTAAACCATGGAAAAACCTCCGAGGGGTTTTAATAATTCCCTATCACCTGCTCTGCCCTGTGAAGGAGGTGCCCGACCAGAGATTAACCCCTGAGCCCCCTTTGCCTGTTGCTCTGCCACGCAGCCTCTGGCTGCCCATCCCTGCCATCCCTCCCGAATGTGTTCTGGCACGCAGAGTTTGTTCTGGCCCGGGAATTGGGTTTCCAGAGATTAAAGAGACGCTGTGTGGTGGGCAGCGAGCCTCGGCAAGCCGGGAGATAAAGGCAGCATTGGAGGTGGAATGGGCACGGGGTGAATGGGGGCACTGGGGGAATGGGCCAGCTGGGGACACTGGGGGAGGGTTACACATCCAGGACACACAGGAATTAATGATAAATGCACCGATCCCCACACTCTGAGCGAGATGTGTTGCCCTGCTCGAAGCCCCCCGTCCCTTCTATCTCGATGTCTGGCTCTCCCTGGGCTCTGGGGTGATACAGTGCAACCCTTATGCTCTGCAGAACTCCCTGTCAGCTGCCCAGAGCTGTACAAACACAGCAGGAAAACACCGCTTGAATATTTAAAATCATCAACGGGCTCCTTTAAACCACTGGCTAAAGCCTCTGGTCGACATTTAGTGTTCTGCCTTGAGAAAGAAATAGTTAACTGAAACACCAACCTGTTTTTACAGTCAGGCAATATCTTGCACTTATTGTCACCGTCAAAAAATAGTTTCACTTAAACTTTGCTGCTGCTGCAGCACAGGGGACAAAAAAAAGGAAAGGATTTACTGCTGAATGCTAAGTCATACTTCATTTTGCTATTTAAGGAGCTAATACAGTAATGGAATAGAGCACAGACCCAAATAAAAGTTCATATGTTACTGCCAACTCCAAGCAATTTAATTTTGTGACTCAGGCAGCATAATTGTGAAATTGGCTTAGAAGTCATCATGTTGTTTTATTTTTATCTGTTTGTAGGTTTAAATGCATGCTTGAGGTTCATTACATTTGCCTTAAGACCCAAAGGTTCATCTCAGATACAGACTGAAGATTTTCAGTGTAATTGTATGGGCTACAAGGCTGTTTTTATGGCTGAGAGGAGAGATCCTCTCACGATTGTCTGCAAGAACTTGGACTGTAAGTAAAATGCTAAATGCACCAAAACACAATAAAACAAAGAGGACATGGGAAGCCTTAGCAAAAACATGCTGTGGCTCTACCCCATCTGGCCACCCACCTACTCTGCTCACCCATAGTGTGCAGGGATACAGGGAGAAAGGGATGTGCAGAATATCTTAAATGCATTTCCTGAAAGGACACCGAGCGTGGAATTAACTCGGTTTGTCTCCAAACCCAGAGGAAAAATGCGAAATTCTAAAGCCTTAATTACAGGGAGGAGGGTGGCAGCTTTGTTTCATGTTGGGGTGCTTTTCATAAGGCAGTCTGAGGCTGTGTGCGGGTGCTGAGTGTTTTCAAATGTAAATCTGATCGCAGGCTGCAGCCCGTGGGGTAGATAAACAAGCCGTATTTTTAAACGCAGTGTGAAATGTGGGGGCTGACGTGACCATTATCAGAGCCTCACACATGAGTTATGAGACATCATAAAATACTTTCATATTGCAACAATGAAAGCTGGAGCTGCTCTGTGGTAGGCTTGTTTGATCTGATAGCTCACCCCACTCCCCTCACTGGGGTCTAGAAGGAGGGGGAAATGTTTCCCAAGAGCTGCACTTCTGAATGCCAAGCTGTTTTCTCATAAATTTTTAAAAAGAAAATAAAAATTCTTATCAAATGACTGATGAGGAACTGAGTATAAAGACAATGCAGGTGACATTTGCTGGGATTTAGGGACACTCCAACCTGCTGATGAATCTGATGAACTAGTCACCTGAATCAGGCTGAAACAGAGTTGTGATATGAGCATAAAAATTAGATCACCTCTTTTTATTAAATAGTTAATTAATATATTGTATTCTGAAAATGACCATTCCTAATGGTTCTCCAGACTAGTGGTACATAGCTGGATGGATACAAAAAATGCAGTTACTTCACCTCCTTCAAATAACCAGACGACTTTGAGACTGATCTTGTAAAGTCTTAATGCCAAAAGTTTCCTTTTCATTTGATAGCCTTTTTCATCTTAATTTATTCTATTGAATTAAATATAGAGGTGATTATTCTTAGTCTTATTTGCATACCCAGATGACATTTTACAGAATACCTGCCAGCTGAGTTTCTGTATGTCAGTGCTGGAGTCTGGGTGTATCAAGTGCCAGGTTTCATTCCTCCCAGGGATACTGATTTCCTGAGCGATCTTGAAGGAATCACCTGATTTCGCTGTGTTTCACTGCTGCTGCAGGTACCCTGCAAATACAGGACATGCAGACATCTCTGAATTTTGTGAAAATCCTCCTGTGGAAATGCTAGGCTGGGTCAATTCTCCTAGCAGATGCTTCTTGTCATGAAGTGGCAAGTGGGGCAAGTGGGGAAGGAAAGCCCAGCGGTGCCACTGACGGGGCTGGAATGCCCTGACGGACACGGGAGAAGCTGGATCATGTCTGTGCAAGTGTCCCAGGGGCACTTCAGATTCCAGCCAGCGCAGACCAGGCTTTGGCTTGTGGATTTGGCTTGGATCTGACCCGCCTGGAGCTGTAGCAGCGTGTGGCCAGTGGGGCAGCCAGACCCTCCCAAACTGCAAGTCCAGCTCTGCGGTTTCTGGCACGGCAGGAACAACTTCAATGGCACAAACCCACGGGAAGAGCTGGACCTTGGAGAGTATTGCCAAGAGTCTAATTTGTCTTCCTGTCATGGGCATGACGTTCAATTACCTTTTCCCCGCTCCTATTTCTTGAAGAATATGATGAAAATGTGTGTAAGCAGTTAAATATTCAGAACTGCTTCAGCTTGGCAGAATCCCCTTCTCTTCTTGTCTTCACACCATTTTACTTTGGGGACATGCAGGCACACTGAATCCATGTCTGTGGTGCCTTTGCATCGAGCTGATTCCAGTCAGCCTAATCACAAAGCTGGGCAAAGGAAAAACTGAATTTTCAAACTGATGACACATTTATACCAGAATTGTAACTTTATAATATTAATGTATCGTTTAACTTACATGTATACTTTGGAATGTTTATAACTACTGTAAATCATAGGCGAGAGCAGCCAAGAGAGTGCCACACAGCATTCCTAGTGCAACTCATAAAATAAATACAACAATCACAGGAGAACAACATTCCCTGTTTCAGAAGGGGAAATGTAGCAGATGGGAAACATGCTTGGTTAGATCTTCATAGAGCCCAGGAACATGCAGAGGCAGTACCATGGCCTTTTCTCTTTTTCCACCACTTTTTGTGGTGGTATTTGGCGGGGATTTCAAAAGGATAAAATGCCACCAAGTGTTGTGTCTCTGGGAAAGGACACCAGGCATTTTCTGCTGGTGTCATTGTTCTCTTCAGTATGACAGCCCAGATTCTGTGACGTGTTCTTCCCCCCTCCCTGTACGGGGACTACCAAGAGCCATCCCCACCCAAGGTGCAACTCTCTGACCCCCATCCACCTTGTCTTGCAGGGCACCTTGAAAAGAATAAAACCTGCTGTTCCCTGACCCGTAAAATTCAGTGGCTGATTTCTGACCTATTAAACTGCAGCTTTTCTTTTAAGTTTTAACAGTACTTTTATAACTTAACCGGCAGACTGTAAAATACACATTTAAATGCATTCAACTCAGATAAGAATCTCATCATTAAAACAGCCTGACATCTTTGTTTGAAGGTAATCACTCTCAAATTCTTCTGGATTCATCAGCACACTTACCAATACCTGTTTTTTCTCCCTGAATTTTGCAACGCAACATGACATAAAGGTCTTCAGTTCTTAAAAGACACGACAAATCTTACTGAAAATTCCCCTCACCTTTAGAGGCAAATCTACAGGAAACTCAATTCTCAGTTTAAAATCAGGACATCTCCAAATGTTAAAAATGAATCAGTTTCTGCAATTCAGGTGAAAGGATGACTGTTTTTCTAGCTTTGTTATGCTAAGAGCACAGTTGAGCAGCAAGCACAATGTGGTAACATTGCACAGGCAGCAAAATACCAAAATAACACCAAGGACAGGAGACTGTTTTAATGTACTTTCTGGTAAGTTATTTAACATGCTTTTGTTGGCAGGGTAGATGGTTTGGGGCTTTGGATCAGGCCTGGATTGCTTAGAGCAGGCAGTAGGCAGTGCCTCTCACGTAATGGTTGTTCCCAAATACAGCTGAAAGCCAGTGTAATGGGACACTCAGTTCTGTTTCTCTTCTCTAACACTGACACCACGAGTATCCCGGCATGTCCTTAAGTTTGGAAGGAAAAACCCTCAACGTTTCATTGTGTCTGCAGATACTGAACTGGGGTCCTCATCTTACCAAGAGGTCCCGACTGCCCCTTCCCGGCAGGAAGGACGGGACCCAGGGCTCCCTCCTGGGCTGCAGAAGCCAAGTGAATTATGTGGAAAGCAGAGCTGCTGTCAGGAACAGGTTGGCAGAGCCCAGGGCAGGCAGGGTTTTGGCACTGCTGTCTGCCAAGGGCAGGTGGAGAAGAAGAGCCCTGTACAGCAGAACCAGCCCCTCCGTCTGTTTGATGTTGCTGCTCAGCATCTTCACCCTGGAAACCTTCCGACAGGTTAACGACCCAAAAAATGCGTTTCCTTTTCTCCCCAGTTGGATCATTTCTTGGTAGGGTCAACAATTAAAAGTTTTATTTTAACATATTACCTAATTCATAATGGGTTCTGTCCATCACACAGAGAAATGCCCAGGTTTTGAGTCAAATATAACCGTGCCTGTGCTCATACACTTTCTCCGTGCAATCCTTGGCCTGAGTATTTAAGAAACGTGACCCTGGGAGGTGTTTATAGAAGGCTAAATATAGGTTTATCTGTTCTAGTCTTTCCATGAAAGATCTTTTTCCTTCAACACATGGAGATTAAATACATGGAGCAATATTAGTTAACACTTAAGTTATGGCATGCTGCGAAAAACGCCAGGAAATTCCGTTTTGAAGTTGACGTTCCAGCCCAAACTTCTGTTGACTTTATATTTCTTTTCTCCCAGAGGCATGAACTGAGGATAGGGTGTTGCTTGAAGCTGAGTGACTCTGCTGCAGACAGGGGTTTGGAGAGACACCTCGCATTAATCTCTTTAGGAGCACTCTGAGGGTCCGTTAGGTGGGAAGCAAGAGCAAAAATCTCACTGTTCTCAGCAGCCCAGAACCCATTGAAAGGAATATCTGGAAGTCCAGTGTATTAACTCTGAGTTAAATAAAAGAAAATGAACCAAACTTGAGGGAATTTGTGTCAGAGCAGCTGTTTGCATGCATCTTCTGCTGGTCTTAACTCTCACACGTTGGGCTTTCCTGTTAGCGTTTACAATAACACCATTGCATCACGGGCCTAGTGTTTAATATTCCCTCTTTCAAAATATGAAGTTGCAGCTGACTCCCTGTATCCTTCTGGGATAAATGCAGAAAAAGCTTTCCTTAACAGCTGCTATATATTATTATTATTACCTATTACATCATATCTTATTGCAGCTCTATTACAAGTTTCCCCTAAAATCTAATCACATTCTGAAATTGTTTACAGCGAAACTGGAAATGGGCTCGAGACAGAAAGTTCACATCCCAGCATGGGCCTGAACTTTCTTGCAGTTCAGATTTATTCAGACATAGCATTTAACTCTCTCACTCCTGAAAGATGGGAGCAACTGCAGAGTTTGGATGAGCATCGTGGAAGCACAGCTGTGGATGTACATGGAGGCACCTGAGACGTGCCTGGAGTGGTGGCAGCAAGGACAGGGTTTACATTCTGTGGTGTCCTTGCTCTGAGACTGAGCAGAGAGACAAGGAGTGAAATTGTGGTCCCACACAGCAAAATTTCCATTGGTTTCAGCAGAGCCAGAATTTCACTCAAGCTGAAGAGACAGATAACAGAAAGACAGATACTAATTAATTAACTCATTTGAGCTAAGCTGGGCTTATTTCTCTGCCAGTGAACACTGACAGAAGTGTGTCATCATACCCATCCTGAGCTGCTTATGGCACGTGTCTGGGAGCCCAAGATAGGGAAGGACAGAGGATTTGTAGTGGTATGAGGCTCCTAGGATATAGAGAAAAGCTGTTCTGTGCTCAGGTCTCCCTTATGAAAAGGGTCCAGAGCCTGACTGAACTTCCAGGAACCTGGTCCAGGACCTCAGGAGCTTCACCATGACACCCAAACCTCTCCTGCCTTCCCCTCCCACCCTCCAGCCTCACACAGAGCATGAAAGAGCCGCTTGGTGAGACAGCAATGGTGCTGCTGCAGGGAAGCACCCAGATGGCTTCTCTTACAGCAGCAACTGCTGCTACTGTGGGCAAATCTTCACAGGATGGTCCCTCGGCAGAAGTGTGTGCTCATAACAGTGGAATAAAACCAATCCAGGTCACCAGTCTCATCCACACTGACACTTCTATAGGTCTTTGCTTTACAGCAGTGATATTAAGTGGTTTGGCCAACTTTGTAGAAATGTTACTATTTTCTCGACAAAATGTCAAGTAAGTTTTCAGGGGGGAATACTTCATAACTGAAGTATGTTTTCCTAAGGGCAATAAACCACTAAGAAATGTACTTTTTTCCCACCCAGCCTTTGAGCCAAAAGTTTCACATGTTTTTCAAAGAAATAAAATTATAGGTGTTTTTCTGTAGTAAGGTGAAGTACCACCTGGGTGGCAGTGGTAGAAAGCTGGGCAAACTTTATAAATCTAGAAGGGGGAGATTGTTTTGGCATGACTTAGGGTTACAGCCTGGGTTTCCTATGCATAATTTTAAAAGGAATTGCTCAAAGCATCAGGAAACTCTTGCCAGTACACTGTGCCCAGTGCACAACTCTTACCTATTCAGACTCGTGGAATATTGCCACGGCTGGAGACCTCTCTCCACTCTTTCAGTGGAATGAGCAGTGGAGTCAAGAGGCAGATGTTTAATTCTTTCTTTATCTGACAAGCCCACACCCCTACACGTGCTGGTTTAAGAGACCAGCAGAATGTGGAGTCAGTTGAAAATATTGAGTTGGTCAATTGGGTTTAATTTGGCTCCTGTTCTGGGGTCACGGTGGGTTCCCATTGTCTGCTGGCCATGAGGAGGGCAGCAATGAACTGGTGCCTGGGACACCTCCAGTCTGATCTCAGCTCCACAAAACCAGTGGGAGAGTGTGGGGGATTTTATAGTTTTATAGGGGATATAGTATATAGGAGATTTATAGCTTGTAGGTAAATGGCTGAGGGGCTGGAAATGCACTTTGGTTTTGGTCATTTTAATCTCTGGCATCACAGTGAATGCAGTGAATGTTCTGAGAATGCACTTTTTCTGGTTTAAATAATAGAGAAAGTGAACATCAGTTCATCCATGATCACTTTGCATAGGATAAGGAAGGTGAGGAAAGGTGAAGGATGAAGAAACTTTTGCTAAACTCTCTGATAGTGGTGCAAGAGCACTAAGGGTTAAGAAGAGCCTTGCAGGGCTGCCGGGCACCCCGAGCCAGCCAGGCCCTGAGTAATTTTTTTAAATATTAAAAAACAGGCAACATATAATCCCTCTCCTGGAAATCAAACAGAAGGAAAACTAAAGTAAAGCTACAAAGGAACTCTAATTCTCTGGCCTGCTCTGCCTGCTGGCTTCCTACGTGCCGAGCGGAGGAAACTCTGAATCCTGTGGAAGAAATCCATGGAGAGGAAGCAACAGCCACCACACAGTATAAAAGATGGGGCTGGTTTTAATCAGGGCCGAGTCTTCACAAATAACAAATGGGAAGGGGAGATTAAAGTGGGGCATGAGGCTAAGCCAATAAAGCCTTTTCTGAGACAAAATAAGACGGGTGTATTTCAAATATGCCACCCCAGAGAGAGCTGAACGAACTGGCGTGTCCAGGACGTACAAACACTGTCTGACTCCAGGCTCATGGTGCTGCCCAGCTCGTGGCCAGCAGCAGGATCCTGATTTAGGAGCTCTGAGTAACCCCCATTGGAAGGCAAGTCTCTTTGACTATGTAACCGGGCCAGACCTTAATTGAATTAGACATCTAAAATTAGACAGTGTGAACATCCACACTACCCCGTCCCCTCCCCAGCCCCTCAACATCCACATGACTCATTTGCCTGGGAGCCTCCTGGCATTTTTCAAACTTTATTGCAGGAAAAATACCATTTTTGGAATGTCAAATTAGTGAGAAATGTGTGAACAAGAGCAGCGTTTGGCTCTGCCTCCATCCGGGATGCAGAGAGCTTTCCTGCTGGGGTGAAAGACAGGATCTCCTACTGGGGGGGAGTGGGTGAAGGGGGTTACTGCTGCTGCTGGTGAGAGCAGTTTCCAGTGGATTTAGGTGTGATATGAACCCATTGCACAGTTTTGAACAGTTCTCCTGCAACCAGTATCTAACACCAGCCCTTAAATTGTCGTGCTCTTTTTCCTGAAATTCTGGTGTGTTCAGAGACTGGATAACTCAGCTGGAATCGAGGGAGTGCTGGCGGCAGAAAGCAACATCTCAGAAGGAGATCTCAATCTGGTGGCCACACAGAAGGTTGGCACTAAATCATTTAGTGCTGCAGCACCAAGGCTAAATAAGAATTCCAGCCTTGGGTACCAGCTGATGTGAGGGCCAAGGGAAAAAACAGCTTTCTGGATTTCTGTAACAGATATTGGCAACACCTGGAGCAGAATCTTCCAAGACCACAACAAAAATTTCAGCGCTTGCTGGATTTTTTTCACCACAAAGCTGTGGTTTGTGTGGGTTGCTCCTTAGTGTCTTTCAAGTAACGAGCCTGCTGCTATGCAAACATTTGGGGTATGCAGTGGCCTGTGTGGATGCTGCCTTGATTTATAGTAAACCCTGGTAAGAGCTCCTATAGCACCTGAAAGCAATCTTTCAGCAGTTCAAGGAAGCAGAGTTGGCTTTTAATTCCCCAGTGTTCAGTAAGAAAGCAGGAAACTGTTTTTTTTAATATATATATATATATATATATACACCCTATCTCATATATATATATATATGAGATATAGTAGGACAGGGGAATTACAAAACCAGAGATATGTAAAATGCAAGCTATTAAAATGCACCTATTACTGACTACTAAATGGCAGGTGAGATCTTTTCTGGGTATTGCAGTATAGTATTGGAAATTTATTCCACATTTTGCAACACTGGCTGCTCCATTAACTGATCTCACTAGGAAAAAATCATCTCATAAAATAAATATGACCCCATGGCGTGTGCTAGCCTTTCAAGGACTGAAATCAGTTCCTAGAGATCAAATAGTTTTCATGAGCCTGGAATTTTAAGGTCCACAGAGGGCGAATCTCAATGTTAATGATCTTAAATCAGGGTCAAAATTAGCACAAAATTTAACGGGAGGAATAAAAAAAAAAAAAATCCACATTTGCTTGATAAATTATCTGAAAGAAGTTGAATTCCCTAGGCACGCAGAAATTTTAATAACGCGGATCACAGCATTTCCCTGGAAGGAATTACATGCCACACTAAGGCATAGATGGTTAAACAACAGGAAATTCATAAAGCCAAACAGAACTTAGTGATCACAAAAGTTTACGTGACCAGGTTAGGAACTTACATTTTTGTTGGACCAAATATACCAAAGAACGTCTTTTTCCCAGAGTGACTGTGAATGGAGGGATCAGTTTCTCATAATGCAATTGCTCTTTGCTGAAGTGATTTGGAACAGATCTTCCCAAGAATAAATCTTTTATTAAAAAAAGAAATCATTAAAAAGTGATCAAATGCAAACTATGCAGTGAGGTGGCATTGCCTGTGATTTCCAGAGAATCAGAGATCACACTGGTCTCCTTCTCTCCAGTTTGCCAGAGCCCAAAGACTTGACTCAGAGAGCAACAAATGTGGGGTGCAAATAATTATTCATGCAGAAAAGTCACTGGTCTAAGACTGTTTCCTTCAAAGAAAATAACTTTTCCAAGTCTGGGTTTCATGATCCTTCACTCCTGGAGCAAACAATTTTCATCAATAAGGGAAGGGAAAACCAAGCTGGTCTGGAATATAATTTTCATTCCTAGGAGTGAAAGCCAGAAGAAAAAAGACTAAATCTGTCCTGAAGGTGGGAGGGAAGTGTGCAAGTGACACAATCCAGTGCCTCACCTGCTCTCTGGCAGTGCTGTGCACGTGCTGTGGAGGGAGAAATTGCAGACACACTGTGAGCCCACCCTGCACATGGTGGGTTCCCAGAGCCCTGGAGGACACATCTGAGCCTGTGCTTCAGTGCAGCTGAACCAAGCCATGTCCTCAGTCTGACAAACTGCACTGTATACATTCCTCTCATTAATCTTTCTCTACATCTCATGTCTTAAGTGGTTTCTGAGGAGGTTTGAGTTGTTTTTTTTTATCCCAAAGAATACAACTTTCCACAGTACGAAGGAAAACATCCATCCAGCAACACCAGTAATTGCAACAGTGACTCCTACAACTCCAGTCCTTCCAGCCTCAACATGCTGCTGCACAAAGGGAAGTGATACTTCCTTGGAGGCAGTGGCTCTCCACAAAGTTACAGGTACTCCTCTTCACCTGGCTGAGAAATCTGCAGCACAGTCGCTGAGACAGGAGTATTAAATTAAATCTTTGGTTTTCTGTGAGCTCAGGTGTCCAGCTCACATCTGCACCCAGGTTCTCTCTGTGGAGAGCTGACTGGGCTCTGCAAGAGGGAGGGCAAGGAAATGGACTTGCAGGGGAGTGACTCCATGGTTTGCATTTGCTCACCCAGGACCAAGCCATGATCCCCACAGCTCTGTTGCCTCCCTGCAGGACAGCAGTGGTTCAGTTAAGGTGCTGTGGAAGAGGGAATGCTATTTGTTTTCATTCATTGGGTATTTATTCAAAACAACACAGAAATCAGCTGATCTCTACACCCTGCATCTGCCCTCTCTGAAACACGACCTGTGACCCAGTCATTTGGTTTGCCATCCAAGAACTGTGACCTCAGGTTCTATTTTCTTAGGCAGGCTTACACTTAATTAAAAGGAAACTATCAGGTGTTAAAGTCCCTCTTAGATATGCTACATCCAGTCCTGGCTTAGGCCTCCTCATGGCTTCTCCATGTACAATTTCCTCCAGGTTTCCAACCTATCCCAAGACCCAGTGTGATGCAACAGCACTTTCAGCAGCAGATAGGGTAATGCTGGCCTGACAAGTGAAATTAATTATTGCATTCCATTAATTTTGAGTCATGGGCCCAGCCCATGGAAGCTGGGAGAACCTTGTGAAAAACAAACTCACTACATTGTGCTCTGATGTTATTCTTGGCTGGGGTTTGAGGAGCCTGCTGGGGTCCTCCGGAGTGGCCGAGCTCTGCCACGGCTCCTCCACTCGCATCCGCAGAGCAGCTGCTCTCTTCTGAGAGGGAAATAGAGGCTCATTCTTCATCCAGGACCACAACAGGGACAGCAAGGGCCTCCCTGGGATCTTTAAATGCAGGCATGACTTGGGAGGGTGGTGATATTGGCTCCTGACACTTTGGAGAGTTGAGCTCCAATTACATATTTACTTGCGATTGCTAAGTGACTGCTTTGAGTGTTTCCTGTGCAAAAGAGAACCCCTGGAGCATGCTGTAGGAGTGGCTGTGGTAGGGAAGGGACTTGGATCCTCCTGAGAACAATGTGACCTCCAAAAAGGCCCCGTGACAACTGCATGAAATCCTCTGCACCGCAGCGCTCAGCTGGGACCCCGCGGTAGCATCTTTCCAGTCGTAAAGAGGAATGGCTTAGTGTGACTCAGAGCAGAAACACTGCCCATCCCAAATGCAGGATTAAAATTGTGGGTGTGAATCAGCCCAGTTCCCTCTGGGGAATACAACTGCTGTCAGCAAATGTCTGCTAAGCAAGGCCCTGCTCAGGGCTCACATCCATGGGTTTCTCACATGGGAACCTGTGCTGCAGACACCCGGGTACAGTGCTGGCCTGACACGGTGTCAGGGAGTCGATGACTCATGGCAGTGGCTCTCTTGCAATACTGACTTAGCAAACCATGAGGTGCTGATGTGGATCTACCAGACTTCAGGAGAATGGGATCAAGCAGCTCTTCCCAGGCTAGTCCATAGCCTGACCTCATGTTATGATGAAAAGGTTGTTTGACCCCTTCTCCTTCAGTAAAGGATAGTGGCTAAGCCCTGAGGAGACAAAACTGATGGATAAGCCTTCTGCACCATCACAGCAAAGAGAAGACACCATGTCCACATCCTGCAGCCCAGAGCAACAGTCCCTGTCCCAATCCCTGCTCTTTTCTCCTTGGTCTTTTTTCCTGGCAGACTGAACTGGGCTGGGTCTCTATTAAATGACTTCACTCACTTTGGTAAACAAAGTAAACCTTTTGCCCTGGCTGTATAATGGCTTGCGCTTATCAGTCCTCTGGGTCCCTTTCATATGTGCTGCTGAGTTGAGGAGGCACAAGCCTTGCCCTCCTCAGAGAGCCTGGACCTGCAACCCTGACTGCCCAAGGCCACCCAGGAGCTTCCGCACTCACCTCGTCACTACCAGTGTCAACAGAGTGCTTCCCACCCCACCTCTTTTCCTTATCACCCACTTTCCATCTCTGTCTGACAGATAATGAAGCATATAAGTGCTGTCTTGTCTCAGGTATCTGTCTAGGGCATCAAAAGATCTGCCCCGCAGTGAGCAGAGGTGTTCTGACCCAGTTCAGTTTGCACGCCACGGCCTCTGGCACAGACCACTGCTGGCTCTGCTCCTGATGGGCTGCTGCTGTCAGGCTGCTCCTTTCGTGTGGGAAGAGAAACGAGGAGACTGGAGACAGAGGCAAAATTAACTGTGCAGTCAATCTGAAAAGCCTTTTGCTGAGCACAAGGACAAAGAGAGGGTTTATCAGGTGGAAGGCAGCAAGTCATGAGAGACAGTGGAGTGACAGAGCAGCTCCGTGTGCCCCAGGCTGTCTCCTCACACATGCCCCCACTCTGACCTTTTGGGATGTGCAGAGGGACAAGGAGGAGCTCCATCTCCCCAGCACAGCCTGACCTTGCCATCACTGTACCTTTGCTCCACGAGTTCCTCAAGCCACGAAAAAGGAGGCATTGACCCAGGGATGTGGGAGGCTTGGAAGGGATTCTGTTGGCATTAGTCTTCAGTGGACAAATTTTCAGTTAGAATTATTTTAAGGTGAAAAGTTCTCTTCTCAACAGAGTCCCACCTTTTTGAGGGCTGAAAAATCTTGAGAAGCATTTCTTCATTTTTTATGAAAATTCCCTGCAAGAATCTTGCATGGAAATCACTGGTGTTTATGTGACTTTGGCTGCTTTTATCTACTTGTCCTTGAAGGAAGAAGAAACAGAAGGACAACTTCAAGAAAGACAGCTTCCCTTCAGGAAAGAACAGGAGGTGCTCTTTGCTTTCGGTGTCCCAAAGCAGGCTCTGCATTTCTGACTGTAGAAGATGCTGTGTTTGCCTGCTGGCTCTGATCCTGCTGCTCAGCTGAAGAACCACGGGAAAGGCAATTCAGTGCACCCAGGTGGCAATCACACACCAGCAGGATGCACAGCCAAATGGACTCTTTATCTTTTGCAGACAAACCTCTCATTGCACCGGGGCAAATCATACCAAAGTCATCCTGATTTCTTGATTTTTCATCTGAGCATCTCAAAGAAAATTTCACTTGTGGATGAGTAAAACGGCACACACTGGCTCCCACTTGGCAGCCAAGAATCTGAAGATGACAAACCCAAACCACACAGAAGACTAAATCCTGGCTCTTCCCATCGCTGTGCTAACCATGGAGCTGGCAACAACCTGACAGCTCAGCCCTGATAGGAAATTCAAAGTTATAGTAGCTCACTAACAGTAGGGAGCAACTTAGCCTTCCAGGTGTGAAAATATGGGTAATAAATATTAATAGAGTAAGGCTCTGAGAATAGCCAGGGAAAACAAGTCAGAAACACTTTGCAGAATCTCACTGATTAAAGAGAAATCTCATTTAAAATAGTCAATAGGAGTAGTTCTGCCTTTAGCATTTCATTTTTGTCACATCAAAATGTTTCAGTTCGGTAAGAAAAAGCAGCCTTGTTTAAACAGTCTCAGTTGGATTAGTTCTGATTTATGTTACACATCAATCTTAGAATAGGTGGTTTGTTGTTTTTTTAGGAAGAACTGCAGTTTTCAATATGCTGAGAGAAACGTCACTTTTTGACACGGGACTTTGCAAGCTTCTGCTTTGTCCAGGGAGGAGCCAGGACCACATTTACAGTGGTAATTATAGCCCCACGACCCGGGGCTGGAGTGGGGTTTTGCAGAATGTGCTGATGGATTTGGTAGACATTTCCCCACATGCTGTGCAAACCACTGTGGAGAACAAATCCAGGGAACAACTGTGATGGAGTGACTGCCTGTTCTCTGAGGACTCCACATAAATCTCTGCAGCCCCTGTAACCACTGACCCAGACAGTGCCCAGCTCTAATTAAGGCCTTGAAAGACTTTTTGGGGTGTACAGTGGGATGTCCCTTCATGGTTCCTGCAGCAAAACCCCACCTCTGTTTTGCCAATCTCCCACACCCAAGTGACCACTAAAGTCAGTAGGAATTCAGCATCCAGAGGTCTTTTAAGGTCAAGCCTTGTATTTTGATCCATCCTGGTCCCTGTTTTCGGGATGGAGGAGTCCAGCATCCATGTGAAGTCACTAGTTCACTGTCTGGACTGTTGAACACATGGGTCTGAGGCACCACTTTACCTCAAAAGGTTCATAGAGGTGCCCACAGTGATTTGTTGCTGACTCTCTTATGGAATATAATCATATTACACTGTTGTTGTGCAGCTGTAACTGATGGCAATAAAACTTGATGTATTGGGAGGGCAAACAATTTTGCAACAACCTGTGAGAAAGCAATTTTTACCAGAAGACTTGTTCTTGCTAAGTCTTGCAGAGCTGCATGAATGGTTATAAAGGCTTGAAATGGAGGTACATCCTGTTTAATTTTAGAAAAGGAGATTATAAGATGCTACATTTTAAAACTTATCAGTTCAACATCATCCTTGGTGCAAAATGCCATGTTCTACTCATTAGCAGGGAGTTTCTGGGGATCACTCATCCAGGGACTGGGCATTTGATGCAATTCTTTGACTCTAACAGATGTCTCTCTTAGACTTCTTCCTCATGTATATCAACCTTGAAAACACAGCTAATGAAGGCCAGATGGCTGCAGGCTCCTTCTCACACCCATAATATTGATGGGAACATTCTGGAGGGAGTGGATTCTACCTGGGTCTGCCTGTGCCTGACATGATGATAACCATATTTCAGCCTCTGCGCTGCTTGGTCTTGACTCGATTCAAATGTTTCCTGCATTTCTAGCAAATGAATGAAGTGCAGCTCAAAATGAAATATGTGCAGCCCTTATTAGAAAAGGTTGTACTCATCACGAATCATCTAAATACCTCATTTCTGACAGTGGGGAAATCCTTTTATTACTGAGTTTGTTTGGAAAGATTTTAAACAGTTCATTATAAAATTGCATTCATCTCTGCCAGGGTATATAGAAAGAACCAGAGTACAAAGTCTGACCCCACTCAAGTCCATGAGATTTGGCATTAAATGGCAGAACTACTGGGCAGAATACCTTGTTCTGGATTAAAGTAGCACATCTTATCTGCTGATGTTACCCACTGAAGTGTGGTCTCCAACACTGCAAAGACCTTGCAATTAGGTTCTGTCTGACTACACTAATTAAGAGGAATAATTAATGCTGGAATATAATCCTCTGGAATGCTGCAGATATCACAGATATTTCACGATTGCACAGGATATTGCACAGGATTAGATACTGTCTCTGTTGGTAAATTCCTCGTGGTTAGTAATCTCGTCTTTTATATTTAGTTTTTAATAAGGAGCTGCCTTCATTCTGAAGCCAGCTCTGTTTGAAGCTGCAAGAAAAAAGTAATTAAATCTGACAGGACTTGCTTTCATGACATATATTGCAGGCTATCTCATGACACGCAGACCTGGTCATATTTTTGTTATAAGGAGCTGATTTATTTTCACCAAGTATCTCTCCTAGAATCAGAGTTTTCCCAAATTCTGTATTTCTTTGGCTAAACAAGCCCCACTGCCTGTCTCTGGCTCCGTGCTCTGCAGCAGTGCTGGCTGCACACCCTGGGTATGTTGACATGTAATGGTTTGAACATTTGACATTTATATGTAGCTGGCATTCGTTTTGTTGCCTTGCAACCATCTGGTTCCAGAAGAAGTTCATAAACTGATCCTGAATCATGCAACCACCAGACAACAGACAGATAGAGCTGTAGGACTCTGACAGCACATTTATCACCCTCCTGTGATAGCTGACACAAACCCTGCACTGCACTGTCTCCTCTGGTCTCAGTCACACAGAATGGCCAGGACTGCATTTTAAAAAGAGGATTTGATTCTCCACAGCAGTGGGAGTTTTTGTTTTGCCCTGACTGTGGCCCATCCCGTGTGCAGGCTCTCTGTTAGCCCCCAAAAGCTCTGCATGTGCAGCTGGATCCCTGCATCCAGCATATGGGAACAAATCACCCCGAGCTAAAGGGGACTGCAAAGCCCAGATTTTGAGGTGAATTTTTCCAAACTGTGGAAATACCAGGGGGCAGATTTCAAGTCAGAGCTTTTCATGCTTGTGCATGAAAAGAAAAGGACAAATTTATAGCCCATGCTGATCCTGGTGGTGTTGGCACAGCTCAGGAAAAGGGACTGGCAGTGCTGCCCTTCCCTGGCTCCATCACCCAGGCCAGAGGAAGGTAGAACAAACCAGCCTGTTCTACCAAACAGATACAATTTTGTCCCAAATATTCCTGCCACAAAAGCTATATTCTTCATCATCAAGTATTTTTCTCAGTAGATTAACTGATACATGAATGGAAAGTTTCTAGGAAAAAAGTGCATTCTTTAGAGCGGGGGGAGTGCAGTTGCATTTTTCTTGGCTATGACTAATTTAGGAGGACAGCAGCTCCCCTGTCATTCCATTTGCTTGTCCTCTCCTTTTTATTCCCAGTTCCTAAATCTCTTACACTGGTCTTGTGTCCACGAAGCAGAAAGATCATTTTTCTCAATAAAGGGGAGAACTGAAAAATGCAGGAAGACCCAGGTTATTAAATCCAAGAACTTTTACTCACACATTATGTAATACCAATTTAACAAGAATCTCGCTCTGTAATCAAATACCCATAACTCATCCTATAACTGGAACCTTCTCTTTCCAAATTAAACATTGCTTTTTCTATAATTGGATAATATGAGAGTACTGCAGCAATTTGGGTTAAGACTTTGTTATTGGAATCCATTTTTATTTTCAGCTTCCATAGATGTGTACACAAACACACATTATATACTAATGCAAAAGAATGACTTTTAAATTAAAAAAATCAGCAAATAATAATAGCAGACACTGGAGGGCACCTGCCTCAAATTCTCACCTGTCTAAGTAAGCCAGAAAGCAAAAGTAAGTACTTGAGGTGGCTGAAAATCCTTATTTTTCAATTCCTATTAAAATGTTTTACTAGGACCAAACTGGTTGTGTTAATCCTTAAGATATGTGCATGTGTGTGTGTGTGTGTGTGAGTGATGGAAGAGGAACCAGACAGGTTCCAACCATCTGAGTGTGCAGTTGAGTGCCCAGGCTGGGAAATCAGGTGTGGAGGACCAAGGACAGCCAGGTCAGCACCTAATTTAGTATTTACTCTATTCATTATCCTTATGTTACCAAAGAAAAATGTAAAAATATGGGCTCTCTCTGCTAAGGATTCCACAAACATATAACAAGAGGCCTTTCCTGTGCCAGGGATCCTTATATGTGTATGGACAAGACAGGCAAGGCAGGAGGGATGCACAGGCAGTTAAGGATGCAAAGCAGGAGCAGAGCTTTGTTATCAAGGCTGCTCTGAACTTGACAGAGGCAGTGATTCCCAGTGCCCTTTAATGGTATTGGCTCTTCAGGCAGGGTTTAAAATCTTATTCTTCAAAACTGTGTCTGTGTAAGGGGTAGATAAAAAGAGAGGCATTGCAAAGAGCCAGGGAGCTGCATCCAAATCCTTTGCATTATTTTCTACAGCCCACAGGAATGTTTCTGCCTTCTGCACTCCTCCAGGGCATCTGCCTCCTGCTCAGGTCAGCAGATTGAGCAGATTCTGTGCTTTAACTCTTTTACATTTTCTATTAAAACACTGCAGGTCACAGCATCACTTAATGATGGCCCAGATTGCAAAGGTGTGAAATGCTGATCCATGTAAATGTTCAGAGTCCTGGACATGAGAACTCTCCCAAACCCAAGTCATGAAGAGTGACCTGTTCAGTTGTCTGATACACCCTGTCTCTCCACAAACCTGAGTTGATTGCATCAATAAATACACTTCAAAAAACAGATTAAAGGGGTCAAAAGGATTTTACAGGAAAAATTTTTTGAAGGAAAAGAAAGACTGCTTCAGTGGAAAGACCTTCACAAGATGAGTTATTTGAATGTCAGCTTTATTTTAAACTGCTGATTGATCATTCAAATTCTTCTAGTGCAGCAAAACCTGCACTTTATTCTGTAAACAGAAATTGCACCAGAAACCTTATTAAAAAACCGGTGAAGGATTCCAATCAGCAGAGTCATTTGGTAGACTAAGCTATCTTTAGGGAAAAACATGTTTACTGTGTTAAGATTAAAAGTTCTATGTTAGTGTCTGGGATATTGTGCAGCCCACCGTGGTGATGTGCAGTAGGCCTTGTTCATGTTTCTGCACAGCATGAAGTGCTCTTTGCTCTCTGTGGAGTCAGGCAGAGCATTTCTGCCTCAACTGAGACCTGACTTCATAGATGTTTAAGAAAAGCACTGAAAAATAAATTGGGCAAGTAAATTATTACAATATCTGAGTATCTGCTCCCATGTAACCTAAATAACAGGAGATTTGAGCCTGGCTTTTCTAAGCCAAAGCCTGGATTACTCTCATGCCACAGTTTGGTGCTCCAGCACCTGCACTTCCCTCTTTTCTAGTTTTTTCTTCTTCAGGTGATGTTGCATGACTTGGTTTAGTCTTTCCATGTAACAGAGCACACAACTGAACCACCTTCACTGGTGTTTTTTCCCCTCAGGCTGCATTGAGAATATTCTAACACCAGGTGTATGGTATTTTTTTTCCTGGCCCCTCGATTTACTGAAAAGCTTAGATGAAACTCTTCACAAAGAAATGCAATGAAGTTCTTTTCCATGGAGAAATTCTTCCTCTTTAAAAAACAAGCTGAAAGGAAGAAGCTTTGTGAAATGAAGCTCTGGGAGCTACTCCTATGGCTCCAGCTGTCCTAGGGCTGGCATGTAGAAATATCTGTGAGTAACACGACAGGTAAGAACAACCAGAATAGAGGAGAATTACCCTGGCCCATTTTCCTCTGAGTTCTGAAAATCAGTTCCTCACTAGGAGGAAACCACAGAAATGGGCAGGTTTTATAGTGTTATGTATTAGAATCCTACATAAATGGCACGTTGTGTAAGCTTTGCTCTGAGAGCCATTATTGTCACTGCCAATATGTCTTAGAAGCTGGGACAGCCCTGGAATGGTGGCAGATGATGATTTAAGGCATGACAGCGAGAGGTTCAAGGGGCACCCTGATCCTGAGGGCTGATGGCAGCAGCAACATCCCAAACACACCGTGGGCTGGAAAAACAACACCTCCCAGGGGCACTGCGAGCCAGGGAAAGGGAGGGTGGCTGCAAGCTCCTGCCCGGAGCAGTGCCATGGCACAGGGCTCTCACTCGTGCCATAGCAGCTCTGGCAGCAATGCCTGTTGCTCGGTAACTCCTGGTTGTTGATGGATCTCAGTGATCCCCCTGCAAAGCGCTGAGGGGGTTTTCCAGGGGAGGCTGGCACCGGGGTCTCCCGGCAGGCAGTGCAGCTTGTCTGGCATTTAGAAGGACAAATGGTGCGAGAGGATTTCTTGCTGTTTGTCCCCGTGACATGGCAGACATGCCAAGGGCCTTTTCCGAACAAGATGGAGTATTTCCAAGGTATTTAAATCTAGTGGAAAACCCCTCTACCCTGACTGTCCTCCTGCAAAAGCCTCTCTGAGGGTATGCAGGCAGCAAACCACAACTGGAGGGGAGCAGTGGGTGTGAGGAGAGAAAAATGAGATGTTTTGCAGGCTGAAGTGCAGGGAGGCTCTGCCAGAACTGCCTGTACCCTGCCCAGGACAGGGCAGCTCCTGCAGGACCAGGCTCCAGGGAAAACCCTGGTGCATGGCAGCATGTGGACCCTGGGAGTTGCTGGGAGAGGAGGGTGGCAGCTGGTGGGAATTTCTGAGCTCAATGCCCTGCTGGGACAGGTCAGTATGGAAGTGCTAAAGTATGATGTGCCTATCAATCCATGTCTGTCACACGGCCCAGATCCCCCAGTCCCACATTCTGTGAAGCATCCTGTCCCCAGAGGATGGATCCAGTGATGCCTGAGCAGCAGAACAAGGAACAGCCTGCCCCAATTGTAGCCAGTTCAAAAGAAAAGCAGGATACCAGTTGCCAGCTGGGACACAACTCTTATGCATGCATCTCTATACATTCTTCATCTCTTATCCTACCTGCAATAAGCTTTAAAAATAACATTGGCTAATTTGTGGTGACCCTCCCGACAAAGCTGTGTTACTGCAGAGGCCTTGCCATGGCCATGTGTCTTTGGTACCAGAAGCATTTTGCTTTATCATTATTCTGAGCAATTACTCTGTCTTAGAGGTTTCCTCCCCTGCATTATTGTTTATATTCCTATTTCTTTTCCAGCTTCATACTGAGGATAAAAAGCTGAATGCTTGTTCAATCTCCAGTAGCAGAATAAAACATCTATTGATGCAAACAAAGAAGTAAGTTCCAGATTTTTTTTTCATCACCCTTGCAAGAGGCAAGGCTGCAGTAATTGTTAGAAGGCATTTTTTGGGGGGGGGTTGGGGGATTTTTTTGTATCTCTTTTTTCATTTGAACCGGCCAACACAAAAGTCATTCTTTAGGCAATATTTAAGGAGATCTTTCACTCAAGTTCTGAACACTCTTGGAATGTTTTCAAAGGAGAAAACGAAGGAAAGTCCACTCTTAACAGGCAGAGAAATTTTCAGATTACTTTCAGTTTCTTACTTATCTTGGCAGTCCATTAAAATAATTAATCTGCTGTAGTAACAGAGAGATTGATTAGACTGAAAACTTCATTGTTAGCCTGTTCAACATTGTATTTACCACACTTAGCAGCTTTTGATTCATAGTGAAACACTAACAGAAAAAAGAGAAAAGTAATTTCTCTGGGGAAGCTTCCATTTTAGTAGCTTTAGTCTAATCACTGTAAACAGGAGCTTTGGTTTAATGCAGTTTTCTTGGGATTAGAAGACTTAATTACCGCTTTCTGCCTTCTTTGAACATCTCAGGGTTCCCTATTAATGAAATAATACCTGTGAAATTTAGAAAATAATATTCATTCTGACCCCCTCTGCATTTTAAATGGGCCTATTGACCCAATGCAAACCCATCCTTCACTCCCACAAGTCCTTCCTGTGTATTTCGCCGTCCTGTGAATGATTTTTAGTCCCAGCATTTTTTTTTTTATTGCAATCTGATGTTTTTTTCAAAGTAGGAAACCTTCAGGGCCACAGTGAGTGGGTTGTCTAACCATTTCCTGAGACATAGGAATGAGCATCAGCTTTGGCCATGGACCAGTGGCTGCAGAGCATCCCTGAAATGTCTGGTCCAGAACATGAAGAGAGTGTGTGTGTGTGTGTGTGTGTGTGTGTGTGTGTGTGTGTGTGTGTG